>NC_047077.1:9909541-10248608 GCF_902459465.1 Asterias rubens
ACAAAGCGCCAGGTATTATTACTGCAATGAGAGGGACGAAGTTTGCGATATAAGACCTAATCCTTAGCACCATGGTGTAATGGTTTACAAGGTGCTGTGGCGCAATATGCTGCCAATCCATAATATTTAGCAACCAACTTTAAACGACTTGTTGTGTTTTACCTGAACTTTAACATGAACGACGAGTTGTGAGTCGATGCCTTGATGGCGGAGACGACACAGAATGACACAATAAAGATCATCAGCATGTCACAGGTCGATGCGCATGGTCCTTTCGTTGCAAAATTGGACGGATACTCTTGGGTTTGGTTGATGCACTTGCAGTCCTGGTACACCTGTTGATAATTAATAGTTGATCATTAAAGGTAGTGGACATTATGGTAATTACTCAAAATAATTATTAACATAAAACCTTTCTTGGTGACGAGTAATGGGGAGAGGTTGATGGTATGAAACACTGTGATAAACGGCACCCTCTGAAGTGCCATATAGTTTACGAGAAAGAAGTAATTTTCCACGAATTTGACTTCGAGACCTCAGATTTAGAACTTGAGGTCTCGAAATCAACCATCTAAACGCACAAAACTTCGTGTGACAAGGTTTTTTTCTTTCTTTCATTGTTATCTCGCAAGTTCGATGACCGATTGAGCTCAAATTTTCACAGGTTTATTATTTCATACATAATGTTGAGATACACCAACTGTGAAGGCTAGTCTTTGACAATTACCAATAGTGTCCATTGCCTTTAACAGTCGGTTTACTTTAGCACTGGACCGGTGCCCAATTACATAGAGCTGCTCCAGCACAAAAAGTAGCTCAGAACATCGAAATTATGCTTACTGGAATATTTGTAAGCAATAGTGTCTGCTTTTGAAAGCAACTGTATGAAATTGGGCCATGGTGGGAAATGTGCTTATTTACGTTTACTTTAAAGACAGTGGACACTATTGGTAACTGTTAAAGACTATAGTCTTCACAGTTGGTGTATCTCAACATATGCATAAAATAACAAACCTGTGAAAATTTGAGCTCAATCGGTCGTCGAAGTAGAGAGATAATAATGAAAGAAAAAACACCCTTGTCACACGAAGTTGTGTGCTTTCAGATGCTTGATTTCGAGACCTCAAATTCTAAATCTGAGGTCTCGAAATCAAATTCGTGGAAAATTACTTCTTTCCCAAAAACTATGGCACTTCAGAGGGAGCCGTTTCTCACAATGTTTTATACCATCAACTTCTCCCAATTACTCGTTAGTAAGGTTTTATGATACTAATTATTCTGAGTAATTACCAATAGTGTCCACTGCCTTTAAAGACACCAGATGAACAAGGATGTTTGTATAGGCCTACACAGCCAAGGGAAGATGTTGATGGAATGGACAAAGGAATGAACAAAACAACCCACAATGATGCACTTTTGAGAATGTTTGGGTTGTTTAGAATTTAAGACGACTATTGGTTTGTCATTATTGTACCGGTTCGTATAAAACCAAAGTGAACATCCACTTGGAAAGCGGAACCTAAACACACCAACACTTGAAAGCCTGTATACGCCTGCAAAAGTGGACCCCATTGCTGTCCCTATTTTGTTTATACTAACTTTTTGGCAACAACTCCCATTGGTCTTGTACACGTTTTCCAACGGTGGACTTTTTCCCGAACCGTGGACTATATTGCCCTCTTTTATTATAGGTCCCGGTTTTTCTAACATGTTTTCAAACTGTTGATTATTCCCGAACCATGGACCCCATTGTCTTCTTTTATCATAGGTCCTCATTAAAGGGTTTGGATACTTTTTTGTAACACAAACCACAATATCCACAGATTTGCATCAAACTTACACCGTTTGAAGATAATGAAAGTAGAAAGCGTACCTTAAAATATTAGTTGCTGAGGTGCTGTAGTTTTTTAGACGAAAATTATTTTCATGACATTGTTTTACTCATTTCTCAAAAACAACTGCACCTCAGCAAGTAATATTTTAAGGGAAGCTTTCTACCATCATTATCTTCAAACTGTGTAAGTTTAATGTTAATCTGTGGACATTGTGTCTTTTGTCCTACAAAAGGTACATAGACCCTTTAAATGTGTACCACGTGTGCATTCACAAGAAATTGTCCTTGCAATCGCAATCGCACAACATCGGTAAACAGTAGTGTCCAAAGGCCCACATTTCGTGTATCACAACTGATATAAAAATTATAACATAAACAAACCTGTGAAAATTTAGGTTCAATCGGTCATCGGAGTCGGGAGAAAATAACGGGGAAACCCACCCTCGCTTCCGTAAGTTTCGCCGTGTCATGACATGTGTTTAAAATAAACCCGTTATTCTAGATATCGAGAAATGATAATATTGTTTTAATGTTTTCTCAAAAAGTAAAGCATTTCATGAAATAATATTTCAAGAGAAATCTTTCACCATTACCTTCTTTAAACCCTGTATGTTGTTTGTAATTCTGTGAACTTTTAATTTTTGTTCTGTTCAGCAAGTGTCTAACGGCTTTAACTATTTGTATTCACTTTACAAAAGTGTGTCATGTTTCATGCACGGGTGTCATAATGTTAGATGTCTTAGAAATTGTTCCTACCGTGTTATTGTGTGGGTCAAGCGATACCGCCTCACAGCCGGCGTAGCACGCCGTTGCATACGTCATTCCGTCGGTACCACAGACAGGGGAGTAATCGCCCTTTTCGCACGTGCAGTCCATGTTACACGGTGCGTTGATTTCAAAGCTGTAATTATCAATTTTCATCATAAAAATGGTTTGTTTTAAAAGCAGCATTTCAATCACGTTGTCACTCCGTCTTTGATATAATCTTCGAAATAATTTGGTAGATATTCACTAGTGCAACCAATCCCTCTCGTGTGACGTCACACTTCGTGAATTACGCCAAAGAGAGGCCCCAACCAAGCCTAGGTCAATCCCCGTCCATCTTCACCTTTCACCTAAGGTAAATTATGCAGACGACCGACAACCTTGGACCAATCAAAACACAGATATAGAAATACGTCACTGCATGTTTATCCAATGAAATCACTGGTTCTAAATAGCAAGTACCTGTCTAATCCTTGCTTGCGGATTCAGACAAGTCTACCCTGACTGCGTCTTTTATCAGACCACTCTATTGCAACGTCAAAGTCCGAGCTTTTGCCAACCGAAAGCTATGGGAAGCCATAAATGCAAATCAACAACAGCTAGCCATAGTTTGTAGAAATGTGAGACAAAATATTCAAAAATAGGCCCAATTTGTTGGCAAAAAATCAACAAATTCAAAGAAATATTTCAGCTCATGAATCTTTCTTACAGTAAGTGCTGAGTTTGGTTACAAAAGGCAGTGGAAACTATTGTTAATTACTATAATTAATTATTAGCATAACAACTTTTGTGGTAACGAGTAATGGGGAGAGCTTGATAGTATAAAATGTAGTTTTCGATAAAAGAGTAATTTTCCACGAAATTGATTTCGAGACCTCAGATTTAGAATGTTGAGGTCTCGAAATTAAGCATCTGAAAGTACACAAGTTAATTTGTGTAGCAAGGGTGTTTTTTCTTTCATTATTATCTCGCAACTTCGACGACCGATTGAGTTCAAATTTTCATAGGTTTGTTATTTACTGCATTTGTTGAGATACACCAAGTGAGAAGACTAGTCTTTGACAATTACCAATAGTGTCCACTGTCTTTAACATGATTGTTTGTTTTACTAACAAACGCGGCCGGCATGCCAACCAGCGCACCTTGTTTATCACAACAATGGACAGGTATATACCAAACAGAGACCCAAAGTGCGTTTTGGCGACCACACCAAAAACCCAACCGACTCACCAAGTTGGTTACCGGTTGGTCTGAACAGCATCGTCACCGTGCTCAGCCGATTGTTTCTGGTTTGGGTCGCCAAAACGCACTCCTATATTGTTCCATCATTCATTGTAACCAATGAAATCACTGGTTCTGAAAATTAAGTATGTGTCTTTATCCTAGGAGCCAGTCTACCCAGCAGCTGATTATTTCCAATTCCTCCCTTCTAATCGTCGTCTTAAGGGGAAGGCACACGTTTGGTAATTACTCAAAACAAATGTAAACTTAAAAAACTTACTTGGTAATGAGCATTGGAGAGCTGTTGATAGTATAAAACATTGTGGGAAACGACTCCCTCGGAAGTAATGTAATTTTTGAGAAAGAGGTAATTTCTCACTAGAATAATAAAAGACTTCCAGCTAGAAGTCTTTTATTCCTATCTGAAAGCACACAAAGTCCAACAAGGGTGTTCTTTCTTTCATCATTTTCACGCAACTTCGATCACCGATTGAGCCCAAATTTTCACAGGTTTGTTATTTTATGCTTATGATGGGGTACACCAAGTGAGGACACTGGTCTTTGACAATTACCAAACGTGTACAGTGCCTTTAAGCATGTTAAAGGTAGTAAGCGGTTTACCGGTAGTTTTTATCCTCGTGCGGTTCGTGATTTTAATGGAAACTCTTTTGTTTTCTGCTTGTAGCCTATATTTATGTATGTCTTCTTCCTTGGTTTATTTAAATGTTATTTGTAATTGTTAAATCTAGAGAGTTGCACCACATACCAAACAGATACACCTACCTTGTTCCATCATTTAGATGACCATTATATCCATACTCGGTTGTCAGTCCAGCAATGCTGTCGTTCTGACATCCAACGAGCATTAGTATTCCATACCCCACCGCAGTTAGACTGTGCAAAATGAGTGTGAGTACGACAAATCGTCGCTGGCTGCCGGCGACCATTGTTGTTAGTATACCACCAAGCATTACTCCGATTACAGTACCAGGCATTATCGTGAGACCTGCAAAGAGATTTTTTTTTTTTTTTTTTTTTTAAATCTTCGGACATAATTCTTTATTGGCAGGGGGCCGTCCAGGGTAAGGCAAAAGTTGTAAAAACATACATGTTTATAAAAATACAGAAAGTGAAAGTATAAATTAAAGAAATTATAATAATAATAAAATAAAGTCCAATAATAATTTAAAGAAAGTAAGCCATAAAATAACTAAATGAGAAAACAGAATAAGCAGCTGCGAACAACTTACCAACCAAAAGGCCCGATTGTATAAATGCAACAAAAAGTATTAAATCACCATACGTTTCGACCCTAAAGCACCCTCTTTGGATAACTTTCCGTATGGCGCTATTACTTTTTCACTTACAAAAAAAGGATATATATCATTGAGGTAAATTAGATACTTTATTGTTTCATATCGAACGAAAAAGTGGTGGCGCCAAACGGAAACTTTTCCGAGTTTTTTTTAAAGGATAATTGACAACACAGCAAACGACAAAAATGAACAGATAACTACAACAATTTACCTGTTCAGTTTAGTTGTGTTGTCGTTAATTAGCCTTCGAGAACGACTCTGGGTCGTTACGTCAGGCTGTTACGTATTATGTTGCACAAGATAACACGGTTGAGTAAAAATAATGTAGTGTTTAAAGCATAAAACATTCCGCAATGCAAAGGTAGTGGGTTCGAATCCCGCCCAAGTGATTTGTTTACCCTCGTCGTGACACTTGTGTCCCAGAGCAAGACACTGAACTATAATTGCTTCTCTCCACCATGGGGTGAATGGGCCACCTGTGAGGGCAGAGATGGTTCTTGTGAATGATTCAGCTAATAGTAGCGCATATAGTTGCACAGGCTCCCAAAGGAGCTGAGATGATTTTAAGGGACGACTGAAATGGCCAAGTGACCATGCAGGGGGGGGGGGGCATGTGGTAATCAGGTTAGGTGAAATATTTAATTTGCCTCCAAAAGTACTTACCCAATAAGACTCCAGCTCTTGATGGGAGAATGGCAAACTCATACTGCATATATTTGGCTATAAACACGGCTGAGCCAGAGAAAGCCAACACCGAACAGCAATAGCCAAATGTTGCAGACATGTAGGTGCTATTGGTTAGCAGGCGCCATAACGAGGCCAGAAACTCTAAACAAAACAAAATAAATACAATTGTGCTAAATTACAAACACATAATGGCACGATGTTTCGCCCCTAATAGAAAAAGGCCATTGCCTAATTATTTCTAAAGATTCACACGCACTAAATAAAACATAGTTTTTTTGTGGCAAATTTTCACTTATTTTAACACCAGTCACTCTTTCAATTTCGTTTGAAAATGAAGGCTCCATTGAATCAGCATTAAAGAGAAAAAAACTGTTATTTCGATTCCACCAGTTTAGCTAGCATTCAATGGTACAGCCAGGGTATAAAGCCAGGGCATTAAAAAAAGGGAACAAAATCCCAAAACTTAAGCCCGAAGGCTTTCAATTCCAATTTTCCTGGCAATATATTAAAAATCTAAAATTATTTAGAATATGTTTATAAAAAGAACATTATTAACATTAAAACAAATATATATCACTCTCAAAAAAACAAAAACATTGATTGCACAAATTAAAAAGCACCACAAAATATCAATAAGTTATAAAAGGCAGATACTAATTTGCACTAGAAAGACTTACCCTTAATAATTTCCATCGTTTTTTTGGATAACTTGGTGCCAGCATTAGGCGTTTCTCCGGTAGGCACTCCCATCCCACCCGGCGGTCCGCCCCTCTTCGTCAGCACCTTACAACACTCGGGTACCCCGGTAAAACAGCAGTAGGACTTAGGCTTGTCCATCTTTCTCGGGAAAAAGAAGAAAGGGACCGAGCAAGCTAGCAAGATGAAGCCGTAGATGATAAAGCCAAGCCACCAGGCCCCCTGCCATCTGGGATCCCGGGGGTTCAGTCCAAGCGCGGAGGCGTCTGTCTTGTAGAAGTCGGTATATATTGAAAGACAGAAGCTACTAATTGAAAATCCCATCAGAGCTGAGAATGTCATTGGAAGAAATGTAAGAGCTGGAAGAGAGAAAAAAACACATAAATTACTTAAAATTAATGAAAGACACTGGACACCATTAGTAATTGTCAAAGACCAGTTCTCTCACTTGGTGTATCTCAACATTTATGCGCAAAACAAAAAACATTTATTGTAAATACTGCAGCCTGAAGTCCTTAATATCATTTTTCTGTTTTGTGTTTCCTCGTTTTTTCTTCTATGAGCATTCCTGTCACGAAGAAGCAATTTTGCCAATCCCACAGCGACATTGTTATCACGAGAAATGCAACATTAAACAGGTGGTAAATCGAGGGCAGCTTAAGATTGAATCAAAGCATTTCCAGAGATAAATTAAAAAACTATATGACAAAAATTTAACAAATTAAAAAATTACAAACACAAAAACATCGATGTTTTTCTCGAGTCACTTAAAGGGAAGGTACACGTTTGGTAATTACTAAAAAAAATATATTAATTTTTAAGTTAAAAAAACTTACTTGGTAACACGCATTGGAGAGCTCTTGATAGTATAAAACGTTGTGGGAAACGACTCCCTCTGAAGTAATGTAGTTTTTGGGAAAGAGGTAATTTCTCACTAAAATAATAAAAGACTTCTAGAAGTCTTTTATTCCTATTATGTAAGCACACAGATTCGTCCAACAAGGGTGTTTTTTCTTTCATCATTTTCTCGCAACTTCGATGAGCGATTGAGCCCAAATTTTCACAGGCTTGTTATTTTATGCATATGAGGAAGACTGGTCTTTGACAATTACCAAAGGTGTACCTTCCCTTTAACAGTTATGTTTGAAACAAGTATTTTGAAATAATCTCGTACAATGTTTTACCAAAAGATATTCAGTGCAAGATACAAATTATCATTAAACCTATGTAAAGCTCTAAATTTTTACGATGAAACAAAGTCTAGGCTTACCTAAATTTACGAACCTGTACTTTCGTTTTGTTCATGTGTTTGGTGATGCTATTGTTTTTGTTTATTTCCTGTATTGGCAAAAAATTAAATTTGGAAAAAAGAAAAGGAAACAAAAAACCTACGAACCTAGATACATCGGCAGTAGTCTCTTCTCAACTGCGTCATCAAGATATGTCAAGGCAAGAGGGATTATGGAAGTACCGCCTACCCCACACAATAACTGGCCCATTAAGATGGGCCACGCCTTGCCGAGTTGGGAACCAGACGCATCGATCTCTTCGCTGGTGCACTTTGTGTAGTTACCACCGACGTTGCATGTGAGTTCTGCATTATATTATAACAACATTGTTTTAAAAGTGTAGCGGTGAAGTTACCAATAAATGAAATAATATTCAGTGAATATTTATGATTTTTTTTCCCAACAAATAACACGATATCCTTTATTGATGCCTTTAAACAATATTACATACGTAAAATAGTTTGCGTTTCGAACCGGCTTTGCCCCAATCGGAATAAGCTTGTCAACTTTCAATACCTAGGGGAGCTTATACATAATTGCCTGTTCATTCAAAACAAACTTTGGCTTTCGTTTTTATAGTTCAGAAAAAAAAGTATATATATATATAATTAGCGGTTGTTTAATGTTGCTTACCAACAAAATTGACATGTGGAACAAATATACAAAATTAATCCATAATGATTTTTTTTTATCAGAACCCAAACACTTGGGAATTTATTCATTGTGTACACAAATTAAAACAGTTTCAAAACAGTACAACAAGAAGACGATGATGAAAAGAACAAATGATACAGACAGAAAATAAGGGTTTGACTCCCAGGCCTGACCCCGTCAACATAAATGCGTATTCCATAGAGCATACTGGTTCTAAGGAAAGTATTCCTCAATTTAAGGCCTAGGCCTACAGTAACTCCTAGGAGTTATTTCTCGTCTTGGAATAAAACTACGACCCTTTTTGAAACTACGACTTTGGCTTTGGATTCGGCTTTAGGCTCCGTCCTCTCATCTGAAGCTCTGCATGGGTGCAGACGCAAAGCTTGTCGATACAACCGCGGGGCCAAACTACTAGCCTCAGCTGAATCTGGGGCTGAGACCGTGGATTCGAAAACGGCATGAGCAACTGGGATTTGCTATTTCTTTAACTAAACAAGTTCATTCAGTATTATCATTGGTCTTGGGTCGACTGAGGAATGTAGTTCATTTATAAGATCTTTATTATTATGCAAATAAGGAGCTTTGTGCTCGATTGCCTAGTGCTCATTGTGTGGCGATTACATGACTATGGCATTCAGACTGGGACAGTCGCAGACTGGATTGCAGCACCTCGTCGGCCCTACCGTTGGATTCTGACATCGTGTTTTCTGATGAACTTTACTTGCAAATAAATCAACATTCATACCTATAATATGCCAATCAGGTGCATTCACATAATTATATTACCGCAATAACTGTGTTGCAATTTTAGAACCAATTGTAAAAAGCTCCAGACAAAGTGAAGTCTTATTCATGGAGATGCAGGAATATAATAAATGCTGTGCAGTTGCAAGGTGCTCAATATAAAACTTCACAACCACAAACTGTGCTCCTATTTGATGGGAAAGGAAACTGAATAATCAGAAGGAGTGAAGAACTACGGATTTCTGGTTTGAGGGTGTTTTTATAATGGATCCGGACGAGCAGTGGAGGTCATCAAAGGACCAAGGTAAAGAACTAGACATTAGGTGTTTGTGAACAAACACAAAGCTGTTCCGTGTTCTTTTGCTTTGATTATGTGTTAACAATACCAAGGAGTCTATAACTGAATGTTTGAAAAATACTGTACAGTGTCTTGAGTTACGGTGCCACTTCATGGGGTCGCGGTAACCTAAGGCTAATCTCTAACGCTTAAGGAGTCTGTAACTGAAAAAAAAGTTAGAAAATCGGTTGTGTAGTTCTTGAGATATGGTGCCACTTCTGGTTGACCCGGAAGTAGAGGTCAACTTGGGGTCATGGATTTTCAAAGTTTATTTTTAATGCCTTAGGAGGATAAAACTGAACAAACAGGATTGAAAATCGGTTGTATAGTACTTGGCGTATGGTCCCACTTCCGGTTCACCCGGACGTAGAGGCCAACATATGGGGTCACGAGTTTTCATAGTCAATATTAATGTCAAGGAGTCTGTAAGTGAAAACAAATTGAAAATCGGTTGAGTAGTTCTTGAGATATGGTCCCACTTCCGGTTGACCCGGAAGTAGAGGTCAAATTGAGGTCATGGTTTTTCCAAATTTTTCTCCTATCCCCAAGGAGTCTTATAACTACAAACAGTCGACATTCTTAAAGAAGAATGTCGTCTTCCTGTGATAATTTATCTCGGAATGTCGACATCCTAAAAGTAGGATGTCGTCTTCCTGTGATAATTTATCTCGGGAAGTCGACATCCTAAAATTAGGATGTCGTCTTCCTGTGATAATTTATCTCGGGAAGTTGACATCCCGAAAGTAGGATTTCTTTTGTTGAAAAGATTTTACTTGTATACGTTTTGTTAACTGGTATTACATTTCCAACAATGTTTATAATATTCATGGTCATAAACTACGTTAAACTAAAATAATGGACGAAACAAAATGTCCCACGTAAAACTCCATAAGGTTTGCAACATAATGGTCCCGCAAGTTCAAATACGCGCGAGACTTGCTTAGTCTACACAGAAGGTAATAAATCGTTTATTACAAGCAAATGCAATCGTACAATAATAGAAAACAAAAACTAAAAATCAATGCAAAACACATGTAGGGGATGGAGGGGCCCATAAAAAGCAAACCTTAACGGGTACGGACCCCCCTTTTTTTTCTAACGAAGAAAGCAATGTAAGCAATTCTATTTAGTGGGTGTAATCTTATGTAGCGGCAAAACAATTCAAATTTACAGGAAGAACAAACACAAAAACAGTTAGCGTAAAATAAAACTTAACCATATATTTAAATGAAACAGATAAACAAAATACCAAAAATAAATACTAGATAAATTGGGCCCACAACTCTTGCTGGGAAAAAAACCATGTCGAAATATACCATTGTTATCCATTAGAGACGTTTTGCAGTCACTTTGGTTGGGGAGCGAGGAATCTAGCAAAAACACACGAAAATCCAATGGCTTGGACATCAGTTTATACACCAGACAAATCTATTATATCGTCACCAATTTCACGAAGGGCCAAAAACCTTAAAATTCGATAAAAAACTGATTTTGATTTTTTTGGTGGATTTGACTATTGTGATCGGGATCTAACTATTTACAAAGTTATAGGTCTCAAAATTGTGTAGTTTCATAATTACGCTAATTTGATGAATGACAAAAACCTCAAGAACCTGGAATTATGTTTTCACGAAGAGCCAAAAACCTTTTTGGAATTTTTTGTTATACCTTACCACGTTGATTGTAAAGCTGGCACAGTGCCAATCATGAGCGCGCCGGCTTTTGCGTTTTCACGACGAGCCAAAAACTTAAAAGGACAAAAAATAAGCACCACCCGGAATTGCGTTTTCACGAAGTGCAGAAAAGTGTATTGCTCTACCACGTGTAATTATCCCTTGGCAAGGTGCCAAAAGTGGGTGCTCCGGCTTTTGCGTTTTCACGAACAGCCAAAAAGTTTATACACGACGTGCTGCACGCAGACCATGTTTTGTAACGTTTTCACGAAAAGAACATTTTGTTAATTAAATAATTACTCATTAATTAAACATGTTAGGGACAAAATTGAAACAGATTTGTATGATTTAGGATCTCTTCTTCCCTGACATGTAAAAAATTCCAAGATTAAGTTTCGAATAGTCTACCAACTTGTAGTTTCAAAATTAGCTAAACTTAAAACGCGGTTTTCTCGAAACAGACATTTTTGGCTGCAGGGGACTTTTTAGCCCTTCGTGAAATTGCTGACGATATGGATATTCTTTTGAATATTTTATTTTGTGCATTTTGATCACCATCAGCCCCATGTATAATAAACTTCAAGGGCTGACGATTGCACTTTTGGTATTGTCATTGTTAAACTCCGGTTCCATTGTGTGCTGTCTGTTACCCTCCATACATATATTTTCTTGTGAATAGTAGCTGTGTATGATTCATGGTTCGCTGAATAATGTGGCGATAACAAACTTTTATCCTTTTGATCACCATCAGCCCCATGTATAATAAACTTCAACGGCTGACGATTGCACTTTTGGTATTGTCAATGTTAAACTCCGGTTCCATTGTGTGCTGTATGTTACCCTCCACGCATAGATTTTCATGTGAATAGTAGCTGTGTATGATTCATGGTTCGCTGAATAATGTGGCGATAACAAACTTTTATCCTTTTGATCACCATCAGCCCCATGTATAATAAACTTCAACGGCTGACGATTGCACTTTTGGTATTGTCATTGTTAAACTCCGGTTCCATTGTGTGCTGTCTGTTACCCTCCACACATAGATTTTCTTTTGAATAGTAGCTGTGTATGAATCATGGTTCGCTGAATAATGTGGCAATAACAAACTTTTATCCTTTTGAACTGAATGCTTGATTTATTATCTAGAGGTAAATGCTTGAGGCCAGTAAGCGTATTGTGCACGTACACCATGTAGTTTTTGTTGGAAACCGTTCGCTAACAGCCATTTATGTTACCCTTTGAAATAAAATCAGAAAATGTATATGTTTGCTTGTTGCATAAAATTAAATTGAAGATGATGCCTGAATTGATTTTTACGATCAGAGTTGGACTCTAGACTGAAGTGTTGGACTCCTTGAACACTCCAAGTGGTTCAATAGGTAGTGCAATTCCAATACTTATGCTGATGTTCTCATGATGTCAGCATCAACAGGAAGTTCCAACAACTTTGTCCCCTTGTACAATTAAATATGCAAATATGGGTCACGTGGTTAATTAATTACGATTTTAAAATTTTTTTGAGTCGGTGGTTTGGTGTTTGATCTAGTACAAGTTGATTTCACAGAACTCTTAACCACCAAACTCTGCGCTTATGATCACCATTTTTCGCTTACTGTGTTTTTAAACATCATCGTGTCATGCATGCACACAGGTTATGTTGGGCTAACATTTGAGAAAAAGAAAAGGCAACACTATCGATATAAAGATAAGAATCAAACTTAAATATTACAAAAAGAAATATATTTTTATTTTTGGGGGATAAAAAAATATTGATTTCGGACGGAGATTCGAACTCGCAATTCTCAGATGTGTAGTCGCGACTGATGACCACTAGGCGAGAAGGGCACGATGTAAAAATGGTGGGTTTTTACGTGTGTGCATCAACAGAGGGAATTATGATCCGGCGAAATAGTTCTCGTTTCATGATTTTGCGACCATTGTCACTAAAATATGATCTGCTAACGCCTATAACTATTAAGTAGGGTTGAAATGTAGTATTAATGCCTTAAGGGGGTTTTTTGACGACGACGTCGATGTCGTCAAAAAACCCTATCTAATTACGCATGTTCGTTTTAACGAAACCCATGCACAGAGTAATTGGTCCAGAACGCGGTTAGAAAAACAAGGACAAATTTAACGCACGTTCTAACGAAAATCCCAAACCTCCGTACTTTGTGTGTGTACAGAGTAATGTGTCCAGAACGCGGGTAGGAAACAAAATAGTATAGACTCCTCAAGAAGTCAACAACTCATTGAGATACATACTGTGTTGTATTACCAAAGAGAATGTTTCACAATAACATGAAAGTGACTGCATCAAGTTTACAAATTAAAAATTCAAATGAAGACCACGTGGTTAATTAATTAAGAATTTTAACACTTTTTTGTTAGAGTAAAGCTTATGTTCTAAGCTTCAATTTGATATATGATTTAACTCTTTTATCCTCATACTTTAGGAGACGGGGCCTGAACAAAACGCTGTACAAACGCTATGGGGTTTTAGGCGGAAACAAAGAATAATAATAATAATAAAAACTAGACATTAGGTGTTTGTGAACAAACACAAAGCTGTTCCATGTTCTTTTGCTCGGATTATGTGCTAAAATTACCAAGGAGTCTATAACTGAAAAAAAGTTTGAAATGTTGAACAGTGTCTTAAGTTATGGTGCCACTTCTGGTTAACCCGGAAGTAGAGGTCAACTTGAGGTCACGGTTTTTTAAAGTTTATTTTTAACGCCTAAGGGTTCTAAAGCTGAAAAAAGTTTGAAAATCGGTTGTAAAGTACTTCCGGTTGAACCGGAAGTAGAGGTCAACTTGAGGTCACGGTTTTTCAAAGTTTATTTTTAACGCCTAAGGGGTCTAAAACTAAGGAAAGTTTGAAAATCAGTTATGTAGTACTTGAGATATGGTCCCACTTCCGGTTGACCCGGAAGTTGAGGTCAACTTGAGGTCACGGTTTTTCAAAGTTTCTTTTTAACGCCCAAGGGGTCTCAAACTGAAAAAAGTTTGAAAATCGGTTGTATAGTACTTGAGATATAGTCCCACTTCCGGTTAACCCGGAAGTGGAGGTCAACTCGAGGTCACGGTTTTTCAAAATTAATCTCCAGTCCCCAAGGAGTCTATACCAACAAACAGGGTAAGAATCTGCCGTGAACTTCTTGAGAAATGCTTCTACAAAGATTTCCCAATTAAATATGGAAATGAGGGTCACGTGGTTAATTAATTAAGAATTTTAACATTTCTGACATTTAGAATTAAGCTCAAGTTCTAAGCTTCAATTTGATATATGATTTAACTCTTTTGACCTTGTGGTTTGGGAGATTAGGAATAAACAAAAAACGTGTACAAATGCAATGGGGTTTTAGGCGGAAACAATACCTGTTCCGACGGTAGGTCGGAACAGATAATAATAAAAATCTCGACGAAAACAACACCTGTTCCGACGGTAGGTCGGAACAGCTAATTAAACCTTTTCGTATTAGATCTACACTTTTTAAAGGCACTGGACACCTCAAATTTGTCAAAACCAGTATTCTCACTTAGTATCCCCCTTATATGAATAAAAACAAATCTGTGAAAATTTATACTCAATTGGTAATCGAAGTTGCAAAAATAGTGAAAGGAATAACACACGTACGGTTGCACAACTGGACAACTAATGTGTGCTGTTTGATGCACAACGGGAGACTTTGGAACGTAGGTGGCAGCAGACCTACCAGGTAAATTTCCATTGTTAACGTAGCTCTGAGCTTGCGCTAATTACCGAGAACAATGGCATTAACCTGGTAAGTCTGCTGCCACCAAAAGTCTCCCATTAAGGACTTCAGGACTGAAGTTTTTAATTATTTGAGAGAGAAAGTTACTCTTTCTCACAAACTAAGTTACTTCAGAGGTAGCCATTGTCTCACAGTGTTTAACACTATCAACAGCTCCCCATTGCTCGCTACCAAGTAATGTGTTATGCTAACATTATGTTTTGAGTAACTAATTGCTATAGTGTCAAGTGCTTTTAAGTTTGTTTGTGCAATTCAACTTCTGTCCGTGATGTTTTTTAATTACTCGAACATGGTAATACACTTCACAAATTTTTATTTTACAATTCTACACACACTTCAGAATCACTCAATTGAAACGCTTTTCCGTCATGCATCTCAGGCCATACACAAGATCATTAACCCTCTAATAATTTTTTTTTTTTAAAACAATGTTGCGTACAAATTTAAGGTGTATTTTTTTTTAAATGTTTACGTCATATCCATTTTTAACTATTATAATGACTTTGTAATTTGACCTTAGGGTCACGAAGTTTGTCAAATTCAATACAATTCAAACTTTTGTATACACTCCCCTTTCCCGTGTTGGGCCATCTCGTTGATGTTGTCCTTTTTTAATCTTTAAAGGTGACTTCATTACACTGTCTTGGCATATCTTAATTTGCATCTTGGTCGAAGCCAGTAATGCTTTTTAGTCAGGAAACTCTAGTGCTACTTGGTAGGATGTTAGGGTTGATACTTCTAGCTGTCAGTTGTCATGTTTGTTTATAATATTTATGATTTTACAAGCCGAATCGAAATCGAACATAATTTGATTTATGTCAAAAGTAATATTGTTTGATGAGCATAAAGAAAAACAAAAAAAATTGACACAAATAAAAACCAAAACCTTAAAAATTACAAAAAATAACGAACAAACAAACGAAAACCCAAGGAATGGCCACACAAAAACCAGACAACAACATAGTCAACAAACTATCTGCAACTCAACAGCCAAACAGACACAGAAACCCAACAAAATAAAACCTTACAGGAAAAAAAATAGTGAGCAAACAAGCAAAAACCCGAATGAACCCAAAAGCCTTACAGACCCCCCCCCCAAAAAAAAAAAACCACACATACAAACAATCTAACAATGAAACATACAAAACAAACAAACACACGAGCAAACACCCGAACAAACAAACACATAACCCATCAAACAAACAAACAGAACCCAACGAACCAAAATTTTATAGAAAAAAAACGGTAAACAGACAAACAAACACTCTAACATTGTGCATACCTTCTGCATAGACAGACCCTCCCGTTGTTTGCCCTGATTTGTCTGATGACGTGATGATGTCATCGAGGCCAGGGTTGTCGTAGATGAATTGGGGCAGGGCCGTCCCAAAGGTTCCCACGGCAAGTATTATCCCAGATATACCGATGATTCTTGGTCGGTGGGACCTAATGATAATAATAATAACACGCTAATATAGAGCGCATTTCACAATAACCGTAATGCGCTTTACATGAGTGCCCTGGTCATTGGGCAAATTACATCCCGTGAATCTTTCTTAGCTCCTGGAGAGTCAGCCCTGAGCTGCTATGGCACTCTGAAGGCTTTTTCATACACTATATCAACCTTTACCCTGTGGGTGAAGTGAATCCAATACAGTAAAGTATCTTGCTCAAGGACACAAGTGTTACGACCGGGATGCGAACCCGGCCCGTACCCCGTTGACCCATGGAGGCAGGAAGAGAAGGAGCTCGAAATACCCTGACAATGCCCCTGTCTGACCAGTGAAAAAAGATAGGAGACCTCCAGCTGGACGGCCGATTAACCAGCAGGATTAGATCTCATTGTACAGAAGGTGTGGTACCGCCAGTCGGCGCCGTTGCCGTCGTGTAAAGTTGAATCATTGGAGACAAGAATTGTGAATATACACGTTTTCATTTTCCGTTTGTGGTGTTTTTAACGGAAACATCATGGCATATTTTTACATTTGTTTGTGACTTTCCGTTCACTAGCGGTGGTTCAAAGTTTGGCACACGAGGGTGGTTGGGATTGTTTTTTCTGTATTATATCCATACGACATACGACACCATAGTTAAGTGAAGAATGTGGGTGATTGCGAGGTGTCGTTAAACGACCGCGGTACCACAGGTTCGACTTTTAAATTCCCTTCGTTCGAGCTCCTTCTCTTCCTTCCTCCATGGTTGACCTGACCACTTGAACTAAGGTGGGGTTGGGTGAGGTGGGGAATAAAGACCTCCGTCAGTAACCCGTGGTTGACATTATTGGAGTATAATGTTGGGTTGATGACTATATAGACAGAGTATTATTGTTTTATGTCCATTTCTTAAAATGGCTTATTAATTTAAACTCGACGTGTATTTTCATAATATTGCAAAATGACACATACACGTAAATATAAAGATGGTCTATTGATCAAAGATATATTAAGAACTAGGTATTAATAGAGACATATAAATAGAAGTACAGAAGTATAGAAATGTCGTATAAACCAAAGACTTGACTTCTAAACAGAACTGATTAGAGGGTCTGATGTACTTTTTTGTGGACACAAACACAATGGCCACAGATTTTTTTAGCTTGTCAAACGTATATTTCGTTTTAAACAAACGAATCTGTATTTGACTGAATGCTACTAGTTTCCACTTATAGTTATGTAACGTTTATACTAATTTAAACTCTATGAATGTTTCGTTAAATTATCGGGAAAAAAACCAAAAACGACATAATAATACCGAAGTCTTATAAAGTGCATGTATCTACCAAACAAGGTACTCAAGGCGCTGAGTATTTATTATACAAACTTTCAGAATGATAGGTAATGCAGAGATGAATTTTGAGACCCAATTATTTAGCACCTTATAAGGGTTTACAAGGTGCTACGGCGCACCTACAGTAGCCACAGTAGCCACAGCCAGGAACACCGGGTCGAACCCCTTCTCTTTTCGAAAAGTGCACTGGGCTCTTTTACAATGCATTACACAACACATGGGACCAACGGCTTTACGTCCCATACGAACAGCGTATGTTTGAACGTTTAATTAATATACTTTTTCGCAAGGGGGACTTACTTTCCTCCGAAGTATGTAACAAAAAGTACACCACATAGAGCAGAGATGTCATTCATCGAAAGGATGATGCCAGACTCGGAGCTCTTCAACTGAAACCTCTTCTCGATGGTCGAGATGACTCCAGCTAGATAGACTCCCGTAGCACCGATCATAGTCACGACCATCATACCCACGCACAACACGAAGACGTTCGGGTGGGCGAACACTTTGAGGCATCGGCAACGGAGACAGCCGAGACCGCACTGATTTTGAAACTCGTCCTCCTCGATGTCTTCCTCGACAACAACGCCATTGTGTTTCTCTTCGGGGGGCGAGTCATTTTGTGCCTGGAAACATTTGTCATTAAAGTATTCGGTCATTGCGAATGGTTTGTGTTTGCAGTTGTGTTTTTTCTAAATAAGAAAGCAGAGTCAAGCCACTTCGTTATAGTACACTTTGTCGTGTTGGTTTCATGGTCCTGTGCTTAGGGAAATAAATAGCTCAACACAAAAATTTAGCTCGCACCAGATGTTGTTGGCAAGTACTGCACTGAACTCTAATCAGAGTCAACAGTCAACCTTATATTATCGAGGGCCCTGTAGTTCCCACTGTTTGAGGATCAAAGTTTTCATGTGCTTCACTGAGTACTTTGTGTCATGCAAGTATTTGCATTTAAAGTAAAAATGTACATCAAATTTTTGGTGTGTGTTCATTTATAGCCATAGTGGAACAATTGGACGAAGTTTCATGTAAATCTGAGCTGATTTGACAACTGGGTAATCATTCAACCCCTAGGTTTGTACAGTAAACATTTGAGGGAGGGGGTGTCTGGCAGGCCTAATGCAGCAGAAAATTTGTCTGGCGGTTGATATTTTGTACTTAGTATAATGTTAATGACCATTTCCACTTGGTTTCATGTGGTACCTAGAATCTTTGATTCAGCCCATTATTTTGCCTCTTTGTTGGGGGTCCATGCGCTACACGCAGCAGGGGGTCCCCGGCAGGCATCCATATCTGACTATGTCAGGTTTAACGTCCACTAAATGTTCATGTACTCAAATATTGGTAACTCGTTCCTTTAACCAAAGTGCTCTGGGCTGCCGGTCTATCTTGATGACATTTATTTTATGTTTATGTATGTAATATATTTTAATCATTAAATTTCCTCCCTTGAACAAAAAAATATATATACACAAGGTCGGGTTACGCCAGCATAACATTTTGTTTATAATGCCCTTTTTTACAAAAATTAATCTGTGTGTTTTCAGATGCCCAAAAAAGGCTTCAGGCCTGAACTCTTTTAATAATTATTTGAGTGAGACATTACCTCTTTCTCAAAAACTACGTTTCTTCAGAGGGAGCCATTTCTCACATTGTTTTATACTATCAACAGCTGTCCCATGCTCTTAACCAGGTAAGTTTTAATGCTAACAATTATTTTGAGTAATAATTTGTTTAGTAAATATTTGAGTGTCCATTGTCTTTGAGGAATGTACGCCATTAAAAGGAAAGTTTCACGTTTGGTAGTTACTCAAAACAAATATTAGCTTAAAAACTGACTTGGTAACAAGCATTGGAGAGCTGTTGATAGTATAAAACATTGTGGGAAATGACTCCCTCTGAAGTAACTTATTTTTCGAGAAAGAGGTAATTTCTAACTAATCTGAAAGCACACAAATTCGTCCAACGAGGGTATTTTAATTTCATAATTTCCTCGCAACTTCGATGACCAATTGAGCCCACATTTTCACAGGCTTGTTATTTTATGGTTATGATGGGATTCACCAAGTGAGAAGACTGGTCTTTGACAATTACCAAACGTGTACCTTCCCTTTAAGCAGTATTTAAAGGTACTACACATGATTGGTAGAGTTGAGAAAGCTTTTAAGACAGTGGTTCATGTTGGTGTAACCATGGAAAACTTGTACAAATTAATTGGGCTTCTTCAATTTTGTTAGTCAGGTGAAAATAGTGAACACATGCACAGTGTTGAGTTTGTACAACACCACTATCGTTAAAGGGAAGGTACACGTTTGGTAATTGTTAAAGACCAGTCTTTACACTTGGTGTATCCCAACATAAGCATAACAAAAAACTTAGAACATTTTAGCTCAATTGGTCATCGAAGTTGCGAGAAAATGAAACTACCTCTTTCTCAAAATCTATGCTGCTTAAGAGGGAGCCGTTTCTCACAATGTTTGATACTATCAACAGCTCTCCAATGCTTATTACCAAGTCCGTTTTTTAATTTATGTTTGTTTGAGTAATTACCAAACGTGTACCTTCCCTTTAATGTTGGTTGTAACAATCGAAATCCGCTGAATTTGTTATGGCTTCCAGATACAGTTTTCTTGAATATGACTTCAATTCAGAGGGAGATATTACACTAAGGAAATAAATGGTTTTGAGTACGAACTATTGTCTTTATAAACTACAGATTTGTGTACTGTTTGTCTCGTTTTGTTTTGTATTACTGTAACGGGCACATCCATCAAATAGCTTTGATGATGTCTCCCCGTGTGCAGCTAAATTAAATAAATTATCTATTGACTGCCAATGAACGGCGTGCTAACATTAAAACAATGATGATGTTCCCGTTACTAATCCTATTTGAGTACCTTAAAAGGCAGTGGACATTATTGGTAATTACTCAAAATAATTACTCGCATAAAACCTTTCTTGGTAATGAGTACTGGGGAGAGGTTGATAGTCAAGTATTAAACTTTGTGAGAAACGGCTCCCTCTGAAGTGCCATAGTTTTCGAGAAAGAAGTACTTTTCCACGAATTTGATTTCGAGATCTCAGAATAAGAATTTGCGTTCTCGAAATCAAGCATCTGAAACACACAACTTCGTGTGACAAGTTTTTTTTCTCCATTATCATCTCGCAACTTCGACGACCAATTGAGCACAATGTTTCACAGGTCTGTTATTTGATGCATGTGTTGAGATAAGTGAGAAGACTGGTATTTAACAATTACCAACAGTGTCCAGTTTCTGTAAAGGAGAACAACTTACAATTTGTGTGTAAGTTGGCATGATGAGGTAGCTCCAGATACACCTAGTCACTTCACCTTATACCTGGAATGTGAGTGGAGGAAATAATGTATAGTTATAAATCCGTTAAGCCTCACGGTGATCATTCGTAGCCTTCTGGGGTATTTTGTGTCGATTCACGTTGACTTCCTGTGATTCTATTTGATGAAGTATTTATTAACTCTTATCTATGTTGCGTTATACCTTTAATGTCATTAATTATAAACCAACCATTGCTTATCTCGGTAGACTATCTGGACCAAAGGTCAGTTGATAAGAATCAGTAGTAGCTCGTGAATGATCTCAAAAGTATCAGTATACTTTGCCAACTGTTCGAAACACTTCGCGATCGGAATGAATAAAAACAGTGATTTTATTCGCGCTGAGACTATTGCTCGAAACTGGTTAATGAAGATTAAAGGAACACGTTGCCTTGGATCGGTCGAGTTGGTCTTTGAAAAGCGTTCGTAACCGTTTGTTATAAAATGCATACGGTTGGAACAAGTAGATACAATGATCCACACACATTTGCCTCGAGTTGCGTGGTTTTCCTTTTACTTGGCGAACAAACGTGTGTTTTGACGAGGTAATATGAAAACCACGCTATTTCGAGTGATATACTTGTGTGGAACATTATATTCTACGTTTTAAATATCTTCCTAATCATATGCATTCTATGACAAACGGTAACAAACGCTTTTCAAATGGGGTACAATTTAAGGTCCCTGATTTAAAGGAACACGTTGCCTTGGATCGGTCGAGTTGGTCTTTGAAAAGCGTTTGTAACCGTTTGTTATAAAATTGATATGGTTAGAAAACTGTTGTAAAAGTAGAAAATTTTCTACACAAATATGCCTCAAAATTGCGTGGTTTACGTTTAACCTCGTCGACTAACACGGTCGGCCATTTATGGGAGTCAAAAACTTTACTCCATACATGGCCGACCGTGTTGATTCGCGACGTAAAATGAAAATCGTGCAATTTAGAGTGATACTTGTGTGGATCATTATATTCTACTTTTAAAACATCTTTCCAACCATATACATTTCATAACAAACGGTTTCAAACGCTTTTTTATAGACCAACTCGTCCGATCCAAGGCAACGTTTCCTTTAAGTGAGGACTCGCATGCTCTTCACGCGCCAACTTACAGGACAATTGACCTTATGCACATGACGTCATTTCGATAATATCCTTTGTGAGCGCCCTCCCCTAGAGGTCAAAAGGAGGTTGTTCATTGGCCAATCCTGTGCGCCGCGCATACAAATCAGTGCGTTTCGATTGTTTCGTCACTGTTACAAGGGTTCCTTTGTTTCAGTGGTAGGCCTGTTTACCCCCATAGGCCTAGATAATTTCTTCTGAAAAGCAAATTATAGAAATAGAAAAGCAAAGACTTATTTATTTGTTTATTTTTTTTTTTTTTTTGGGGGGGGGGGGGTGGGGGGTAGACGGGAAATAGGTGAGAAGAAACTGGGCGTAACACAATTCCCCACATTTTCACAGCATTCCCCCCCCCCCGCACCACACAAAGCGACATCACCTCTTTTGCCCGTAAAGTCCAATATTTTAACTCTGTGATCAAACCGGTATTGCCTGTAACTGCCCGATGAGATTACTGCCCGATAAATGTCTCTTTGCTGAGCAAAAATTGTGTCGGGAACCACAGCTACAATAATGCAAACTTGACGTAATTTGGGTTGGCAACCTGATTCAGCTAAAGCAATACTTTAATGTGTTTAGCGAGTTTTGTGTACTTACAGACGAGGCTTTATGAACTTGTGCCCAGGCTGTTGATGCATGACATGAAAGCAAATCGTTTTGTGAGAAAATTGTACACAACAATAAACCTCTTTCAATTCCATTGCACCGTACTTTAAACGAGGTCAACCAAACAAACTACTAGCCTATGCATATCCCCCTATCTCTCTACAGGTAGCTGTGGTCTCACCTCTCCAGCGACCCGGTAGCATTTTGTTTACAACCATTTCATACCACTGTGTTTGCAAAAAAAAAAAATATTTGTTTGATTAGCTTACACAATTGACTTTTCTGCTGGCACGGCTTACACAAACGGTTTTCGAAAAACAAGTAGTTCTTGGAACCCAAGTACACGTTTATAAACCTCTCTGCAAACAAAGTAAGCCTACTTATCAAATTTGTTGTTTTGTTTTTAAACATCACACTTTTTATTTTTATTTTTTATAATTCTGTTGTGTATAACTTAAAGAAAAACTGACTTAAAGACGAGTGAAATAAAACTCGGGTTGTAAAGCCAAGTTCTGGTTAAACTTATTTGTTAGAAAACAGTTTCTTACCTTAGAGAGAATCAGTGATCAGTGAGAGAGAATGCAATACTCAGTGGTGAGACCACTGTCACGTAGCCATATGCACAGTTCAATGGGCGCAAGGATATTTATATTAGGGCTATAAATTAAAGCCGTAGTGGGTTTCAATAACTATATTAAATAAACAAAAAAACAACCAAAAGGAACTATGCGCTGAAACCCACTTGCTAAATCCTGTTCAATCGTGTCGACACACTAGTAGACCCAAAATCTTCAAGAGTAAAATAAACTTTAAAATACCCATACTAATATTAATGTACTGGGCATTATTCAAAAATCCCTTAAGGTTTTGTAAAAGGGTTCAAGTTCACCATCGAAAACTTGCCAGAAAGGACTGCAAATCCTTGCTTGATTGCTTGATTGTTTGTATTACGAAGGGTGTGAACCAATAGCTCTTAGCCCCGATGTTCACTAAAGCATAAAGGTGGGTTTGACTATTTGATCAATGTTCAAACGCTCTTTCAAAGGCTCTCTTGGCTGATAGTTCTGATAAATCACAGGGATTCTGAGGTCATGCAGTGTTTACAGACACGTCGGTATCAGATTTTTAGTGAGACCAGGCTTTCTGCTTGTTGTCGTCCTTATACTGTGTGGCTGTGATATACAAATAGCTACAAGTAGCTTTTTCCCTCGCACTGCATCTCTTTTGAACTCCATGCCTGGTGCATGTTTCCCTTCATCCTATGATCTGCCATCTTTTAAGAGGAATATCAATTTCTACCTTAAGCTTAACTGAGTTTTTGCATTTATATGTTTTCTTTCTTGTAGCCCTTTACCTAGAGTGGCTTTTAGCCTTGTTTTGGGCGAACTTGCATAAACAAAAGTTTTAAAAAGTATACGAACTGAAATGTGAACCTTGGTTCCACAAAATGTATAGTATTTGTAATAATTAAATGCTAAAAATTGTATTCCTCAATCTGTACAGTATCGCATTTACAGTTAAAACAGGGTCAAATATTCAACTTGAAATAGATCTTAAATAAGAGCAACACTTAGTGTACTAATATAATATTACGTTAAGGCAGTGGACACTATTGGTAGTTACTCAAAATAATTATTAGCATAAAACCTCTCTTGGTGACGAGTACTGTGAAGAGGTCGATGGTAAAAAACATTGTGAGAAACGGCTCCCTCTGAAGCGCCATAGTTTTTGAGAAAGAAGTAAATTTGATTTCGAGACCTCAGATTTAGAACTTGAGGTCTCGAAATCAACCATCTAAACGCACACAACTTCGTATGACAAGGGTGTTTTTTTCTTTCATTATTATCTCGCAAGTTCGATGACCGATTGAGCTCAAATTTTCACAGGTTAGTTATTGTATGCAAATGTTGAGATACACCAACTGTGAAGGCTATTCTCTGACAATTACCAATAGTGTCCACTACCTTTAAAGGAACACGTTGCCTTGGATCGGACGAGTTTGTTATAAAATGCATATTGTTGGAAAGATGTGTTAAAAGTAAAATACAATCATCCACACAAATTTGCCTCTTTTCCTTTCTTTGCGAACTAACACAGTCTGGGCCGACCGTGTTAGTCGACGAAGTAAAAAGAAAACCACGCAATTTCGAGGCATATTTGCGTGGATCATTGTGTAAACATATTTCCAACCACATCATTTTTTAACAAACGGTTACAAACGGTTTTTCAAGACCAACTCGACCACCGGTCCAAGGCAACGGGTTTCTTTAGCCCATTGTGCTAACATACGAGAAAGTTTCAGCGTTAAGTTCCTTTTTATTTTAACTCCTTTTTGGTGGTGATTTTGGTTGAATGAATGGTGAGAGAAATAGTTTGCGTTCCAGTGTCACTGTATCCCTTGTTGTCTTTGCCTTCTATCTCAGTCTGCAGGAAGGAAAGAAAAGTTTAAGACAATGAGAGAATAAGACGTATATCCCGTAAAGTAGAAGGACATGATTCTTAAAAAAAAAATCTGATTTTGATCTTACATTTTCACGGTAGCCCACATCAAAAACGGTGGTCTTCGATGAGGCCCTGATAACAGTTAAAAACACACAATATTGTGTTTTAAAACTACTTGTAAAAAGTTTCAATATCATGATATCAAAAATTTTGACCGTCAATCCAAAAAAGTAAACATAGCCTTCGAGTTTAAAATGACTATTGACAATGTTTATTACATTCATCATTACAACATTAAACAAAAGATAATTAATACAAAATTAAAAACCTACAAAACTGATGAAAGTGGGAAAAGGGATTTAAAAAAAAAGAGAAGACCCAATTAAAATAAAATAGAAATAACTAGGAGTTGAAACTTGGTACAGTGGAAAAACGATATAGTAAGGTTTACGGTAACACCGTTGAGTCAGTGGTACTTCTGAAAGGAACCGTTGGTTTTAACCCGACGTTTCGACCAGTATGCTCTCCAGAAGATGATCATAACATACTGATCGAAACGTCGAGTTGAAACCTACGGTTCTTTTCATCAGAGCCACCCAAATTCAATTAGAGACTACCGCAAACCGTATACTAAATAATATGGAAATAGCATTTTCGGTGATTCGGTGAAAAATGTTGTCTTTGACTGTACGTGTAATAATATAGTGAAGTAAGATTTATGTAAAACTAATCAAGTGCTTACTTTAGTTTCAGTTGGTCCATTCTTCTCTCGTTCCAGCTTGTTTTCAATCATCGTCGCCTTAATAGTCGCAATTATGAAGAAAATCAAACTGATCACCTGTCAAGGAACATACAAAGATGGGTCTGATGTTGAAACAGAACAATGACCTTAGCCAACTCATTTAGGTGTTAACCTTTTATATCGATGTGTATTAGCACCGACTGTATACTCGGTACTTTCCCGAGTTATCTGTGAAAAACAAATCACTGGCTTATTACTCGGGTGGTATTCGAACCCACGGCCTTTGTAATTTTAGACTAGACTACCGAGATTGCCCGGTAGCTAGAGGCAGTTCGAATCATAATGTTTTAGCATAGCAATGGTTCACTAGATGTCAAACAATCTATTAAACAATGACTTTGTTTATTGGTTTGGGAAAACCATACAAGCTTATACCAACGGTATAATAACAATAGGTTAATGTTCTCCATTGCAAAACAATGACTTGAGTTTACACTCAAAATTGACCCGGATCAAGGTCATGAGGGTCCTGACACATTTCGGGGTCATAATGACCCGGAAAAATCTCGAAATAACATAAATTTTGGTTTAAAATCAAATCCCGTTTTCTAATCACTTTCCATGTCAGCTTGACTCAGAAAAAGTCAACGCAGAGTCTTGGTCAATTTTGACCCATAGTGCTTAATCAAGTGGCGCTTTGGCGCGACGCTAAGAATTGGTCGTTATGATGTAGTCAACATTCCTGGGCTCAATTTATTAAAGCCCGTAAGCACAAATATTTGCTTAGCATGAATTTCTTCCTTGATAAAAACAAGACTACCAACCAAATTTTAATTTGTTACATATTGCTCGTTACTGGCACTCAGCTACTGTTAGCTGGAAAATCACGTGGAAATTTGGTTGGTAATCCTGTTTTTATTAAGGAAGAAATTTCATGCTAAGCAAATTTCTGTGCTTACAGGCTTTATGAAATCAGGCCCTGGTTATAGGCCTACTTACATTCAGTACAAAGAGCAGCCCTAGAAAGGAGAATCGAAACCTTTGGGCATTGTAGACGAGACAGTCGCCTTGTATTCCGCATTCAATGCGTCCTAGCATGCAGGTATTTTGAATGAAGGCTCCCATGTACAAAGGTGCTGGCAAGAACCCTGTAATTAATCAAATATTGGTATTTATTACCCTCATTCATTTTAAAGGCAGTGGACACTATTGGTAAATGTCAAGGACTAGCCTTCACAGTTGGTGTATCTCAACATATGCATTAAATAATTAACCTGTGAAAATTTGAGCTCAATTGGTCGTCGAAGTTGTGAGATAATAATGAAAGAAAAATAACCCTTGTCACACGAAGTTGTGTGCGTTTAGATGGTTGATTTCGAGACCTCAAGTTCTAAATCTGAGGTCTCGAAATCAAATTCGTGGAAAATCACTTCTTTCTCGAAAACTATGGCACTTCAGATGGAGCCGTTTCTCACATGTTTTATACCATCTACCTCTCCCCATTACTCGTCATCAAGAAAGGTTATATGCTAATAAATATTTTGAGTAATCACCAATAGTGTCCACTGCCTTTAATACTTAATCCCTGCCATAGGTCCATATCTAATTATAAAAAAAAAAAAATCAAAAACAACCAACAAATAAACAAATGTTAGGTATACGCAATTTATCCGAACTTGTCTTAATTTTCAAGTTACATGGATACGTTGGCTTTGATGGGGTGTTTGAAACCGTTTGTAATGAAATGCATATGGTTTATAGAAAGATGTTTTAAAAGTAGAACTAAATGATCCACACAATAAATGCCTCGAAATTGAAACTGCGCGGTTTTCCTTTTACTTTGCGAGCTAACACGGGGACCCACATATCTAAGGGGAAATAATTAAATATAATCTAGTTTTAAAACAACTATTGAAACTCTCAAAGCCTCCTTGTTACTCGTATGATATAACATTACAATATTAAGAAACATAACAACTTATATTCACCAAATGCTCTGCTAAAAAGTGTGGCGAGACCCAGTCCGAATGTTTTATCCTTGCTCTCGACACATCTGCACAACAAATGAAAATAATAAAATCGATTTAGAGAAAATACAAAATAGAATTTTTGTGGAAGGAAACCGAACCCTCATTTTTACAGAACCGTTTGATTATTTTCATCCTTTATAGTTGTAAAATACAAATAAACTAACCCGGGGCAGTTACACGACACGGGAAGAACATGAACGATAAATCCACAATCTTATAAAAGTATCTGACGGATACGTTTCCAAGATTGAAATTTAGGGGTATAAAAACTGATAGCTTTTTTCCATTACCACATTACTTTGAAATGAAATGACTCTCAAAATTCTTTATACATGTAGTAGCAGGGCCTAATGAAAGTTGTTGTAAATCTAAACCAAATAAGTTTTTAATGCCATTAATTTTAAGATAAGTAACAAAACTCATACCTTCCCTTTTATTGTTAGTTATTATAGTGTTACCTTTTTAAACCAGTTTGTATGTGTAAATCATTCTTTGCAATAACCAATGTTTACAGATCAGTGGAATGCTGATTTCAGTGACTACCATGCGCACTTACCTCATCTGCATGATGAGCAAAGGATTCTTGGCGAATGAGCCGAACATGACATTGATGAACAAAACCACACCCACGATGTAGATCATATTACAAGGTGGGCGGCATTCCCCTTCTGTAGCCTCCATCGACCAATCTACATTGTCGCCATCAGACATACACTTACAACCAGTATAAAACTGCATTATAAAAAATAAAAAAAACATTTCAGGTTAAATAACAAAAATTAAAACAAACGAAAACACAATGCATTTTTTTTTATTTGTGTCACTTAGAAACAAGACAACGCGTTGCAACGTTTCAACATAAAATTTGGGGTTTATTGGTCGTTAAAGGCAAAGTTTCCCTTTGATATTTTGGAACCGCTCATTTGTTGTATCTCTAAAGGTAGGAACACGTTACCGAATCAGTAATGCTTCTCATATGCATTGGGGGGGGGGGGGGGGGGGACTGACACCCTTTATACATAATAAAGTTATTTTTAAAGGGATCTCAGATAATGTGGTTTTGCAAGTCGCATACATTCAAGGCCTGAAGGCCACTTGAAGGTGTGTTCCAGGGGCCGTTGCCACTACTCCATGGACTGAAACAGTGTAATACCTTTTATATTCCATACGGATGTAGGCTTTTGTGTCATCAATCAGGAGCCTGTCTGGTATAGCAGAAAGCACTACCTCCCCAGCTTTAACGAAGCAATCATGCTTGAGTGTATTGATTAAGGACACAAATGTTGTTAAGATGGTTTTAAGGTGACAGTTCTATTGTTCACGAGAATGCATAATATCGCCATAGCAGTCGTACCGTAATGTTGGTGTTTGGATCGTCCGTTCGGTTCTGTGCTTGCCCGGAGCAGCCTGCAAAACACGGCGTGACGTAGGTGAGTCCATCGGCTCCACACACTGGCTCATACCTGGCCTTAGAGCAGCTGCAGTCATCGTTACAGCTATCGGGTGGTCTTTAAAAATTTGTGGTAATTAAAAATAAAAAACAGTTTGAAGACAACAAGAAGGTTTCACTCTAACACAAATGTTGTACTCGCCTTTGAAACATGATAAACATGCTTATCATTTTGACACCTGCTCAAATTGGTTGTTGTGTTCAAACCATAGAGCTATATATTGTATTGGTTTTACATAAACATGGATGCGCCCTCATGGCTTCAAAACCTTAGTGCGTGTATAACGGGGTGTTAGTGCTCTAGTCAATATATATAGCTCTATGGTTCAAACACACAGTAATCAATATTTATTATTATTCATGGTTTACTTATTAAAACACTGCAATACAGCGGCTAAAAGGCCGAAATGCACAGTTTACAAAATAGGTTTTAATTAGGTTTACATGAGGGGCAAAAATGGGTAAAAAGTTTATGCTTAGAATTGTGTTGAAATTCTAAACACTGGTTTTTAATGTACTACTTATGTAAGATTCAAAAGTAGTATGATTTTGGAAGTTAATGGGTTACAACCATATAATAACACTAATCTTAATAGATGTAAAATGTGCCTCTGGGATAAAGAATATTATTTTAGATTTTCACCCATACAGTTGTTCTAAACTTGCAAGGGTCGTGGGCTCGAATCCCACCCGAGTATTATACCTGTGATGTTTTTTCACAGGACTCGGGAAGTCACTGAGTATACAGTGCTAACACATATCGGTGTTTGGGTGAAAAGCAAATTAAAAACACTAATCTTGTTTAAAAAAAGTATGTTGGTCTGAAAAAAAAATTACAGGTTTGTCCAATATTTAGCACCCGTATTTTTGCACTGCACGCTACCATCGTCTATATGTATTTACCAAACACACCTGAAGATATCAATAGATATTGCATGAAACATCCCCTGGGACTCTTTTTCAATCCCAAGTAATTCTCATAACCATAATATTTAAGTGATGGAACGTAAAGCCGTTGATCCCGTGCGTCGTGCATCGTGCAATGCACGTAATAGATTCCAGTACCAGTTACCGCTATAAAGAGAAGGGGTTCGCCCCGGTGTTCCAGGCAGTGGCTGCTGAATAAGCCGTAGCACCATGTACACCCATATAAGGTGCTACATATTATTTAAGTCTCAGAATTCATAACCTCAATAATCTGTTTTTTGGGGGAAATGTACTAAGCGCCTTGATTACCCTGTTACAAGTCACGAGCGCTATATAAAACTTCGGCATTTATTATTATTATTATTATTATTATTATTATTATTATTATTATTATTATTATTATTATTATTATTATTATTATTATTATTATTATTATTATTATTATTATTATTATTATTATTATTATTATTATTATTATTATTATTATTATTATTATTAAGACGGAATATAGAAGATTCAAAACTGAGTCTTCCATAAAGTAGGCCTACCTTATAGTCCCTTTGTACACATGTGCATATTTAGCGTCAGGACACGATAGAAAGTACACTATTGGCATGATGACAGTACTGATAATGGTGAGACAAACGAGGAGACGACCACACCCTTTGGCGCCAAGATTGAGCTTCTTGATTATAAATCCGCTTGAAAGGTTGCCAATGAGAGCTGACGGCATGATTATAATGCCTGTAGAAGTTGAAGCATAGAAACAAATAAGTTTGTTAAGTAATGGTTAGATACATACCCTTGAAAACTTACTCCTCCTGAATTGACCCTGACTCCTCACCCAGCTGGTACACACAAATATTTAAGAAAAGAGAAGACAATTGTTTTCACTTTTGACCAGAAGTTTTTAGAGTGCAGTCGATGTGCCACAAAACGATGTTAAGAAATGAAAACGTCCAAGCGAACTTCCAACCACGTTATTATTACCGACAGGTGTATACCAATTATTAGCTTCATACGAAACTACTATGGAAAGTGTTGATGTATCCTCGACCAGATGAATTATTATACTTTTATTTAAAAAACTCCATAAATATCTTAGCTCTTGGCAACCTAAAGCCACAGGTCGGTTGTTTTAATGACGACAATATTCGTCCAAGATATAACGACGTTAATATTTAAGACTAATTCCTTGTAATTTATTTTTTAAATCAGAAGATGACTGTAAAGCTTAACCGACCTTTTCTTTCAATACTTCTATGCACTGCCAAGCAATAGGGGACTTTGGAACGTTAGGTGACAGCAGAGTAACCGAGAATAAATATTTTTATCCAGTGATTACGTAGTTTTGAGCATGCGCACATTACTGAGAACAATTGATTTATCCTTTAGGTCTGCTGCCACCAAGCGCCTAAGTCTTCCATAATGACTTGGTCAGCACCTACCAACATATAATGCCGAGTTGGCTGCAGGTAAGTTGTACTGGAGCTCCAGGTACTTGGCTAGATAGAATCCAAAGCATGCAGCAATAGCTAGTTGAGCTATAGTAGATATCATGATCATCATGAACACAAAGTTCAAGAAAATCCGCCGGGACGAGTCCAAGAAATCTGTTTGGAAAAGAACAAATACAGTGACGTAACAATATTTTACCTAAACAAGACCACTCTCTGTAAATATTGTGACATAAGCTCGTAAAGAGGGTTCGTTTTCTCGAAATGGCATTTTTTGCTCCATCAAAATGTTGGTTTCTACCCTCGACAAAATATTTCCCTCCTTCGAAAAAATCTTTCGTTCGCTCGAGATGATTTTGGAAGAATGACAAACTATTTCGAGAGAACAAAAATGATATTTACTGGCAACTAAATACTGTTAAAACAACTTGTCTCTATATAGGCTCCATATGAACTATCTCCATCATGATGCTATACTTTGAGGTGTTCTATACTAAGAGGGAAGACCGAATAATTATCCGTTTTATTTAGAACTTCCACCCGAGTAACATGCCTGTGATATTTTTTCACAGGACTCGGGAAAGTACTGAGTATACAGTGCTAACACACATCGGTGTATGGGTAAAAACCAAAAATTAATATTCTTTATCCCCGATGCAAGTTTAACATCTATTATATCGTTGCGGTACCCGCTGCCAAAACATAGGATTCGAACTGCCTCTAGCTGCCGGGCAACCTCGGTAGTCTAGTTGGTAAGACACTGCTCTAGAATTGCAAGGGTCGTGGGTTCGAATCCCACCCGAGTAACATGCCTGTGATGTTTTTCACAGGACTCGGGAAAGTACTGAGTATACAGTGCTAACACACATCGGTGTATGGGTAAAAACCAAAAATTAATATTCTTTATCCCCGATGCAAGTTTAACATCTATTATATCGTTGCGGTACCCGCTGCCAAAACATAGGATTCGAACTGCCTCTAGCTACCGGGCGACCTCGGTAGTCTAGTTGGTAAGACTTAATTGCAAGGGTCGGTGGTTCAAATCCCACCCGAGTAACATGCCTGTGATATTTTTTTTTCACAGGACTCGGGAAAGTACTAAGTATACAGTGCTAACACACATCGGTGTATGGGTAAAAAAACAACAATATTTAACTAAAGTTATAATTGGATGGTTAAAATGAAACTAAGGTTTGAAATAGTTAACCTTTTTAGATACTGTAGTGACCACTCTTTGTATTAAGTCCACAGTAAAATTATTTAAATTTATACATGAATATCCCTTGGCATATAGAAACAGTCAAGCTAGTAGCCTATTGTTATTATGCGTGATTAGGCAGGACACTGAAGCTGGAAGTATCCAATCTTAAAAGTTACTGCTTTTGATTTATACGTACCTTTAATTCCAACTTTTCCCATCGGCTCGTCCTCCTTTGCAAATTTTCCCTTTCCTTTGTCATCTTTCACAACTATATCAAGATCCATCTTCTCCGGAAAGAAGAAGAAGGGAATAGAGAGTATCATGACAATGAGACCATCCATAAGGAAGCCCATCCACCATGCACCAAGCCACTCCTTGGATGGGTCGACCGGTGCTGGCCAGTTCACGTTCATGAACAGGAAGCCAAATGCCGTGGCGAAGCCAAGTAGTGGTGCTGATGTACCCGCTGAGAGAAAGACACCTGGAGCAGAACCATGGACAGCAATGGGGAGACAAATGCTACATATTTTAGTTAGAGACATGATTAATAATGCACATAAACACGAAAGGAAAATGGATGTAAGCGACGTCATACTCTCTTAATGTAAAAGAGTGAAAAAGCACTCTTTGAAGAGCCATAATGAAGGACAACTTTTTTTCGAGTGGTCTTCCACTCTTTTAAATTGAAGTTTGAATCATTTTGAGTGATTTTTTACTCTGTCCTGGAGTGAAACCCCTCTAAAAGAGTGAAATAACCACCACTCTTTTTGAAGAGCCGTATGGAGGACAGCCCGAAATGTAAGAGTGGTGTTTGTCACTCTTTCACATTTAGAGAGTAAGGACAATTAAACAAGCTACGGAGATGGGTTGATGGACAGACTGTCAAAAGAAATGACAATAGATGGACAACAAGAATAATGGAATGGCAACCAAGGACAGGGATAAGGGAAAGAGGTAGACAGAGAAGAAGGTGGAGAGAGGACATCAGGGTGTATAAAGGTGTGGCAGGAGATTATGTCCCCATATGGCAAACTGTTTACAAACTTCTTCTGATAGCGCCCTCTTTTGAATCATCCTCCAACAGCCCATGTTAATTTCCCATTGGGGGACCGAATCTCCGGCATAGACAGCATTCCCTGCATGGGGCACAGGAACAAGCATGGACCTAGACTTGATTCAAGTCTTAGATCGCGGTTATTCTTCTGCATCTCAGCCACGAAAACGCCCCCACATTATTAGCTATTATTGGCCCTAACTAGGCTAAATGGCGAAGAAAGATCACAAGAGGGCGCTGTTTGTAGCGGCTATCAGGACGACTAAAAAGCCACGATCGAAGACTTGGACCAAAGTCTAGCATGGACCAGAAATCTTTCCCAAATCTATCGCAAATAAAAATATGAAAACATAAAAAATAAACACCCATAGCAAATTGTTTACACTTAATTAATGTTGTTATATAAAACACATACCTTATTATTATATTAAATTAAAAACTTAAAGACAACTGACTTACATTCCTAGGAGCAATTCTGCAACTTCCTAGGCCAATAACATGTTGCCTGTTTTGTTTTGGTCTTACCGATATAAACAGGAGTCGTAGTGCCTTTAACCTGATCATCGAGGTAGGTTAAAGCTAATGGAAACAGTGGCCCATAAGCAACTCCCATCAAGGCCTGGCCTAGGAGCATGGCCCATAGTTCATCAAGCCGAGAGCCAGAGTTGTCGATATCGGCCGCCGTGCAGTTCTCCAGCACACGGTCTTTGTCACATATAAAAACACTATCGCTGTAAAAAAAAATAATAATAATAATAAGTTCCTTCTTTTAAAAGTGTCCCAATAATGGCCCCAAAAAAACTGTTGAACGTTAGATGGCTGCAGACTTGAAAGCACACCAATGCGTGTAACAAAGATTTTTCTTTTATTATTCTCTTGCAATTTCGATGGCCAATTGGGTGAAATTAATGACTTGTGTTACTTAATATGCACATCAATGGATAAACCAAGTGAGAATATTGGTCTTTGACAACGTTAACAAAGGTGACCAGTGCTTTTAAGTCACAAAATAACTGGCCAAACACGTGCAAAAAGGGGGCTGCACTGGGTTTAAATTTTGGTTCTCAAGAAATGTATCTCAAGCTTAACTAAATAATTACAAAAGGTGTTTGGGTGGAAAATAAAGTACTTTTGTTGTAACTTTAAAAGGTGTTTAATACAAGATTGACTCAAACAATATTGTTTGTTTTCGCCGGGAAAACATTTGTTGATTTACCAGCCATGTGTGCCGTTACCATCTTTTTTAGATTTACAGTTCCACATTATTTATTTTTGTGTGTGTAATAAAACATTTAATTTAGCAGTATTAGTTTTGTTGCTGTTGATTTACCCGCTCTGTGTGATGTTACCATCACCATCTCTGTAGGCTGGGTACATGAAGTGCGGCAAACCACTCAGAATTCCACCCAGACCAATAAGGAGTCCAAGAATCCCGATTATACGGGGCCTGTGGAATTTCTGCCCGATGTATGTCACCACGACGGTTGAGACGAGACTAGCGATGTCACTGGTCGAGATGATCAGGCCGGACACAGATGACTTTAGACGGTACTGCTTCTCAAGGGTGGTGAGCACGCCCGCGATGAATACACCGACACTGACTTGGAACATGAGTAAGAGGGTCAGACAGAAGCCGAAGGCTATAGGGCTGTGGAAGAAACCTCGCCCCATCTTAGAGGTGTTTGTTTTCCTGGAATCTGGAAAAACTGCAGAAGAATCCAGTGGTTAATGTTTGCGTTTATATCTGACCAATGATGGCAACCAAGGACAGGGAAAAGGAACAGAAATAGACAGATAACAACATGGACCAGAACTGAGAGAAACAACAATTTAATTGCGTCTACATGAGGAGGGCTACATCTTACACTGGATGAATTTAGCCTAAATGATGATTATTATTTTAATGTTGTATTAATCACATACTTCAAAATGAATGATCCACAAATGTTATTTAAAGTCACCTGGAAGTGGTATTTTTTCAAAATAAAGCTTTTGTCACTAATATATGTGTTTTGATGAGTGGAATGTGAATAAACAGTTAACTAAGGTTTTAAAAAATCAGTTCTTATGTTATTTACAAATTTAAGAGTAGACCCCGACCCGCGAGGGCGCTGCTCGTGACGTCAATCGAGGCAGACTTTGCCTGTAATGCGTAGAGTAAACACAATTGCAAAGTACATGTACGGACCAAGTCGTGAGTTCGTACGTTTCAAAAAAAAAAAAGTTCCGGCAATGCCGACCAGGTGTATTGCTGCTGAATGCAGAAAAACACTTTTTGAAATGTACAAACTCACGACTTGGACGTACATGTACTTTGCACGTGTGTTTACTATACGCATTGCAGGCAAAGTCTGCCTCGATTGACGTCACAAAAGGGGTAGGCGGAGTCAGCCCCCCAAACAACTTTATATATTTTTTAAACATATAAATCGTGACAAACAATTACTAAAAAAATTGTTTTATTGTTCGTAAGCATATACTCTTATGTTTGAAAGAAAAAAAATTAGATTTCCAGGTGACTTTATACCAATAGTCAGCATAGGCCTGCATGGTGACATAGAAGTGAACATTAAACAAAATGGCAACATCTAAGTCCGGGATAAAGAACTGCAGAAAATCCAATGGTTATTTCTTACGATTTTATAATTATATTTAATCTAAAGCTTGTTGGAAAGGTTAAAGTGCTTTTCGGTGCTACCTTTTTGTTGTGCTTGTCCTTTAAAAAGTTCTCCATTTATGATGCTTATTATAACAAAACAAAAAAACACGTTTTTTTTTAGATAACACTAGGCCTTATTTGCCCCTTAATGACGCATGTTGCATAAATAACAATAATTTAAAATGAATTTACACGATGTTATAAATAATCAAATTGACAGTATATGCCTACATTGACCTTTTACAAAAGTGATAAAAAAGTGAACTGAAACAAAGGGCGCGTTCGTTTAGCTTCCCTGTGTGTACCCCGCGGTCCTCACTCGGGTGAGCCCCTGTGTGACAATAGCTAATCGAACGATCACACTAGCCCTCTCGTGGTGACGGCATGTACCTCAGGTCACCCCCAAGTGACCCACTCCACCAAGCAGACCGGGGTCGACCAGGGAAGCTAAACGAACGCACCCAAAATGGCAACGCGTATAGGTCCGTGGTGAAGCAACAGCTTATATATGTTCCCAGCCTATAAAATTATAGACGGACAGACAAATTGACAAACAATCATGAAAAGACAGGACACAAATAATACACGTGTAAGATAGAAAAAAGGTTTGATCTACGGGTTGCCCTCATAGGTTGCTCAACAACGTTTATAAATCATTGAAGTGGTTTTTCACCATTAGTTTTACAATGTGTACGCAAGGGTTCAAGTATCATTCAAATCATTCGCTAACGCGACTGAAACATTGCTTTGTGATGTGTTCTTATTTTATCAAAAACCTGGCGACTAATGAAGTTGAAACGTCTACAGGAAAATTCTATCACATACATCTTCATTCACAGTGAGTAGGGATCCATTTTTTGGCCAACAACTTATTTACAAAAGATACCAAATCCCTTGAGTTCAATTAAACTTAATTCAATTCAATTCAATACAACATATATTTCGGATGCGTTCGTATGATGAAATACGTTATTATCGTTATTAACAAATCAGAAGGTAATAATTTAGGATTGGGTGAAGCCTTGGTATTTGCACCCTATAACATATTGACAGACTTGCACAAAGACAAATACAAGTCCGCATAGTTCAACAATAACAAACGGACCGTAAACAGTATAAATACTATATTAATGTTTTTTGCAAACCAAAACGAAGAGAGATAAATTTTGAAATACCTTCGGCAGAATCCGTTGTCACTGCCAGGCGCCGCTGTTGTGCATTCGCCGAATGATCCGTTCTTCTGGTGTGGTATTATTTAATCAAAGTGCAAGGTCCTAAATCAATGTTACAAATTGTAGATACAGATCTCATTACGATTAAAGGTGACGTATTACCATATTTAAGAAATCATAAACATACTTTGGAACGGTCCCTAATTATATCACTGATATTGCTGCTGTATATATTACTACTACAACTTCTACTTCTACCATTTTTCAGTAAGAATAGATAAGAAGTTCGAATCGCTATAGTAAGGTTTTCCTTGAAGACTATCAAGTATCGTAACATTTTTGTCCTTAAAGACACTGGACACCTTTGGTAATTGTCATAGACCAGTCTTCTCAGCTCAAATTTTCACAGGTTTGTTATTTTATGCATATGTTAAGATACACCAACTCTGACTAATCTGACTAGTCTTTGACACTTACCAATAGTGTCCATTGTCTTTAAGAACTTCGTATCGAGCTGTCTCAAAAAATGAGAAATGCTTTAACAATTTGATAGCATAGACATTCCAAGCTCCAAATAAACATACAATTTAATTGTCGTGTACATTTTGTTGCTGAACTCCTTGGCGAGCATATTATGACTCTATTTAAACAGTTTTCACACTTGTTCTTGTTCAACAAAAACCTGCACACCTTATTTCTATTAGGTTTTGACATTCATCATTGTCATTAACAACGACAGGTTGTTTGGGTCCTTTAAAGCCATTGGACACTTTCTGAACAGAACACATAATTAAAAGTTCACATATTTACAAAGGTAATGGTGAAAGACTTCCCTAGAAATGTTATTCCATGAAATACTTTACTTTTTGAGAAAACATTAAAACAATTATCAATTCTCGATATCGAGAATAACGGATTTATTTTAAACACAATGTCCGAGCATGACACGGCGAAACGCGCGGAAACAAGGGTGAGTTTTCCCGTTCATTTCTCCCAACTCCGATGACCGATTGAGCATAAATGTTCACAAGTTTGTAATTTTATAATATAAGTTGTGATACACGAAGTGTGGGCCTTTGGACAATACTGTTTACCGATGTTTTACGATTGATTTAAACCCCTCGACTTGTATCATATCTCACAACCACTATAACGGGTAAATTTAGAATAAACCCATTGCTGCCCCAAAAATATGAAGCCTAATCATAGTGCAAAGAACAAAGTCTTGTATCTTCCTTTGGCTCTGAATTTAGATGTAACGAGTTGTACCCCTCGATGACCCCTAGGGTGGCACTCGACGAGCATGTTCAGCACCCGTAAGCAAATGAAATCCCATTCAGCTAGTAATAATATCCGACAAGCACAAATGTGGACCCCCATTCACAGCGTTACAATATCAGGTCAATACAAATTGGCTGCTCGGGCAGTTTACTTATTCGAAGAACATACACACTTAATGAGCCCTTGCCCCATTTATACTGGCTGTAGCAAGTTTCAAGAAACACAAGACGAACTTGAGATATTTAATAAAGGTACATGTGTGGAGCTTTCTTGGTTGGCCTAAATTTGATAATATTGAACAGTTTACTTCCGGTTAAAAATCTGAATATTACTTATACCGCGGTTATCAAATTGTTGACTGACTGACATAACCAAAGTTGTTTGTTTATTATTCAAACTTTTATTTTCATAATTATACATATCATTAATTTACAATATTATACCATTTCTGCTTGTGCCATTCAATCAAAACAAGGCGTTAGGCCAGATCACACAGGGCATATTTACGGGTATTTTGGAGACAATCAACTGGAATGTTTGCAAAACAAGGACAACGTCGGTTGTACAACAGACATTATTTGTTTCTGATGCCATCTTTCTGTGTCCAAGTAGATTTCATTAAAATAAACATGGATGTTTGCTCTTCTTTGAGGTTTCCCGGAACTGATTGCCTGTAAATAATTGCGGTCTGCCGTGGACTTCAAGTAAACAAAATCAAATAAATGTACGCCAGCTTCCTGGTTCACGGATTCCGCATGGGAAGTCCAATAATATAAGACGTTTTTGACGCTTGGTGGCAGCAGACTTACCAGGTAATATCCATTGTTCTCGGTAAAGTGCGCATGCTCAGAACTAAGCAATTTACCTGGTAAGTGTGCTGCCACCTAGCGTTCCAAAGTCTCCCATTCACAGTCAGGCTGACCCGGGCACTGGTTAAAAAGGAGGATTTGGCCTCTGATTTTGGTTCAGTTCGACTCGGGCTCCGGGTCATGAAATAGACACATGCTAATTAGCTTGTCCCCCTCAGACCTTGAGTCCGGGTAAATTCTGACCTGGTGAAATATGAAATATGGATCAATTATTATAGATCAAGGCACTTCTTAGTATACTGAGAAGCTCGTTTAAAAGTCTATAATTGATATAGTATTTATCAATACAAAAGTCACAAAAGTCGAATGAAATACAAATTAAACCCCAAAATATACTATGTTATAGACCAAACAATATATGCAAAACATGATTTTCAAAATATATTTATAAGCTCAACAATAATTTTAATTATTATTATTTTTTTTTTTACTATATATTTTTTTTTATTCTTCAAGAAAAACTAACAGTTACCAGTTTCGTATTGAAAAGGCACTTCGAAAATATGAAAATGTATCTATGCTACGAAAAAGAAACTGAACCGCAAAAGTATATGTTTTGAACGTAATGACTAATACAAAAACTTAAAAACTGCAACATATATATATATATATATATATTATTCACTAATGTTTGTTTGGTTCATAAAAACACAGACATGTCGTCGTCGTTTTTACGAAGAGACACTGTAGCAAGTCTTCATGTTTTCACGTTTTGAATTTCGATTGCAGCAATTGCAAGGCCTTTGTGTAATTCTTCTGGACTTTGACAAAGAGAAATTTTTTTTGTATATTTGGTTTGCAGTAACACCATGTGTGTATCTACTTGCCATGTAGAGTTTGTTCTTAAACGAACACGTTGCCTTGAATCGGTCGAGTTGGTCTTTGAAAAGCGTTTGTAACCGTTTGTTATCAAATGCATATGATTAGAAAGATATTTTAAAAGTAGAATATAATTATCCACACAAGTATCACTCGAAATGCGTGGTTTTCCTTTTACCTCGTCGACTAACACGGTCGGCCATTTATGGGAGTCAAATATTTGACTCCCATAAATGGCCGACCGTGTTAGTTCGCAAAGTAAAAGGAAAACCACGCACTTTCGAGGCAAATTTGTGTGCTGAGTTTATTACCGAAACGTGTCCAGTGCGTGTTTGTGTTTGTTACCCAAATGGAGCCTACTCTCTTCGGTTGAATGTTTTCTGGATCAGAATGCCGTAAGATTGGTCTGTGTACCGACTTCCATATCCATGTCATATCCCTTGTTATCTGCTCCTTCAATCTGCTTCACATCCAGTCCATTCTGAGAGAAAAAGAAGTCATAACAATTATTACTAATTAAACACAAATGTAATGAAATTGGCGTGAGCGGACTTTCAAGTGATCCATTCTTCATTTGTGTTAATGCCCCGGATAACACTACCCTTTTTTTGTGTTATTTTAGCTATTGGGCCGTCGGGGTGTTTTGTTTTTGTTTGTTCCCTTTCTGTTTATTGGCTTTAAAAAAATAAAGGAATAAACAAACAAACAAACAAACGAACGAACGAACGAACAAACAAACGAACGAACGAACGAACAAACGAACAAACGAACAAACGAACAAACGAACAAACGAACAAACGAACAAACGAACAAACGAACAAACGAACAAACGAACAAACGAACAAACGAACAAACGAACAAACGAACAAACGAACAAACGAACAAACGAACAAACGAACAAACGAACAAACGAACAAACGAACAAACGAACAAACGAACAAACGAACAAACGAACAAACGAACAAACGAACAAACGAACAAACGAACAAACGAACAAACGAACAAACGAACAAACGAACAAACGAACAAACGAACAAACGAACAAACGAACAAACGAACAAACGAACAAACGAACAAACGAACAAACGAACAAACGAACAAACGAACAAACGAACAAACGAACAAACGAACAAACGAACAAACGAACAAACGAACAAACGAACAAACGAACAAACGAACAAACGAACAAACGAACAAACGAACAAACGAACAAACGAACAAACGAACAAACAAACAAAAAGAAAAACAAGAAAAACAAGAAAAACAAGAAAAAAAGACAGAAATTCCATTTACCGTTATTAATCCCCCATCTCGTTTGTCTCTCTTTACAGTTTGACATCCATCTCTATCTTGGTTATGGCAAACAAACAAACAAACAAACACCCCAACACAACAGCAAACAGACAGAATAATGACAGAAGTTTCGTTTACCTTTATTAATCCCCCATCTCGTTTTTCTCTCTTTATAGTTTTGACATCCATCTCTGTCTTGATGGTGGCAAAGATGAAACACATCAGAGAAAACAACTGTTAAAAAAACGAAATATCAAACATTATTTTGCTCCCACAGAAAATTGTTTATTATATTTATTCAAACTTAAAGGCAGTGGACACTATTGGTAATTACTAAAAATAATTATCATCATAAAACCTTTCTTGATTAAAAAATAATGGGGAGAGGTTGATAGTATAAAACAGTGTGTGAAACAGCTCCCTCTAAAGTAACGTTGTTTTCGAGAATTTGATTTCGAGACCTCAAGTTTAGAATTTTGAGGTCTCGAAATCAAGCGTCAGAAAGCACACAACTTCGTGTGACATGGGTGTTTTTTCTTTCACTAGTCTTTGACAATTACCAATAGTGTCCACTACCTTTAAAACAACTCCTCAATCATCCGGCAACAAATATGATTTAAAGACACTGGACACTACTGGTAATTGTCAAAGACCAGTCTTCTCACTTGATGTATCTCCACATATGCACAAAATAACAAACCTGTGAAAATTTGAACTCAGGTGGTCGTCGAAGTTGCGAGATAATAATGAAAGAAAAAAACACCCTTGTCACACGAAGTTGTGTGCTTTCAGATGCTTGATTTCGAGACCTCAAATTCTTAATCCGAGGTCTCGAAATCAAATTCGTTCAAAATTACTTCTTTCTCGAAAACTATGTTTCTTCAGAGGGAGCCGTTTCTCACAATGTTTTATACTATCAACCTCTCCCCATTACTCGTTTCCAAGTAAGGTTTCATGCTAATAATTATTTTGAGTAATTACCAATAGTGTGAACTGCCTTTAAGGTTAAACGAAGAACTTAACGGGTAAATACATTGTAAATGCTAAAATGATTTTGTCTCCTAAGACAATTTTTTTCTTCGTGACATTGTTTTACATTTCCCAAACTAAAAAATACACCTCCGAAAATAATATTTTAAGGGGAAGATTTCTACCATCATTATCTTCAAACCGTGCTAGTTTAAAGGCAGTGGACACTATTGGTAATTGTCAAAGACTAGCCTTCACAGTTGATGTATCTCAACATATGCATAACATGACACACCTGTGAAAGTTTGAGCTCAATCGGTCATCGAACTTGCGAGATAATAATGATAGAAAACACACCTTTGTCACACGAAGTTGTGTGCGTTTAGATGGTTGATTTCGAGACCTCAAGGTCTGAGGTCTCGAAATCAAATTCGTGGAGAATTACTTCTTTCTCGAAAACTATGGCGCTTCAGAGGAAGCCGTTTCTCACAATGTTTTATACCATCAACCTCTCCCTATTACTCTTCACCAAGAAAGGTTTTATGCTAATAATTATTTTGAGCAATTACCAATAGTGTCCACTGCCTTTAAGCTAAATCTGTCTATAATTATTGAATTTTGTCTTACGAAAAAGACCCCAACACTTTCAGCCTAAACAATAATGATAAATGATGTATTATTGATACTACGCTTACACTAAGACCGAATAGAACAGCCAAGAATATCAGTCGAAACTGCTGAGAGTTGTAGACGAGGCAATCTCCAGTCACGCCGCATTCAATACGCTGCAGTATACATGTACTAGATATGAGGGCTCCGATGTACAACGGTGCTGGCAAAAAACCTGGATGGAAAAAGGAATAGATGCCATTTTATTTGAGATTTGAACTGTTAAAACTGTTCTTGAATTGCCGAAAATTGAAATAAGTATGTTTGCTCATACGATGTACATCTGGATGAAACAAAATTAGGTGCCCTACTACGAAGCCTCGACCATTGTAATTTTGGCATTTCCCCTGAAAACAAAGGTACGCTATGTTGCAGAGTTAACATGGTAAATTTCCACCGTCTGAGCATACACACATAACATAGAACAGTAGATTTAAATTGTAAGTCTGCTGCCACCTAGCGTCAGATAAGTCCCCCGTCGCTTACCTGCTGCCCGGCCGATTAAAGATGCCACTCCAAGAGCGAACGTTTTGTCTGCATCGTCGACACACCTGTAAAATATAGAATATAAACAATAAGTAGATAAGTATGGATGTATAAGTGAAAACTTGCACGGTTTATGTGTCTATAACAGTTCTAACTTAAAGGATTCGGGTCCTTTTTCAAAATGTCCACAGATTTACATTAAACTTACAGGGTTTGAAGATAATGATAGTAGAAAGCTTCCCTTAAAATGTTACTAACTAAGGTTGTGTAGTTTTTGAGAAATGAGTAAAAACTATAATTTTCGTCTCAGTTTTAGCATGTAAAAACGTTTTAACCAGTTATGCTATGGTTTTGGTATAATATAATAACTGGGTAAGGGGATTTTACATGCTAAAATCAATTTGGTCTCATGAGACAAAAATGATTTTGTGACTTATTTTACTCATTTCTCAAAAACTACACAACCTTAGTTAGACTTGAAGGGAAGCTTTCCACTATCATTCTCTTCAAACCCTGTAAGTTTATTGAAAATCTGTGGACATTTTGAAAAGTACCCGTATCCTTTAAGTATCAATCATTTAAGTAGGATTATCAAGTTTCTGTACAAATTAATGCCTGATCATTTTTGTGTATATAAATAAACAAATTATGAAATGAAGAAAAAAAGAAAAGAAAAGAAAATGAACAGTTATAAAATAAACTAGGTGGTTTTGAGACGCTAGCACCTAAACAAACTAAACGTTTTATAATTTTAAAAACCTAGCTCAGAATAATAATTTAAATTGAGATAATTATTATCAGGGGTTGTATGTATATGTATGCTGCATCCAGCAGTTCCAACTGAAAACAAAATGCAAGTTGAGTATTGTTTAAAGCTTTGAACGGTGTGGGTCCTTCTACAAAACTGGGATCGAATAAGTGACGTAGGCCTATGCTCTGTCGTGTTGCGTTGTGTTACGAACTACAAGTTGCATAACAAGTGTGGTAGCATGAACTATAAGATTTGAACAAGACGGTTCCAAGATGGCCGCCAGCATACACAGCGAGCTATTCGGTGAGTCTATTATTATATTAAGTTATTTACATGGTTGAGGTGCCCTACCCATACTAAGGTGGCACAATATGGGTGTAGTGAACATCGGGGTCCAGGGAACGTGATTAAGGAGGATTTAGTCACAGTTTGTCGTTTTATCGCTAAAAAAAAAGACGGTTTAGAAGTCAAATGTATAGTGTGTTTTCTCACTGTGTGTATCGGTACTGTGTCCTTCACGAGGCCTCGAAGAATGACGTCAGACGTTCATTTCTGAACTATAGCATTAAAATGCAATCTCCCGTGGGGGCGCCCTGCACATAAATCGGCCAGTAGGATGAGTAAGGCCAGGGGCCAATTTCAAAGAGCTGCTTAAGCAAAAAAAAATTGCTCGCTTATTTTGCACATGTTACTGACAACAATTTCATGCCATACAAAAAAAGGCATACACATTGCTTGTGACTGGTATTTAGCTACTATTTACTTCGCATAACATTTGAGTGGAGTCTTGGCCGGTATTCTGATTTTACTAAGCATGGATTATTTTGCTTAAGCAGAATTCTTTGCTTAAGCAGCTTTATGAAATTGGGGCCACATATGACTAATCTCAAACTGTGGGCCTATACCGCTGCTATATTGTGGGACCAAAAAGTGATTGTTTTGCAGAATTGAATTAAAAAAAAAAATCCTTGTTCATCTAAATGTATTGTTTACATTTGAAGGCGTTGCTTCGATTAAATTTTGCTAAATTATTTTAATAAATTAGTAAGTGTTATCATTAACTTTCATTGAAAATGTAGTGTATTGTATCAATGTTTTCTCCCAATAGACGGGGAAGACAAACTTCATGTATTTTTTTTATCACGAAAATATTTTGAATTAGTTTTGTTTACACAGGAATCTTGTAGAGTTGTCATGTCCTCTTATTAATTGACACCCTAGGCATGGTCAAGCTTAAAGGTATTGGACAGTTATTATTATTATTATTATTTCATTTTATCACAGCATGCAAAAGAAAGATCTCATTTTCCTTTGTGCCGGTAACTCCTCGAGCCGGGCTACGTCCCGTAGCCTTAGATCTCAAGGGTCTTTCTCAGGATCCTCCCTGTTCCCAAAAGCGCTGCCTTCTGTAATAGATCTACCCTCACATTTGTCCCTATTTCATCTAGATGTTTCCTCAGTGCTTTGGGAATGGTGCCAAGTGCTCCAACCACCACGGGGACTTATTACGTCGAATAACGTAAAAGTACATTTGACTGGTCTTAAAACGAAATCGAATGACCCTTTCAGTAGCATTAAATTTCGGCCAAATCGAATAAGTTGGTGGTTAAATTGGCTGCTCATTTTCCGAAGTTGACCGAGAAAACCCATATTACAAAAGGTGTCCCGAAGTGTCTTTAAAATACATTTATTAACTTAAATACTAGCTATTATAGCACAATCTGAAAGCACACATACCTCATGTTAACGATCAGCAACGGGTTCTTAGAACATGAGCCGAGTAAAACATTGACAAATAAGACCCCCATAGCATAGTAAAGCATGTTGCATGGCTCAATACATGCTCCCTGTGTGCTCTCCCGGGCATAGTCCTCATCAATACTCCCTGCACTGCACTCACACCCGGTATAGTACTGCAACACAGTATAATATAAAACAAAGTGGAGATAAAATAAATGGAAATTTGCATCAAGGATACAAAAATAATATGAATTCTGATTTGACCCATACACCGATGTGTGTTACTGTTAGCACTGTGTACCCACTACAACCGGTCCTGAACTCCCCCCTCAGGTACTTTTAAAGGCAATGGGCACTATTGGTAAGTACTCAAAATAATTATCAGCATAAAGCCTTATTTGGTAACGAGTAATGGGGAGAGGTTGATAGTATAAAACATTGTGAGAAACGGCTCCCTCTGAAGTAACGTAGTTTTCGAGAAAGAACTAATTTTTCACGAATTTGATTTCGAGACCTCAAGTTTAGAACTTGAGGTCTCGAAATCAACCATCTAAATGCACACAGTTTCGTGTGACAAGGGTGATTTCTTCTTTCATTATTATCTCGCAACTTTGATGACCGATTGAGCTCAAATTTCCACAGGTTTTATAGTTATTTTATGCATATGTGGAGTTACACCAACTGTGAAGGCTAGTTTTTGACAATTACCAATAGTGTCCACTGCCTTTAAGCAAAATGTTTGCATGGGTCGATACGTCGCGTCGGTCCTTTAACTTTTGTTTTGCATACTGGTCGTTGTGGTTAATATGTTGCTTGCAACAGCCCATTCTACTGTCTCAATTACTCTTTTAGTGAAGCAGTTCTATAAAATTTGACCCCGAGGTTTTTAAAATTGACACCGTACCGTTGTGTTGACCATTGGATCGGCTGTCTGGTTTTCGGCTTTCCCGACGCAGGCAGCGAAGCACGGCGTAGCATACGTCAGTTTATCGTATCCACACACTGGCTCGTACCTGCCGCTAGAGCATTCGCAATCTAGGTTGCAATCGTTGGTCGTTCTTCAGAAAAAGTATAAGAAGAACAACAAATAGTGTAAATGTTAACGAATAACCCTTGTGGTATTATATAGCATATATAAAGTATTGTGTGTAAAAGCTGCACATGCAGCCGTCGTCCCAAAACTCCTTTTAAGTTAGATTTGATCTTAGGACTTAGGACGAGTCTCGGCCTTGCACTGTAACAATGTGAACCTTCAGATTAATATAGGTTTTCTCGGTCAAATTCAGAAAATGAACAGCCAATTTCATTTTCATGCGTCCGAGTTAAAGCTGTTTTGCCTCTCAAGTTGTTACTGCGTTTCAAGTTCAGAATTCGGCCATTCAATTTTGTTTTGAGTCGAGTCAAATTCCTTTAGCACTCTGTTTAATTTAGCGTATCGTAAAAAAAAATTCGCGACTCACACGCCTCAAGAAGCGTCCTTAAATTTGAAAGCTGCTGTGATGAATTGTTAAATTGAATGATTATTTTGTTTAAACGAATGACGCAACATTACATTTTGTAATCGGATGGCCCTTTTCAGTAGCGTTTGATTTAGCGCGAAATGGAATAGCTTGATGGTTAAATTGGCTGCTCATTTGCCGAAATTGACCGAGAAAATCTACACTAAGTTAGGACTGGTTACTCGTCCTGGCTAGAGATAGTGAGATATGATTAAACCCAGCGTTTCTTGAACTCGGCTGCAATTGGACGCAATTTTCTTTTCTGCACTACGCAATTACAACTGTCGTAGTGCTTTTCAATGTTGAGTTTTAGTTTTTAGCTATATATATAGCAGAGAAAGTCTTATCACAAAACTACAGCGTCAAAAGTGGAATGAGATCTGAGCCCGAATTCCTAGAGCCGTAAGCAAAACAAGTAGCTGAGCACAACCAAAATATGCTGACCAGAGTATAAGGTTATCATATGACTTGATGCATTGCATGATGAGGTATCAATATACATTATTGTTTGCGGTAAAACCATGTGTGTATCAACTTGCCAGGTAGAGTGTGTTCTTTAGAGAACTGTTCTACTGCGGTAGATTGTTCGGGAGATTTCTCAGTTCTAAAAAGAACTGTCCTGCTTTATAAGGTTACTTACTCTATCATGCCATTCTCGCCTACACCCGCGTAGATGGTGTCCGGGCAAGACAGGAAGTAAACGACGGGCATGAAGATGGAACCAACTGATTGTAGAAACACGAGCAGCCAGATACAACCTCGTGAGTCGAGCTTGAGTTTCTTGACAATAACACCGCTGGAGAGATTGCCGATTAGGGCGGCGGGCATGATGATGATACCTATTATCAAATGGGTATGGTAATATTCAGCAAATAGTTTTCTAGACTTGAAGCATTGCATGGTGAGGTGTCAATGCGGTCAAACCGTGTGTGTATCTATCTATACTTACCAAATAGAGTTTGTGCTTTGGAGAACTGTCTTTCTATATTCTACTACCGCGGATTGTTCGGGAGACTTCTCAGTTCTGAAAAGAACTGTCCTGCTTTTTAATTTCTACCTGGGCGGAAGGTATAGAAAATTAGCTGGGACTACTACTTTATCTTAAAGGATAGTTATTAACTGCATTACCGCGGAGTGAGTTCTTCTATATTGGGCTCAACGCTTCAACATCGCTTGCTCTAGACTATAGTCATCGTCAGGAGACCGCAAATAGTTTTTATTAAAGCAAGACATTTACTGTTTTATTTGTATTTATTATGTTGCAGATCACAAACCATCAACCACTGTGACATCATTCGTGACTGCCCTGACTCTTAGACCGACTGTCTCTGAAGGAATTTTCAGGTGAGAATTTTCAACGAGAAAATAAAACATTAAACCAAGTTTGCAGTTAGCCACAGACAATGCACGAAATCTATCTAACAGGCAACATTGTTTTGGTGATGGCTGATTTCTTTTTTTCATTGATGACAGTGGCAGTTGCGGATTGTTCAGACGTGGTTTAGTGAATTCAAACAGATGATTGCAAAACCGGAGTTGAAGCCAATATTTCCGAAAGGGGGTAATTTACGTTGCCAATCGCTTCTTAATTAAGTATAGGTGATAGTCATTAAATAGTTTGTTCCCCGATTCTGTGGCATTCATTTCTTGCGCATTTCGATTTATCAGACCAAACTAAACAAAATTGTGACATGTCTGTTTCCAGTATGCCTTATCTTACAAGAGAAAAAATCAGAACTTTAGTGTTCAGAACATTAGTTTGGTACGTTAAAAATCATGATCCAAATTCTTCAAAGATTTGCTTACAGAAAATTAATAATATATTCAGTGTCCATACCCACTAATAAAGCTGAGAGTGCCGGTGCTATGTTGTACTGTATTTCGATGAACTTGGGCATGAAGAACCCGAAGCAAGCAGACACCGCGAGCTCCGAACATGTTGCAAGCGTGATCATCGCCCACACGAAGTTGGTAAAGATGCGCTTAGCTGAAGAGATGAAATCTGCCGTAGAAAAAGAACGCAGTGAATAACCAACAAACAAACGACAACACCATCATAGACTGTGATTATTATATGGGGGTATACACTGGTATATAATACATTCCTTTCAGTAAGCCTCTATAAAGCTGTGTGACAATTTCATAGAGCTGCTTAAGCAAAAAAATCTGCTTAAGAACGAAAAAAGCTTGCTTATTTTACACATGTTACTGGCCAAAATTTCAGGCCATATATAATGCTTGTGACTGGTATTTAGCTGTCGTCTACTTAGCATAACAATTAGTGGAGTCTTGGCCGGTAATCTGATTTTACTAAGCAAGGATTGTTTTGCTTCAGCGAAACTTTGTGCTTAAGCAGCTCAATGGAACTGGGCCGTGGTCTCTAGGACCAGTTGGAGAGAAGAGCCTCTAGACAGGAACTGTGTTTCTTTTAGGCATCCTTAGGGCTCCAGCTGTTTCTTTTTCCTTCCTCTGTTTTTTTAATTGCTCATTGGTGTATCTTTTGACTATCTTTTGAATGACGGAAACCTTTTGGGGAAAGGTACTGGTTAAAGAAAAAATGAAATTCAGTAAGCCTCCATAATATTGAAACTAACCAAAACGTCTGTTTCCACAACGTGTCACCTAAGCTATTTTCTGTCAACAACATCAGAAATAATGTGGCCATGATCAGTTTGGGTTTTATGCTCGGGCAATCTATTTCTAGGCTATGAAAGGTGTCTTCCACAGGGTTGACCAAAATTCTTTGGGATTCTTTACAACCTTTGACCTTTGTTTTTAATACGACTCTCTTAGTATTCATGCATGACGTCATAATTCTTTTAAAACAAATGAGGCTATTGGCACGCCCGCCACCACTTGCAGTGGCTGCGCCTATAGCCTCGTTTTGGGTTAGAGTTGAGTGATGTACCTCATGCATGAATGTGTGCTTTGTGCTTTGTCTGCTTTGTCTATGTTAGCTCTATTGTGCTTAACTTCTTGTATGGGCACTCCCGCACTCAAGCTGTGCTACGTGGCTGTGCCCCCAAGTTCCTGAAATTTGATCACTTTGCTAACATTGTATTTATATTGATTTAGGAATTGGAACTAAATGTTGTACTGAACTGAACTAAATACAAATAGAGGCGTATAAACAACTTCAAATATATTTGTATATATCTGTAAATTGTAAATTGTAATTTTATTCTTGTTGTCTATTTTTGCTACGCCTTTCTTGTATGTATTGTATAGTCTCCTTTACACAGGGAAGACAAATTTCATGTTTTTTTATCATGACAATAAATATTTTAATCTTTAAATCTTTAACACCAACTCCTCTTATCTTCTTTCCCTCTTTTTATCTTATTCTCCTCCTCATAATAAATCAATCAAACTCATTTTTTACCTTTAACCCCAACTCCTCTAATCTCCTGTCCCTCTTTCCTCTTTTTCTCCTCAGGTATATCACTCTCATCAATATCCAGATTCATCTCCTTCGGGAAGAAGAAGAATGGTAATGAGATCAGAAGGATGAGGGCGCCGTCTAGAATGAACCCAATCCACCACGCCCCGATCCACTGTCTCATGAAGTCGAATTTCTCCGGCCAGTTGACGAACAGTTGCAGGAAGCCAAAGTTCTGGGCGAAGCCGATGAGCGGTGCGGTCGTACCGGCAGACAAGAACACACCTATACGATTGAAAAGAAGGATATGAGCATGAAAGGTAATATGAAAAATCTCTCCCTTCTTCAGTTCCTTGGCCCATTTTGCCACGGCGGTCTGGTAGTGATTGGTACCAATTAAGGAAATCTGGACCCCTGGAACAGTTTTAATGCCGTACGGAGCTCTGTAGAAAAAGCCCTCTCCCTCACCTCACACGCCTGAATTGAACTGTATAAGGCTTTTTATGCGTTTGTTTTGTTTGGTCGCTTGCTTTCTTAAGATTGCCTCGAGGTTTCACCGAGCTGCGCCTACAATGTGTGTATCCAGGCTCCTGTTTCACTATTTATTCAATTTTATTTTTGTTTTGTTTATTTTGTTAATCTTTTTCCTCCTCAACTAATTTGCATGTCTCAATTGTACTTGTGTAATTTTATCATCTTTTTGAATTGTGTGTTATCTTTTTTGTTAAGTCGCCTGACACACAAGGCCTGAAGGCCACTTCAAGGTGTGGGCTACAATTATTTTTTCCAGAGGCCGTTGCCACCTACTCCTAGGGCTGAAACAGGGTTAACCCCTTTACAGTCCATACGGATGTAGGCTTGGGTATCATCAATTCGAAGCCTGGCCTGTAGAGCAGAAAGCACTACCTCCCCAATTTTATGTAGCAAGTGTCACGACCGGGCTCCGAACCCACACCCTGCTGATCAAACACCAGTGCTTGAATCCGGTGCTCTTAACCGCTCGGCCATGATCTGTAGATTCCCCTGTAAATTCGACCCTTGATCACCAAGGGAAATTGTTTTTTAAAGAATAACCATTAATGATGATGATAATGATGATGATCAGACGAAGCAAATATACCATCATCGTATACTCAGTACTATAGAGGTCATTAATGACAATGTCATAATATTCATAATGATCAAAATGGCATTCGAAGAAAATCGCATACCATACCATTTCAGTATCTGTTCACCTGATTGCTTGATTTCTTGGCAAATGATTTGCTCTTTTTAATTCCTTGCCATTTGTAACATCTTGTCATTACTTTGTACACAATGTTCATTGTTTGCTCATCATATTGTGTTAATTGTGGCTTTCTTCCTCCCTCAGTTCGAGGTATTCCAGGTCCACAATAATATGGGTTGGCTATGCTCGACAAGCAATGCTTCCTTTGGACCCCAAGCTTGTTGTATTTTTCTCTGCATTATGTATTTACATCTGTGTATTCTCTCTGTTTATGTTGTACACGTTCTCGTGTTTGAATTAGGAAATAATATTCAGTTAGTAACTATAACAACAAATTCTTAATATCACCTTGGTTTCATGTCTAAGGACCAACTTAAAATTAAGGGTTAAGCTTTTTAAGGGTAGTAATATTGTTTTTCTTCTGTATATCAAAAAGGCCTGCTTTCCAAATACACACCTTTATTTTCTTAAAGGGTACTTTTTCAAAATGTCCACAGATTCACATTAAACTTACAGGGTTTGAAGATAATGATAGGGGAAAGCTTCCCTACAAATATTACTAACTGAGGTTGTGTAGTTTTCGTCTCAGGAAGACGAAAATTATTTTAGCATGTATAATCCCACTCACCATGCATATTATACCAAACCATGCATAACTGGTTATTTAGTTTTCATATGGTAAAACTGAGCTGAAAATTGTTTGTTTACTCATTTCTCAAAAACTACAACACCACAGTAAGAGAAATTTCAAGGGAAGCTTTCTACTATAATAATCGTCAAACTGTGTAAGTTAATGTAAAACTGTGGACATTGTGTTTTGTGTTAGGAAAAAGTACATAGCCCCTTTACTAAGTATAATTTTTCTTCTCTATTCCAAAAGGCATACCTTCCAAAATACTCACCTATGTAGTAGGGTGTGGTTGTACCTCTGACCTGATCGTCAATGTAAGTGATAGCCAGGGGGAAGAGGGGTCCATAAGCGAATCCCATCAGGGCTTGGCCGAGTAGGAGGGCCCACATCTCCTCGATCCTGGAGCCAGAGTTCCCGATTTCATCAGCCGTGCATGTTGCTTCTTCTCTCGAGGCGTCGCACACGAAAACAGGGTTAGTTGCACCGCTAAGATAATAATATAGATAAAGTTGAACTTCTTTTAATAACAAACGTTTTTACATGGTTTAAAGCGACTGGACACGTTTGATAAATGTAAAGAACCAGTATTTTTACTTGGTGTATCCCGACATATGCATACAAAAACAAATCTGTGAAAACTTGGACTCAATTTTGGTCATCGAATTCGCAAGAGAATTATGAAAGAAAAAATAACTTATTGCACTACTTTGTGTGCTTCCAGATGCATTATAAAAGGCTGCAGCTGAATTTGTTTGTATTATTTGAGTGAGAAATTACCACCTTATCAAACACGTTACTTCAGAGGGAGCCGTTTCTCACAAAGTTTTATACTACCAACAGCTCTCCACTGCTCGTTACCAAGTAAGTTTAAGTAAGTTTTTATGCTAGCAATTATTTGGAGTAATAACCAATAGTTAATGTAGAAAAATCCAACCTCGTTGAAAGGGGTGCGTCATAGTTTGCTTGTTTTGTTTTGTATAAATTATGCATCCTTTTTACCATTTTGTTCTGCTTTTATGGTGTGTAACTTTTTTAATGTACAGCATATCTGACCAATTTGTCGGTCATATGGCGCTTTATAAATGCTCTATATTATTATTACATACGTTTCATACACATTAGGAACATTTTATAGTGCTTATCTATCTTCCATTAAGTACATCCCTCCAGAGGAGTAATAATAATAATGATACTAATAATAATAATAATAACTTGGGGGCTAATCGTCCTTACTCGCAGCTAGAGCTGAGTTGCGAAGGACGCGGCTACAACGTGTTCGAGAAGCAGGCTTTCAAGGGCGCATTCAGCTGCCAGCCACATCAACCCATTATGACCACGGAGCACAGCCAAGATCGAAAGTGTTTGATTTTTTTCGATTATAGGAGCCCTATATAGGACTCTTCCTCTGTACACACGGCAGACTGTGTGAGAGTACGAACACAAATGGGAATTCCTTAACGTTTGGAGCTGCATTATTTCATGAAAATGACGGATTGGTGAAGAATATATGACGATCAAAACCCACCGCAGAAAAATATATGCTGCCATGGAATGTGAATCTGCTGAAATAAGTGGTTTCTTGCAGGTAAGATTTGAGTAACGAAGCTTCGAAAATGTCCGCCCCAGAAATGTACCCTGATATCCAGGACGCAACAGTAGTATAATACGAAAGTGTAAGACTACAATGGCTAGACGTTTTACATGCTTTAAATACAGAAGACACCCACCTCATTAAAAATAGGTTGTTATTATACTGCTGCTACATGTGGACCTGACAGTTAGTAATAATAACAACCAGTGTTTATTAAGTATGTGAACCAACAGATACATGTATTTTGCTGATGGTATAATCTGGTCTTCCATGGACATTGTTGGAGGAGAGCACAGAGCACAATGTCCACAGATTTACATTTAACTTACACCGTTTGAAGATAATGATAATAGAAAGCTGACCTTAAAATGTTAGACGCTGAGGTGCTGTAGTTTTTGAGAATCGAGTAACACAACGTCATGAAAATACGTTTTTACATGCTACAATAATTTTCGTCTCATGATCAGTGAGACAAAAATTATTTTCATGACATTGTTTTACTCATTTCTCAAAAACTACAGCACCTCAGCAAGTAATATTTTCCGGGAAGTTTTCTACTATCATCGTCTTCAAACTGAATAAGTAAGTTTAGCGTAAATCTGTGGACATTGTGTTTTGTGTCCAACAAAAAGTACATAGACCCTTTAATCTTACAAAAATGCTTTCTATGCCAGCACTGAGTAGGCTTACACATAATATAGCGCTTCCACACATTTCACTGTATGGGTATACATCTCAAAGAAAATACTTTATCCCCAATGCAAATTTAATATCTATTAAGTACTGAAGGACAGGCGAAAGGAAAAGAGGTAGACAGAGAAGAGGATGGAAAGATGACATATCATGGTATATTCAGAAAAAACATGAACCAGAACTGCAAGAAATAGAAATGAATGGCGTCTACATGAGGAGGGCTACATCTAGGAGGACCACATCTAACTCTTCAATACTTGTCTTATGTATTTTCAACTTCAACTGTTCTGCCATCTTGTCGCTATTATTACGAACTCGTTTTTTTCATGTCTTATGTTCATCTGTCCCTTTGTCTGTTTGTCTGTCTATCTGGTTGTCTTGTTTTCTTGTCTGTCTGGCTGTTTTTTTTTACAAGCTCATGCTTATCAAAACGACCCAAATGCTCTTTTTATTTAATTGTGTTTACTCTTGTTTTGCTTTACTCCGTAATAAATCTAATAACTGTCGTTATTCTTTTATGAGAATAATTGTATTCTTGAATTGAATTGAATACAATCTTACACTGGATGAACACAGCCGAACGATGTGGAAGATATAAGAGATGGTAAATTTGCATCGGGGATAAAGAATATATAAATTTTGGTTTTATACACCGATGTGTGTTAGCACTGTATATTCAGTACTTTCCCGAGTCCTGTGAAAACATATCATAGGCATGTTACTCGGGTGGGATTCGAACTCACGACCCTTGCAATTCTAGAGCGGTGTCTTACCAACTAGACTACCGAGGTTGCCCGGTAGCTAGAGGCAGTTCGCAACAGGTGCCGATGTGGAAGATGATGATGGTTATGATTATGGTAATACCGTTTGAAACCTACCTGCTATTCTGAGCAGCGGCACCAGTGAACACCTCCCCCTCCCTGTACGCCGGGTACAAGAAGTGCGGCACCCCGCTCAGGATCCCTCCTAGCCCGGTCATGAGACCCAGGACCCCGATGATGCGGGGCCGGTGGCTATGCTGCCCTAGGTAGGTCACCAACATGATGGAGACCAGACTAGCGAAATCACTGACGGAGATGATGATACCGGACACCGAGGATGTGAGCCGGTATTGCTTCTCGATAGTCGTCAGGGCTCCAGCGATGTAGACCCCCACGCTCACTTGGAACACGAGGAAGAGGGTCAGACAGAAGCCGAAGGCGACTGGACTGTTGAAGAAACCCATCGTCAAGTCGATCTGAGTTGGTGTTTCTCAATCGGTTTCGAACAGAGTTCACTTCGCAATTTGTTTTGTGGTATTCACAATCAGTTTTGCACAAAGTGCACTTCTCAATTTGGTGTGGCTATCTGCGAAAAGAAAACGATACATCTGTTAATTGAAAATCTTTCTGAAGACCTTGCAAAAAAAAAACCTCCGTTCTCTTTGGGTAATATTCCTTAGTTATAGTCTTCATCTCCTTGTTCGTCTTTCGTTTGATCTCTAGGACCAATGTGATCATTGAATGTATTTAAATTTGTAACTTAGTGACTTCTAGCCACTTGATAGCAACACTTGTTTTAAAGTGAAGTTGAGATAACATTAGTAGCAATTGCAGAGCCTCGGTATGTAGTATATGCGGAGATGCAACACTATGATAATGTTAGTCAAAGTAACACTACGTCATTATGAGTCATGATTTTGACTACTTTACATCAAATCATGTCTCATTTGTATGACTAATTAGTGTAAATTTTACTAATATATTTTTTAGAGTGAAGTGATACATGATCTCAACCTCATGTAAGCCCATTTGAAAGTGCGAAATGTTTGAGTTTTTCCATCACAAAAAAAATCATTATTTCTCGGGTAGCAGTAAAACCATGTACATCATTTAGGTAAAAACATTAACAAAATACAGCAATGAGCAATTAAAGAGCAGTTGAAGAACAGTTGAACGAAAACAGTTTATTAAATGTGTACTACATAAATACCTGTTTATCTGACTGCCGTACAGAAACGCATATCCCCTTCCTCTGGTTACGAAGTCAAACACTCAATTCGTCAATTCTGCTCAGTCTGTTTTTTGCTAAATTCAATTGTTCGGATTTTGTGCCTGTCTTTTTTTTTTTTAAATGGCTCGGAGCGTTAAAGCCATATCGTGACGTCATTCGTTAAGCCACGCCCACCAGCCCCTTGATAGGTGCGAAGCGTACACTTTAAATACACTGCTGTAGCTACTTTTTAAACGCGTTTAAATGGTAAACATGCTTATCAATTTTGACACCTGCTCAAGTGGTTAGGAGCATTCAATCTTACACAATAATCTAAGCATGTTTTAAGGATGATTACAGAGTTTGTAAGAAAAAAAGCGTCTACGATCACAGATTTACATAAAACTTACGCGGTTATTGGTGATAGTCGAAAACATCCCTCGAAATGTTTCTGTCTACAATTTCTAATTTGATGTGAAATAAATAAATCAAATTTCGGTGTTTTTCGCTCATCAGTGAGTGTTTTATTAATTTTCTTTCTAATCGGTGTCATGAAAAATTTGTAATCGGTTTTTAACTATTTTTCTCGTGACTCAGATGGCCGATCGATCTCAAACTTCTACAGGTTTCCACATAAAATGCTTACACTGCCAGCAACTTTTTTGTTAGCAAGAGACCAACAATGTACTATTCCTTTATTGTTGTACACATTATGTACACAACTTATGCTTATTATTTAGATGTGTGTTGACATTCTGAACACTGTTTTTACAGTGTCGTACGTCATCCGATGTTTAGCCACACCCCCAATCCCATGATAGACAGCTCACAAGCGGCATTTGGTCTGCAGCCTTGGGCGTCCATTGTGATAGTATGAAATACAAAATGGCACTCACCTGTAAGATCATCCACCGGGTTTGGTTACAAACAAATACCGCAAAGGTAAATTTAAAAGTCCCAAAGAAAAATAAGTAAAGTAAGTGAAGGATAGAAAAGACCATTGTATTGTGTTTAGGCATGGCCTATACGAGAACCATTTTATTCAGTGAATAGTACCAGTGGCTGTATTACCCTTGACTTTGATGTTTATTCCGATGCATTTACTATACACATTTGGTTTGCGGTAACATCATGTGTGTAATACTTGCCAGGTAGATTTTGTTCTTTAGAGAACTGTCTCGCTTGATATTTCACTACCGTGGAGTAGATTTTTTTGAATTGGGGAGACTTCTCTGTAATAAAACATGTTTTTTAAAATGGCGTATACACGGCAAAAGCAATGAACAGCTTGTGGAATATTATAAATATATTAAATATTATATACGACACTTCGAAATCTATTCAATTTGACTTTATGGATGTTTGCAAGCAGCGATACCTGGGACAAAATATTCTGTGAACAAAAAACAATCAGCTTTGAGACCGTTTTTACTTAGCAAAACATGGATGTGGAAAACATGATCAAAAATTTAAACTTCATTGCATGTTGGCAGGTAAAATATTCAAACCAGAGTCATACTTTAATGGCACTTAAAGGCAATGGATTGTCTAATTGTCAAACACCACTCTTCCCATTCGGTGTATCTCAACATTATGCAAAAACTCAATATTGGTCGTCGAAGTTGCGACAGAATAGTGGAAGAAAAAACACCTTTGTCGCACAAGTTGTGTGCTTTCAGATGCTGATAGAGGTCTCGAATTCAATTCATATAATTTAGTGAGAAATTATTCTTTCTCAAAAAACTATGTTACTTCAGAGGGAGCCGTTCTCACAATGTGTTATATTCAACAGCTCTCTTTTGCTGCCTTGCACACAAATTCTGTTGTTTTTTTACTATTCTCGATCGCCTCAAAACTGTAACCGACTGGGAATTATATGCCAAAATCAATCTTCCACGTAACGGGGATCTAAACATCCAACAGTAAACAATTAACCAGTGTGGTGTGGAGCTAGTTGCTTAAAATTGGATTTGGCTAACACTGTCGATATTTGACGTAAATTAAAGCGAACAAGAAGTGTAAAGAAAATCCTGAAAATATGAAACAATTATGGAGAGAGGACGTTGAATCACAGGTGTTAAAAAAGATTAAGTAAATAATAACGAAAATGTAGAAGACGTGACTTTGCAGCTGTGCGAACATCTACTTTAAAAATCCCGTTGTTGATCCTTGCACTGATCCCCACTGAGGACTGTCACAATAAACAAAATAAACACGAGAGAGAAACAGGTAAGATAAAAACAAACAAACAATCAAGCATAGTAAACAAACGAACAAGCAAACAGCAACGAACTGACACCCTAATTCACGAATGGTATTTTGTGGTATTTAATGTTCAAGTGCATGTACACCGTAAAGAAATATTGACAAAGCAATGAGAGGAGAGTGTAAGGGGGGGTGGGGGTAGAACAGCATAGAAATCCCAGGGGATGTCTGGGTGACCCGGCTTGGGACTCGCCCGATCAACTAACATTGACTTAACCAACTTGTTTTTGACAAGAGTCATAGTGTTAGCAGATTTCGAAAGAGAATTATGGAATTGCAATATTTTTTTTGAGCGGTCTATTTTTTTCTCAAAGTGTTTTATTGCCATTAATTTGAGGAGTGATTCTAAACGTTTACCTAGGCCCAATAAGTTTGAGTAAGACATGAGAGTGCAATATATTGCGGCAGTTGAAACATATTACTCTGTGAATTTAATTTTTTTTTGTATTTTTTTTTGTAAAGAGTACAGGTAAACAAATTCTTTTAAAAAGGTAAGAAATATCCACACTATACTTGGCTGCTGAATAAACAAGAGCAATTCTCTCGCTTTCAACATGTTCAAAACTGTATGAAACGCACCGGTAGTGTTGTCGACTGAGTGAGGTCACTAGAATAAAGTTCAAGTTATAAAGAAGTTATCACAAAGGGTTAGGGTCTGGTTTAAACCATAAAACTGAGATCTGACATGTGTCAATAATTGTTATTTGGTATTTAAACAACTTGTTTTTTTGTTTTTTGTGACTTACACACCTATGCTGTTCTAAGCCGAGTCCACGGGAATTACACATCACACTGTGTATATTGCTGTGTATATTCGTTTCTAAAATCAGTATTGTTTTTTCTGGTTTTGGTTGGCTACTTATTTCAATAAAATTGTGGGATTAATCTTTGTATTCTGATTTATCTGTCTGCTGTCGGATTATTTAAAGTTAGTGGACACTAGTAGTAATTACTCAAACTAATTATTAGCATAAAACCTTACTTGGTAACGAGTAATGGGTAGCTGTTGATAGCATAAAACATTGTGAGAAAAGGCTCCCTCTGAAGTAACGTAGTTTTCGAGAAATTACAAATTTTACACGATATTGATTTCGAGACCTCAGATTTAGAATAATTAAGCATCTGAAAGCGCACAACTTCGTGTGGGTTCGAGAGTCGTGACTCTTGTGTGTCCTTAATCATAAAGCTTAACCCTTATTGCCGCGTCCTTCGGATGGGACGTGCAGCCGTAGGTTCCGTGTGTTGTGCAATGCACGTAAATTAACCCAGTGCACTTATCGTAAAGAGGAGGGGCTCGCCCTGGTGTTCCTGGTCTGATCGGCTGCGAAGAACCGAGTAATATTTATTATTAATATTATCAGTATTATTGGTATTTTTGAGCATCACTCCCCGACAATAACGATATACACCAAACTATACAATCGCTATCGAGCCCAACCCTCTCTTTGACCCCACTGCCGTCCCCGACCCCACTAAAAACAAACAAATACGTAAGTATCGTACATTAATCCGTGCTTGTTTACCATCAGACACGATCACATGTTCACCTCACCACTCTTTTTAAGTTCAAGTCTTTGATGAACAAAAAGGTGAGGCTTGATTTGATGACGTATGTTAGCCTACTTAGGCCAAATAAAATAGAAATCCCAGTTGATCGTCCCCGCCCGCATCCTTTTTTTCTCTTTTTTGTAATCCATCTTTTCAAAAGGACTGGCCTAGGAGTTTCTCCCGAGTCTAACTTCATGCTCTCGAACACTTGTAACCGTCTGTTTCATAAAACAATATAAGTGAAAACCAGTAAATCTTTTTAGTGTTATCCGACCCTGTTAGTGTTAGTGTTAACACAGGTCCTCGGGCAACTAATATGTATAAATAAGTTTGCCGTTGATTCAAACTGAAGAATTGGTGGCCTGTTTGATTTGAAATACTTGGCGGCCATCTTGAAAAAAAAAAGTAAATAGTAAATAGTAAGGCCCTCATCCTCCTCTTTTTTGAAAAATCCGGACGATCAACTGGTATTTTTTGTTATTTGGCCTTATGTGTGTTGGTCAACATTCTTATACAAACACGTGGCGAGGTATTATTGACGCAGCCATTGAGATAATTCATGTTCAACACGATGTAGTACTCACCTTATAGTGGCTCTCCGTGAGGTTAGGTGATTTAAAAAAAAAAAAAATATTATATGAACAAAGGCAGTGGACACTATTGGTAATTACTCAAAATAATTGTTAGAATAAAAACTTATTTGGTAACAAGCATCGGAGAGCTGTTGATAGTAAAAAACATTGTGAGAAACGGCTCCCTCTCTGAGGTAACGCAGTTTTCAACGAATTTGATTTCGAGACCTCACAATCAGATTTTGAGGTCATGAAATCAAGCATCTAAAAGCACACAACTTTGTGTGACAAGTGTGTTTTTTTCTTTCATAGTTATCTCGCAACTCCGACGACCAGTCGAGCTCAAATTTTCACAGGTTTGTTATCTTATGCATATGTTGAGATGCACCAAGTGACAAGACTGGTCTTTGACAATTGCTAATAGTGTCCATTGTCTTTACGTTTGATATTTGAAACTGTAAGCATATTGACATGTTTTACATTGTCATTATTTTAGGTTTTAGGATACCATTAAAGGCAGTGGACACAATTGGTAATTGTCGAAAACCAGTGTTCTCACTTGTTGTATCCCAACATATTTATGCATAAAATAACACAATGTTGTGTACCATTCACAGCTCTACATGGCTCGTTATAACAAGAAAGTTTCTATGCTAACACTTAATTTGAGTAATTACCAATAGTGTCCAGTGCCTTTAAGGGTCATGTTGTCAACCCAAATCAATTATCAACATGGGTAGATAGTACGCTGCCGCCTATTCAACGGGTTGACATAGGGTTACCCCCTTCACTGAAAGGATGTAGGCCTGGGTATCATAGAGCAGAATGCATATGATCCAATTTTATTTTTACAAAGCAATTATGGTCAGTTGGCTACCTCATCTGAACCCATGCCAATCTGCTGCTCACTTAGACCAATCAACCACAACATGCTATATTCGTTATGTTATTTCTTTGTTTTTGCAACAGATGAAAACAAAAACGCATTCAACTAAATGTTTTACTATCGCAGATTATTGAACAACACCCTTTTTTTTTCAACAACCCACGTCGCTCTTATAAGAAATACACCAAAAGTGAGGTCCATTGGGGTACAGTATACGCACCATGTGTAAATCAACATAATTTAAAAAGGTGCTGCTGCAAAGTTTAACCTCACCTGACTATCAAAACTCACAATGTGCAAAGTTTTAAATCCTTCTTCAAAGTCAAGTCCAAAGATTGACATTTGGAAAAATGTAGTGTTGTAATTCACACTTGACTCTGCGGGGATGCCTTTGTAATGCATGTCCGTGTGTGCAACACACGAAGAGCTGGCTGTGGTTAATAGGTCTGTGAATGTTAGGCAACAAATCAAACCCTTCAATGTGTTGTGGACATGATTTGTGTACCTAGGTACATTGTAACGGCCCTTTTCGAAATCACGGTTTGAGCAAAGGCTTCTTCAGTCGTTTTGAAATAATATGCGCTTTCCTTTTAGGGGCGGGTCTTGGGTCCTGGATCAGGTTGACGGACCCCAAGCCCGAGCCATGCTGTCGAAAAGGGTCTCGTGTTTAAGTTTGTCTCGCTAAAAATGTTTTTTTGTTTTTTTTATTCTTGTCGACAAAATTTCATTTGTGTATGCTCATTGCAAAACTTGAGAAATTAACTGTTTCTCCTTGTGTCCATCAGTAGAGCCACCACCACCAGCAGCCTATGTAATAGTTTTTTTGATGATCCGAAGACGTGGTGATTCCTATAAACACTTGTTCTTTGCTTTGCAACAGAGATCTCTGGATTCAAGATATCTTTTGTCCAGAAGACGATCAGAGCATACTGATCGATCCGTCGAGTTGAAACAAACGGTTCTTTTCAGAACCACCCCAACTCGTTAAAAATAGTCATTACATGGTTTTACCGTAACCTTTCTATATTATTTGAACTTTAAAACTCATGTTGAGACCGGTCCCAAAATCATAAAGTTGTGAGGGAACAGTGCAACTTCGAAACCCCGAAGGGTGGCGTGGCAATTACAAGGCCTGATTCAGATGGCCGAAGGTAAACAGAGCGTTGATGATTGCAAAGAGGGTCAGACCATTATAGAAAACAGTTTGAATAGTATAAATCCACTCGCCCATGTCGGCTTTGCGCAGATTTCTTGCCAACTCTTTTTGTAAAGAATGACACTCAGTTTTCATGGTTTTGAAAAGCTTGAGCTTTAGTGTGATTAACCCAGTTAAAAATTGCCTCGTGGGAGAACAAGTATAAACAAGTTGGTTTACACATAATATTATTTTTTTAAGTGTTTACATAGGTGTTAAAAATTGGCGATTAAGAGAGTATATGATTTCTGTGCGATTTTATCAGTCAATGTGTACATAAGTTTTGCAATGAGCATTTTACAAATTTTGTCTGAATTCAGAGGAAATTCTGAACTTTCTCAACCATGTTAGAAATACTGTGTGTGTATGTAATCATCCCTTTTGAGCCAAACTTGAGAGAATAATTATATACATTTAGAAGCGCTGGGGTGGATTTCACAAACAGTTAAGACTATTCTTATCTCGAGTTACTCGTCCTAACCTAGGACTAGCCTTCAGTTCTTAATCTCCTAGGACTAGTCCTAAGTTAGGATTATAACACGCCTCTTGCTTTTTCTGTAGTCTGTTGGGGTGTTATAAAACAAATATTTTATAGTATACAAATATTGACTGCTTCCAGTGCTATGGTTAAAACTGCGATTCCCTCGGTGATCCCAGGACGGTTCCATTTTCCCTCGGCTGCGCCTCGGGAAAATAGAACGCTACGGGGATCACCTCGGGAGTCGTAGTTTTAACCATAGCACTGGAAGCAGTCAATATTTGTATACTAGTGATTGCGCGCGCGTGTTTTTGCGGGAACTAGTTCCCGAACGGGCACTAGTCTTTGAAAATAGTGCCCGGTTACAGCGCCCTCTCTTGACTTGTACCGTGAACAGCAGCCACAAAACTTCCTTCCTTTTCCAGATTTCTGTTTTTATTTCACATTTAAGACCGAGCTGTGTTATAAAACACATAATTGACTGGCATAATTCGGTAACTAGTGTACGTCTATTCCCCTCGGGCGTGTGAGTGACCAGAAGAGGGGCCCTATTTCCCTCTTCTGGTCACTCAAAGTCCCTCAGGGAATAGACGTACACTAGTTACCTCATAGCCAGTCAATTATTATGTAGTCCTAACTCTTCGTGAAATCGACCCCTAGTATATACACATCACTACCACTGTCACTTTCGTAAAAAAAAAGCACACAGTTCCAGCTAAAGTTAGTCCGTCCCAACTTTAATACTCGAGATGGGAGCGGTCCCAATAGTTGGGACGATTCTTAAGTTGGACCGGAACACCACCAATCTTAGTCCGTAGCCACGATGCTTCATGGCCCAATATCGTGCTATAAGGGTATGTGTACTTTTTTGTATGACACGAAACACAATGACCAAAAACTTACATCAAGCTCACACATCACAGTTTGAAGATAGTGACTGTAGAAAGCTGTTCCTAAAATATTACTAGCTGAGGTGCTTTTAGTTTTTGAGAAGTAAGTATAACAAGTCCCACAAATAATTTTCGTCTCAGGAGACTTAAACTATTTAGCATGTAAAACGCATTTTCGTGACATTGTGACTGATGATAACCATTAATTGAATTGGGGTAGTTCTCAAAAGAACCGTTGGTTTTAACTCGACGTTTCGATCAATCTGCACTGATCATCGATTGAAGAGCACGGTATCATTTATGATCTTTGCAACATGAACAATTAGTCACTTTGAAATTATACTTTTCTAAAGGGATTCTGATAAATTCATTGTCGGTATTGATCGACGAGCACTTGTTCCCTAATGGTAGTATGAAATAACAACCTTGACTCGAAAGCCTACCATTTGGTCAAACTATCGTCTTATTTTGCCATGTAGAAAAAAAGTATTTCTCGCCGCCCCCTGGTTTTATTTTGTTATTACTAAAAATCGAAAAAGTCACCCGTAATACACTGCAGCGTGTTATGCACAAATTATTCTAGGCAAACATGACCCAGACATAAGTTAACTCTTTGAACTGATATTAAACACAGTTTTCCTTGTGTCGTGGTTAGTCTATTGACATATCTAGTCGGTTTGGTGAGTTAAATGGGTGGAGTTTTGGCTTCTGAAAACCAATGGTGCTTGTAAAGTTAAGTACTTCACTTGAGGATCTTGTCTGGTACGATGTTAACTTATGACCTAGTAAAGCGTACTTGACCGATTGGTCATATAACAAGCACTTGTCCCTTTTTGTGTACACTGGTCAGTAAGGTTCCTCTATATAGCATCTGGTTGAGTGGGTATACTTTGGCCTTACTTTATCACCTGTAGTTGACATTAAATAGAGGCACTGCAAGCCGCCGACTTCGAAACGCTAGGATTAATCCTGATTTGATTTGGTTTGATTTGATTCGATTTGATTCGATTTGATTTAATTTGATTTGATTTGATTCGATTCGATTTGATTTGATTCGATTCGATTCGATTCGATTCGATTCGATTCGATTCGATTCGATTCGATGCGATGCGATGCGATGCGATGCGATGCGATGCGATGCGATGCGATGCGATGCGATGCGATTCGATTCGATTCGATTCGATTCGATTCGATTCGATTCGATTCGATTCGATTCGATTCGATTCGATTCGATTCGATTCGATTCGATTCGATTCGATTCGATTCGATTCGATTCGATTCGATTCGATTCGATTCGATTCGATTCGATTCGATTCGATTCGATTCGATTCGATTCGATTCGATTCGATTCGATTCGATTCGATTCGATTCGATTCGATTCGATTCGATTCGATTCGATTCGATTCGATTCGATTCGATTCGATTCGATTCGATTCGATTCGATTCGATTCGATTCGATTTGATTTGATTTGATTCGATTCGATTTGATTCGATTTGAATTTATTCAGATTAAAAAGATTCACCAATTTAGAACATAAGATAAAAATACGGCACCAATAAAGCATCTAAAAGAAATAGAAGTAACAAAAACATACAAACATAATATAGACAGGAGCAAGAGGAAGACTAAGGGGAAACAAGTTAGAAAACACAAGATAAATAAATAATAAATAAATAAATAAATAAATAAATAAATAAATAAATAAATAAATAAATAAATAAATAAATAAATAAATAAATAAATAAATAAATAAATAAATGAAACAAATAACAAATAAAAATAAATAATTATTGTCAAGAGTTAGGACGAGTAAACTCACCACCTTAGGATTGGTTTAATGCGTCCTAACGTCTATGGACACGAAACTTTTAAGTCCCAAGTTCTAAGATTAATCCTAAGTTTAATAGCAACAGTATGGTGAAATCGACGGCTTGTGAAATCATTCTCAAAATGCAATACATTATCCGAATCTTCTGTACTTCTTACCAAGAAAGTTTCTGTTGCCATTAATGACATATTATTGATAGAGTAAATTCCAAAGGTATCCATTCCCTTTAAGGCAGTGGACACTATTAGCTTAAAAACTGACTTGGTAACAAGCATTGGAGAGCTGTTGATAAGATAAAACGTTGTGGGAAACAGCTCCCTCTGAAGTGACGTAGTTTTCGAAAAAGAAGTAATTTTCCACGAACTTGATTTTAAGGTCTTAGAATTTAAGGTCTCGAAATCATGCATCTGAAGTCACTCAACTTCGTGTGACCACGGTACGACAAGGGTGTTTTTTTCCTTTCATTAATATTTCGCAACTTCGAGGACCGATTAAGCTCAAAATTTCACAGGTTTGTTATTTTATGCATATGCTGAGATACACCAACTGTGAAGACTAGTCTTTGGCAATTGATAATAGTGTCCAATGTCTTAAAGGCATTGGACACCTTTGGTAATCCCAGCATTCATAAAATAACGAATGTGAGAACATTATTGAGCTCAATGTATACATTCCACCATCTATAATCTTTGCATGGTGGAAATAAGATATAGAAGAGTTTGCGGTAACACCATGTAATGACTATCTCACCATGTAATGGCTATCTCTAATAGACTATCTCTATATCTATAATCGTCTCATGCTAATTTGGTTCCCAAATAAAAATGTAAACTTTAAAAACATGGCGGCAACAGAACGGAAAGATTACACCGAAGCCGTTAACACGATTCAGGCACATTTCAGAAGATTAGAAAAATGAGAGGAAATTTTGCGACTGAAACTTGTCAACCCAAGTTTAACAACGGTTGTTCTGAAAAATTCGGAAGCGTATTGCTGTCAAATGAATGCAATTTGTTTTCTCTTATCGTGTACGTACACGACAACTTATTGTGTACGTACACGATAAGCTCGGACACGACAAGTTACATACTCTATTCTGTTTTCAGGTAGTGTATTTCTAGCTGCTCATTGCTCATTCAATGTCGGTAATTAGGCGTTTGCTAAAATGTGTGTTGTAGAGGAAAGGATCGAGGTTTATTTCCGTAATTTGAGTCTACAAGAAATTCTGGCGTTCCTGAATTTACACGATTGCATAGTACGTGGACTTATCGTGTACGTACATGATAAGTTTGGACTTATGATGTATGTACACGATAAGAGAGACACCTATTTATGTTTATGTGGCGGCAATACGCTCCTGTAGAAAGCTACAGAGTCCAGTTTGCAAATAGAAAATACACAGAGCTGCGTCCTTGACAATCGACCTTAACTCAAATAACGCAGGATCATCCGAGTCTAGCTATTACTCAACAAAAGTATGCCACGGTACGCTTGGAATGTATATTTACGTGTGAACGATTCTTTAGCAGAGATATTTACGCATGACTTGTCACTTCATTTTTTTTTATTTCGAGCTTTGTTAGTTGCACAAACATAATAGTTTTAGCAACAACTAATACCCAGTGTCCTTACAAATTGAAAATTGCGTTGTGTACGAGTTAGCCCAGATACAGTTGTCAATGGGGTAACCCGACGGGGGCTGAAACACCGACGTTCAAGGTAGAATAAGTCTAATCCTTACGGCTTGAAGGCAGTTAAGTTCTTTTATGGTAGTCGGAGATAAATTTCAATGGTGAACTCAGTGTAGATAAAATAAATGGGCTAGTGAACCAAATCAAAAGCTCATTTATTTTTTTTAATTTTTTTTTTAACCGCACTCATGCGCTTAGCTAGGGCAGCGTATTTGCCGCCATGGGAAAATATATGTTATCAAGTAGGCCCTGCGTACACGTAGATTTTAAATTTAGCTTGTACGTACACGAAACGTTATCGTTTACGTACAATATAAGAGATACATGTTTGCTATTCATGGTGGCCGCAATATGCTTCCGTGCTCATCAGTGGCCAATTTCATAGAGCTATATATAAGCAAAAATGCTTAAGCACTAAAATAGCTTGCTTATTTTACACATGTTACTGGCCAAAATTTGCGACTGGTATTTAGCTGTTGTTTACTTTACCAATGTGTGAAATTTTTGGCCGGTAGAATGTGATTTTACTAAGCAAGCATTTGTTTGCTTAAGCAAAACTTTGTGCTTAGGCAGCTCTATGAAATTGGGCCCAGGAGCTATAAAACAATTGCTCGCAAATAATTCTAAAACCCGAACACATAATATTGCATAAACCAAAAATCACTTTTTACCCTGGGATTAACTCTTACTAGTATACAGTAAACTTGCGGGTGCAGCCGTGTGATTTAATGTTCTCCGAGGGATTGATGGCTCCGAAAAGAGCCTTTTTGGTCTCGACTTTTCGAGCATTATACTCTGCTTGTCTATGGAGAGAACCAAGTTGTTTTATTCTTGCGATTTTTAGGTTTGCGCGATAAAGGTTGTAAACTTAACCAAATCAAATGAAAACGCACGAAATTGGACACTCGTTTTCTGATTTTTTATAGAAGAAACACAAATACAGAGAGTGGAGGAAAATGTATTATCGTGACTTGTGAAATAATGTATATGAAATATGTGTTTGAAAAATCTAACTTTGGAGCAGTCTTATGTGAGTGCATAATAATCAACCATAACGGCAATTGTATAACATTGCATACCATAGGTCTCTCTGCTTACGAACTTAACCCCCAAAAGCACTATCGCAGAATTGAGAGAACAATAAAACCAGATCAACTGTGACATCGAAACCACGTATACACTCAGAAAGACCTGCACCAAATAATATTTGGTATTTTCGATAAATGCCCACTGGGGTGGCATGCGTGTCAACAAATTATTTGTAAGAAAAAGGCAAGCTCATCCTGACCCAGGTTCTTTAAACACAGTCTGGTATAACGTTCACTTCAAGGCTATAACGTGAAAAAAATGCCATTCCCTCTGTAAAGCACCGGACTCTATTGTTAACTACTCAAAATAATAGTAATAATCATAAGACTTGTAACGCGCACATATCCACCCTGATGGGTGTTTAAGGCGCAGTAAAACCAAAAACAAAACAAAACAAAACTACAAAAAACAGACACAACAAAGTTTATAGTCCTTGAAAACCTGTGATATAAGATAAGTTTTGAGAAGAGATTTGAATGTTGTGGTACAAAGACAGGATCTAAGATTAAAGTGGTAGAGAGTTCCAGATACGTGGCGCAGCTGAAGAAAAAGACATGTCACCCCATGAGTGTCGAGACTTGGGTTCAATGAGGAGAATTATGGAACGTGGTCGAATTATTATTCCTTGATGGAGTGTAAACTTGAAGTAGTTCAGAAATATAATAATAATAATAACAACCTCACTTCTATTGCGCCTAACACCTTCAAAAGAAAGTCTCTAAGCGCTCAGAGGAAACAAAATAATAATTATGTATATGATGATTTGAATAGATATGTTTTGAGAAGAGTCTTGAAACTTGAGATCGTTGTGGCTTTGTTTGATGTGTAGAGGGAGATTGTGAGGTGCAGCAAACAGAAAACTCCGTTGACCATATGCTTTGGTGGCAACATTAGAGATAACGAGTGTTTTTTTGACAGTTACACATATAGTGGGGAGCCTTGCCAATAAGAGCTTTGTGGACAATGAGCATCAGCTTGAAGATGATTCGTTGAGAGATAGGGAGCCAGTTTAGTTGTTTCAGAATTGGGGTAATGTTTGTCATAAAACTTATACTTGTTTATGAAGAGCTGTTGATAGTATAACACATTGTGAGAAACAGCTCCCTCTAAATAACATAGTTTTGAAGAGAGAGTTATTTTTCTTTAAAATATTTGAATGAATTCGAGACCTCAGCTGAAGTCTCGAATTCAAGCATATGAAAGCGGCACAACTAAGGTTTTTTTTTCCATTATTCACTCGTAACTTCGACGACCAATTGAGTTCAAATGTTCACAGGTTTGTCATTTTATGCATATTTATGTTGAGATACAATTCAGTTGAGAAGACTGTTTTTTGACAATTACAAAAGGTGTCCAATGGCTCTAACCAACAACAAAAAGACCCCTTTTAAAATAATGTTCTGTAACTCAACATTAAGTTTGGGTTTTTTTTTTTTTAACGACTGGTTTCTTTTGATTTACCAGTTAACACTATACACCCCTATACATCTGATATATTGATTAGGGCTACATTGTTATTACATATTTTACCTCCCTGAAGATTTCGAAGTGAAAAGAAAAAACATGGCAATTGTTCGGTTACATGTTTGTTTATTTCCTCAATCACGGGTGACCGACTTTATGGAGGGTCGACTCAGTGAAACGCAACCAATGTGAAAACTAACTTAAAGTAATAAACATTTAAAGGGGTTAACTGACGCTCGTCATACCCCGCTACCCATTTCGAAGTGACACGTATGATGAGGCACATTACAAATAAGAACACAAACAAGTTATGGTTTTGAGGGTAAACCGTACAGAACCAACCAGCAACCCACGCTGTTCACTGCAGGTGCACAAATTGTTATTACTCCCCACCCAGGTAGACGTACTACACATTGTCAAACACTTACATGATTTTCTACTTGACGATGAAAATTTGAGCAACACATACATAGCTCCCACACAAACTTTTTTTGTAGATGTTCAGTGTTATCCTCGACAATTCGGGTTCCTTAGTTATGTCTTCTATGCTTAATGTATTGAATTAGATGTTGTAAAAGTAGAATACAATGATCTACACAATTATGCCTCGAAATTGCTTGGTTTTCTTTTTACCTCGTCGACTAACACGGTCGGCCATTGGGAGTAAAATGTGTTGACTCCCATCATTGAGGTAGAATTCCACCTCTATAGACCTTTCTTTTGCAACGTCACAGCCCGAGTTTTTGCCAACCCAGATTGAAAAACTATGGAAAGCCATAAGTGCAAATCAAGAAAAGATCGCTATTTTTTGTAACAATGTAACCAAATTTGTCGATTTTGTTTAAAACAAAACAACTAATTATGAGAAGTACTTTATTTAATTGAAAGTTTGCAGAAAATGTTGAATTTTGTCAAAACATCTGTTTTTACGATTTAGTGTTTTACTAACATTCGGCCGACCATGCCAACCAAGGCGGTTTGTTGATCAACAAAAGAAAGGTCTATGCTCCCATAAATTAATGGCGGACTGTGTTAGTTCGCGTAGTAAAAGGAAAACCGTGCAATTTTGAGTGATACTTGTGTGGATCATTATATTCTACTTTTGAAACATCTTTCCAACCATATGCATTTTGTAACAAACGGTTACAAGCGCTTTTTATAGACCAACTCGTCCGATCCAAGGCAACGTGTTCCTTTAACTGTTGTTGTCCTTGGTTGTATTTTGAAGAACTCTGTGGCGATTTTCAAATAAACGAATAAACAAACAAACAAACAAACAAACAAACAAACAAACAAACAAACAAACAAACAAACAAACAAACAAACAAACAAACAAACAAACAAACAAACAAACAAACAAACAAACAAACAAACAAACAAACAAACAAACAAACAAACAAACAAACAAACAAACAAACAAACAAACAAACAAACAAACAAACAAACAAACAAACAAACAAACAAACAAACAAACAAACAAACAAACAAACAAACAAACAAACAAACAAACAAACAAACAAACAAACAAACAAACAAACAAACAAACAAACAAACAAACAAACAAACAAACAAACAAACAAACAATGTCAAAGGATGCCCCACCCCCTTTTCCCCCCAATGAAAACATCATCTTTGTGTGCGATAAAAAATAAAAATAAAATCTAAATCTCAAATCCCAGCAATTTTCGAAGGAAGGCATCCTTAACAACTTTTACAAATTTGATTTGGTAAATTTAACTAGAAGTGGAGATGGCCTTGGTTTTCGATCCAAACCGGACCTTCTTCGACGCATGAACAAGTATAAACAAAAACATATCCATTTATAGCAAACAAGAAGAGGGAAGGGATCAATAACCAAGCGGTAGAATTTCAGCCAATCGAAATTGTTAACATTTACAAACAATGGTCTCGATGTTCATACATTTCTTGCTCTGTTTCTCCATTAAGGTGGACCGTTTTTTTGTGGAATACATGATTCCTTGTACTTAATTTTAGTTTTTCAGTCTTTTCTATTTTCGGACTGTATCTTTTTGTAGTTGCAGTTAGTAGTGCATTGCCAGTGTGTAATGTAAGAAAATAAATAAAAATAAATTAATACAAATTTGAAAGAAGGATATTGTAATTGTTCATACTCTTTGTTGGAGCATGACTCTTGGAGTTAGGACCCGGTGTCTACTGTTATCTCAAGAAAACTTAGATGTATTGTTTGCACGATCTTCTCCCAGCTTTCTTTGGTAATAAGTAGGCCAGCCGTCGATTTCATCAAACTCTTCCTAACTTAGGATTAATCTTAGGACTTAGGATGAGTTGAGTCCCGTATCCAACTATAGGACGCATTGGACCCATCCTAAGTTAGGACGGGTTACTCGTCCTAACTCGAGTTAGGATTAATCCTAGCGTTTCTGCAGTATATATTGTATTATTGAGTGTATTTCTTAAGGGCATGGACACTATTTGTAAATACTCCAAATAATGGTTAGCATAAACACTTACTTAATAACGAGCAAAGGAGAGCTGTTGTTAGTAAATATAAAATATTAAAAAAGCAAAAAAAAAAAGAAAAATGTATTGTTGGCAGGATCTTCTACCAAAATGTTTTGGTATCAAGTAGGCCAATACAAAAATTGTAATATTGAGTGTATTGCTGAAAGGCATGGACATTATTTGGTAATTGCTCCAAATAATTGTTAGCAATAAAAACTAAGACGAGTCCTATCTCTTTGTGAATCGACGGCTGTACCTTTAAGGGTGTTATAAAGTGATGCTTTTTCATACCACCTGTACCCGTTTAGAAGTGGTACGTATTGGAAAACGGGTACCGGGGCATACCTGACAAGTCAAATTCAAACCGTAAATAGTGATTTATTGCAGGTCGAGGGGGCAGACAAACATTTCTAGGTCATGCATGTTGGGTATATACAACTAGTGGTTTACACAGCAAACTCCATAAGAATTGATCTGTTTGTGCTTGACCCAGTCTATTGTGTTTCAAGCCCACACCTGGGTACGGTTAGCAGTCAGTATAAAGGGTCTGTATATACGCTTGGTAATGACTCTGAAAGTTAATGGCAATAAAAAAAACGTACTTAGGTACTACAAGAAGTACAGCTGCTTTTGGATAGTGTAATGCAAGTTGAATAAAAAAAACGTATTTTGAAGAAGTACCAGCTTTTGGCATACTGTAATGCAAGTTGACAAAACTGTTCACTTCGAAGATCTGCGGTAATATGGAAGATATCACTATTACATTTGTTTACCCCCCCCCCCTATGAGATAATCCTCAGAATGTGTATTTCATTATTCTCCCGGCTAGAATGTAACCATTCCAAATTGTTGACAAAAAACCACTGCTACCTTTTGAAGGAATTTGTCACAGACTGGTTTGATAGTATCTCAGCTACACATGCCAATAGTGGGCGAATACTTGTCAGATTGTGTAGTCATGGGCTATTATACCGGACCCAAAAGTCACGATCCGTTGTTTTGTAGTAGAAGGGTTCTGTTGAATCATGAAAACATGACATTTGTGTTATCTTCTTCGTTGGTAGGCCAAGAAAGGTAGTCACGGCCACGACTTAGACCTTTAACGTGAAACAATTGGAAAAAGAAAGTTAAGTGGCAAGAACAAAAGAAGGTGAGCCTTTACATTATTCATTAGATTGAAGCTTGAAGAAGTAAATGCTACGTTTTACCTGCAATGGGCGCATTAAATTGTGCAAAACATGCAGGGGGCGATAACAGGGTGATCTAGTAAATTTTAGTGCTTTCTGGCAGGTAAAATTTTGCTTTCTATCTACATAGTTGTTTCATAATTTCCACACAAACTCAAAAGTTTTTTAAATAACAGTTCAAAAAATTAATAGTTGATGAAATTCAGACATTCCAATATCCATATAAATAACAATATAGATTTTTAGCTTCCATATAGAGCTGTGTATAAATCGTATGTGCAGGAAGTTCAGCCTCTGTTGCTCTTTTGTGATCTCACGGGCAACATGGCCGAATATGGCCCTTTTCGAATTCAAGGCTTTGGCTTTGTATTTGGCTTCAGGCTCCGTTCTCTGGTCTGAATCCCTTAACGCATAGCATACGTATAATGCAGAACATGAGGGGCTTATAGCTATAGCCTGAGCCAAATCTTAAGCCGAAGCCTTGGGTTAAAAAGGCCCAATTACGTTTGTTCCATGGCCAGTGGGAATTGTTTTATTTGGAGCGCCCTCTTTGAAGCTTACCTCAATAATTTATTGGACGCTTGAGGGAGACATAGCTATGATGAAAGCTTTGCTCAGGGGCAATTTTATTTCTACTAAATTTCTTCGAAATTGCCACTGTAGTGCTTTTCTGTCCTTCTTAATCGAGTCAAAAAATCGAAAGAACATTTTTTTTTTTTTTTTATTAGGAAAGTTTGTCGGGAAAAAATCAAACCTCTGTAATTACGTCACCAGTCTACCAATACTCTCAAACGAAAACCACTTTTGTAGTAGAATACAGGATTTATGGAATAGAAAATGTGATTTAAATAAATGTCAAAACATTCAACTTTATTAAAAGGGCTTCGTTTTGAGTTAAAGGAACATTACAGAATTGTTTTTTGTAAGCAAAACAGTTGCTGGCAGTGTACCACTGCATGTAATCCACCATATACATAAACTGACAAACCTGTAGAAGTTTGAGATCACGAGAGAATAGTGAAAAATCGGTTACAAATTATTTTGCATTGCATCGATGCCAAATTAAAAATGAATAAAACGCTCACTGAGCGATAAACTCCAAACGCGAAGTTAGATTATTTATTTCTCATCAAATATGACATTTCAGACAGAAATATTTCAAGGGATGTTTTCAACTATCATCATCATTAGACCGTGTAAGTTTTATGTAAATCTGTGATCTTCACGATTTTTGTTTCCTACCAATTCTGTAACGTTCCTTTAAAAGTTGTATTTATCATCGAAAATACAGCCGATAATGGTCCATCGGTACGAGTAGATGTCTTTACTCTGTAGCTTTGGGTTTTTGCAATACCCATTATAGGTCACGTGATCACATGTAAACATTGTGAGCGCAATCGGTCTATTGAGAGTCCGAATTTTCAACGTTTTTATTTTTAGATGCGAATTTTAAGATAGGCTACATCAAGTGAGAAGACTAGTCTTTCACAATTAACATAATCAGGCAAAATTCTGTGAGGTTTACATTAGAGCAACGTCGGTGCCCCGCTCTTTGTTTGCCCCCAAGATGCCCATGTTTTGCCCCCCCCCCCCAGCTATTCACACTGAATTTAAAGAAAAAAACAAAGTTTATTTGGTGCTCAATATAATATTGTAATTGAGTTGATTTCAATGAATAAGAGACTTGCACACATATATAATCAGTATGATACCATGTCACTAGAGTGTATGCTACAATGATGCTATTATCAAAACAATACATTTACCCATAATGCAAAACACTTACTCAGTGTTTATGATTTTCTGACGACTGTTTTGTTCCTGGCTACAGCCTAAAATTAATTCGATAAAACCCAGTGACCGGCAGGGCAAAGCAAATCATTCATATGACGTATAATTTACATGATGACTGCCAAAGGTTTCAACAATCGAGGTGCGTTATTTGACAGTCCAGGTCACTCGATATAATAAGTTTCCTTTGTGATTTATCTGCACGAGTTGGCGTGATTTTTCATGCGTGACCTCGGTTTGAATATATAATTAGTCCAAAGGGCTTCTGAAGTTCAGTCTTTTTCGGCCTTATCTGAAAAGTATTGACAGAAATAATTTAGAAGAACATTGAAATGAAGAGCATTTCTGTCGTTTTGTATGACAAAAATCGTTGCAACTCAAATTTTTAAAAGAGAAATTTGTACGTAAAAAATGGCTCCAAAAAGGAAGAAAACAAGTCATAAAAACATGGCAAATTTTCCCGTTATGAATGTCACCAACAGTCCCCAATTAGTATATATTTATAGATTATTTCATATTCTTCCCGAAATGTTAAAAGCGCGACCGGATCGTACCAAGTCCAGTCAGGATACAGCGATTTCAACAGTTAATCCAAAACTCACATTACGAAAAAAAAAAAACTATTAGACAGCATGGTTTTCCTGCACGGGTGATTGGCTGACGATGACATCATCGACTGATAGGGCAGCATGCTGTTTTTCGTCGGTATGGTAAAAGCGCCTGTCTAAACTATGAGCTAAGTGAGGATCAGATAACGACAGATATTCTCTTCGTTTCAATTTACTGGTACATTATTTTGGTTGAGACTTTTCAGGAAAGGCTAAAAAATTACCGAATTCCAGAAGCCCTTTTGACTAATTAATTTTCACACAGAGGTCATGCACGAACAACGATGCATACTCTGCAGATAAATCACCAAGGAAGTTAGTGACCTGCGGGTAGACTGTTGGTGGTCTTCTCACTTGCGTTTTGCCAAGGAGCTAAATGAAGAAAAAAGGTTTATACTGAGCTGCATGATTAAGTTGTTTGCTAGATATAATTGAGTTTATTACGAGAGGGAAATAAACTTGCACAAAATACCACCCTGCTAGCTTATCACAGAAATTTGCTTAGCAGTATTTTCTGCTTAAAAGCCTTATGAAATTGGACCCTAGTGGGTCAAACGCAATGGAAAGTGGCATCACTCATCAAATTTATGTCGTTTGCTTTGTTTTGTCAACTGATGGGCTCAAATTCATCAAACTTGCTAAGCAGAGAAAATAATTGCTTAAGAGAAATAGGTTAGCAGCCAAAATTACATTAAGTTTATATTATTGTTGTGACTGGTGCCCCACTCAATGTTTGTTTAGCTAATGAATTCGTCAAGCAGTATTTTCTTGCTTAACAGCTTTATGAAATTGACCCGAAGTGATGGGTTGACAATGGTCTATTAACTTTGTTTAAATCAGTTTAGCCACTGGAACGCCCAGCCGCCTAAAGCGATACGCTTTACCATGCGAGATAAGAAAACCCCACTGAATAGCTTGTGTTTGGAGAAGCAACTTCAACTGGGCCCAATACTATCATAGAGCTGCTAAGCACACAAGGTTGCTTAGCATGAAATGTTTGTCTTGAGATAAAAAAAAGAAAAAAAAAAAAGGATTGCCATCCAAATTTCTACGTGATTTTCAGGGTTTAAGCAAACAACAGTTGAATCAGTTGAGCGAGAGGATGTCTTCAGCCGACGCCTTCTCAGGAAACTCTGATGGTCGTCTCCCATGCATCCCGGTCCAGCATCAGCGTGATCCTAAGCTCGGATGTTTCCTGTTGTGTTGCGTCCTTATTCAGCTGGTCTACGAATGAAATTCTTCTCCTGCCCTTATTCCTGATTCCGTCAATGGGTTCCCAGAGAACAGTTGAATACCAGTAACAAGCATTATGCAACAAATAGAAGCTTGGTTGGTAATCCTATTTTTAACGAGGAAGAAAATTCACGCTAAGCAAATTTTCGTGCTTAGCAGCTCTATCATAATAATAATTATAACAACAACAACAACAGCAGCAGCAGCAGCAGCAGCAGCAGCAGTCAAAAGGAGGTTGTTCATTTGCCAATTGTGTGCGTTTCGAATGTTTCGTCACCGTTTGACCTCAAAGTTGGCGGCTGGATGACGTCAATGCATAAGGTATATTACTGGAAAGGACAACAACGGCACGTAAATGAGCAGCCTTGGCTTTTTTGAAACTGCAAGAATCTTGAAAACCCAATATATTTTCAGCAAACTCGGGCGGTGCTGAGACTAAAGGCTGTTAGATAGCTCCATTGTAAAAGGCAAGTGAGGTGAGCATTATAATTAAATTAAGTGTCTCGACGGTTGTAACTTGGCAATCATCACACGTAATAGTAACGCCTTTTATATAAACGCTAGAAACTGTGGTATAAACTCTAGCAAGGTGGTATTTTGTGCAAGTCTGTTTTCCTCTTGTAATCAACTCAAATTTATCTAGCAAACAACTAAATCATGGAGCTCAGTAGAAACCTTTTTTCATTTGAGCTCCTTGGTAAAACGCAAGTGAGAAGGTCATCAAATTACGCGCCTCGATTGTTGAAACCTTTCCCAATCATAATTATACGCAATAGAAATGCTTGGTTTTGCCGGTCACTAGTTAATTTTAGACCGTGGCCAGGGACAAAACAATCGTTAGAAAATCATAAACAATAAGTTATTCGAATCCCACCCGAGTAAAATGCCTGTTAATTTTTTTTCACAGGACTCGGGAAAGTACTGAGTATACAGTGCTACACACATCGGTGTATATGGGTAAAATCCAAAATTTAATATTCTTTATCCCCGATGCAAATTTAACATCTATTAAATCGTTTGCAGTACCCGCTGCTAAAACATAGGATTCGAACTGCCTCTAGCTACCAGGCAACCTCGGTGGTCTAGTTGGTATGACACTGCTTTAAATGCAAAGGTCGTGGGTTCGAATCCCACTCGAGTAAAATGCCTGTGATTTTGTTCACTGGACTCGGGAAAGTACTAAGTATACAGTGCTACACACATCGCGATGCATCGGTGTATATGGGTAAAAACCAATTAATATTCTTTATCCCCGATGCAAATTTAACATCTATTAAATAAGTTATTGTTTAACAATATGGGTCAAATTTTCAAATTTATGATAATGATTACAGCATCATTGTATTTAGCGACATTGTAAATAATTATCTGTGCATACTCTTATTCATTGAAATCAACTCAATTATTATATTGAGCGACAAATAAATTGTTTTTTCTTCTTCAAATTCAGTGTGAATTTACCCGTTATGATAAATGCTCTGGTTGTATGCAGGCCAAATATGGTTTCAATGGATACAATGACTTTATTGGATAAACGCGCTATGACGTAAGCTTTCCGTCTCTGTGTTGATTGGTTAATGATGTATGTATCAACTTGAACTTGTTGACAGTTGTGTTACAGTTCATGTGCGTGTGATGTGTCACACACAGTGACACATTTCGTGATATTGTCCCCGTGGTTGCCTGTTCTTTATAGGGAACAGTAGAAGAAGAAAAAAAACCCAGTTATCTGCTTACATTTTTCCTACCATACTGGCGGCTCCATTTCAATCTGTGGGTTACTCAGTTTATGATCCATCTTATTGTTCAATTATTAAGATGTCGTGGCCGAGTGGTTAAGAGCACCGAATTCAAACTCTGATGTTTTTGATCAGCAGAGTGTGGGTTCGAATCCCCCAGCCGTGACACTTGCGCCTTAAGCTTGGTCCTTCGGATGGGATGTAATAATACAAAGCCGTTGGTCTCTAGTGTTGTGTAACGCAGAAGAACCCATTTTGCACTTATCGAAAAGAGAAGGGGTTCGCCACGGTGTTCATGGCTGTGGCTGCTGTATGCGCCGTAGCACCTTTTTGTAAACCCTTATAAGTGCTACATATTGGGTCTCAGAATCCATCAATGCAATAACCTATCTTTCTGAAAGTTTGTATAAACTCAGTGCCTTGAATATCTTGTTTGGTAGATACGTGTGCAATATAAGACCTCGATATTATATTTATTATTTTTAACCTGTAATAATCGACACGTATCATTACTCCGGCGAGTCAGTAGGCCTATGAAGTAATAATAATAATCATAATAATAATGCATTAAGCGCCATCTATCTAGTGTACAAGACCCTATTCCGAGGCGCAGATAACTGTTACTGTATAGTGAGTACAAAAAAAATGTGTTGTAAGTGTACATGATGTTTTATTCACTAGGTAATTACCTTATACATAGTAAATAAATCTACACAACATTATGCACACGACGTACGCCGATTGTGTACAATTCATGTGGAGTGTGAATTGACTGCGAATCTCTGCGTGAAATTAATGCGAGGTCGCAATTTCTTTTCTGTAGTATACACATGCCATCCTCGATTTTGTGTTTAAGGATTCTCTTTTTTAAGTCGACTTAGAAAAATGAAATTCCCCCCGAAAAGCATTATTTATTATGACAGTGGCAATTTTGATCCACAGAAAACAATTCGATATTCAAGAGCCCAAAATGTGACGCCAGACATTCAAGCCACACCGTGTAGACCTTTCTTTTGTCGACTTAGAAAAATGAAATTCCCTCCGAAAAGCACTATAATAACAGTGTAAAATTTTCCACAGAAAAAATTGCGTTCTGTCGTTATTCAAGAGCCAAAATTGTGACGTCAGACATACGGGACATAGACATTTCTTTTGTTGGCATGGAAGGCCGAATGTTAGTAAAACACGCAATCGTCTTAACAGACGATTTAACCAAATTCATCATTTTCTGCAAACTTTCAATTGACTAAAATACCTCTCATTAGTAGTTGTTATGTTTTCAACAAAATCAACACAATGTATGAATATTTTTGTGTAACTTTGTTACAAGCAGTAGCGATCTGTTTTTGATTTGCATTTATGGCTATCCATAGTTTTCCAACCCGGGCCGGCAAAAATGTGGGCAGTGACGTTGCTAAAGACTATGTCTTTAAAAAATAAACCCAAGCCGTTGCGGCAACCACTAGTAGCTCATTCGGAGACTGGCGAACACACACAAGACGTCCACACGAGTAGACTCGATCGGAACAAACATAGTTTACGATAGACGAGGACTACATGTTGATTCTCTAGGACATGATCTTTGCTGGTTTCCATAGCTTCGGAATTAGGTAAGTCAAACAGCGATATCAAATAATTTTTTTTTAAAATGGTTACATAACACTATTATGTTTTGACTCTCCTTTATATACCATTGGATTATACCGGCATAGGTTTGGAAGGTAAGTCAGTTATACTAGGGATATAAAATGTTTGACTTGCGGGGTAATTGTTGTCTGTGTCTGAGTTGCTGTCATTGTTGTCTATATGTTGCTGTAATTGTTGTCCATGTCTGAGATTAAGTCGTGGATGACAATTAAGAAGCTAAAACTAAATGATGATAAAACTGAATTTCTCATTTATAACTCCCAAACATCAACGCCATAAAATCATTAATCATAACATCCATGTTGACAGTGCCTCTATTCACGCCTCACCTTGTGCGCGTAATTTGGGAGTTATTTTTGATAACACACTGTCCATGGATAAACATGTCAGCAGAATCTGTCAATCGACATACTATTACTTAAGAACTGTTAATACCATTCGAAAAACCTTATCACATAAAACTGCTGCTACTATCATTCGATCTTTGGTCACTTCTCGCCTTGACAATGGTAATTCCCTATTATACGGAGTTATCGAACACCACCTCCACAAACTACAGCTTGTACAAAATGCTGCCGCTCGTGTTTTAACAAAATCTAAAAAACATGATCATATTACACCTATATTGCAGGAACTTCACTGGCTACCCATTCGACAACGAATTCAATTCAAAATTCTACCTATTGCATTTAAATCCCAGTTTGGCTTGACTCCGTCTTATATTGCAAATCTCCTTGTACCTTATGCCCCTCTCGCACTCTTCGTTCTTCTGCTAAGTCCCTTTTAACTATTCCTAGAACTTCCTCATCATATGGCGATCGTTCCTTTTCCGCTTGTGCTCCTAAACTTTGGAACGCTTTACCTAATAACATCAGGCGCTGTAATTCTCTTCCATTGTTTAAAAACTTGCTTAAAACTCATTTATTTAAATCCTCTTACACTTAGCTCGTTACATGTCTTGACAGTAGATTATTCACTGTATAATTTTGTATTATGTTCTACATTTCTTTTTTGTTGTATGTATTTTTGTTCTGCGCCTCGGAATAGGGTCTTGTACACTAGATAGATGGCGCATTATAAATGCATATTATTATTAAGTTGCTGTCATTGGAACGTATGTATGCCCGCACCGTGACCTACTCGTCACGCACCAGGCTTTGTCAATAATTTGTACAAACCAAACTACTTATTCTATTACGTAGAATTTAATATAGGCCTTCGCGACTATTGCTATGGAATTGTTGATATCGTATAATATTGCTCCTTGTTGTTAATTTCAACATGGGCACTTTGAGTACAACTGTTTAACTTAGTGAGTAACATAATATTAACTATTGTTGTTACAAATTAACAAACAATGCAATAATGGTAATAACAATAAATTTTATTTTAAAGATAAGAAGGAAGAAAATAATTCACAAAGAATAAATATATACAGTAAAAGCCTCATATAGGTTCTTGCCTCCGCCTACCTGGTGCCATTAAAATAACAGTGTAAAGTTATCGTGAGGTAATTAAAAGGGGCACTTCTATGCGATTCTGATAGCGCTGTCGAATTTTAAGTAAATAATTTCTTCTCCCCTCCAACAAGCTCTTCCACAAAATAAATTCAATGCCGGTGTGAATTTAAGTTAGCAGAAAAATGCTTGCAGAAATATTTAAACGATATTTTCTGCTTAAATATAGACACCATTGGTAACTACTCAAAATCATTGTTGGAAAAACGAACTTGGTAGCGAGCAATGGAGAGCTGTTAATAGTTTGAAACGTTGTGAGAAACGGCTCCCTCTGAAGTAACGTAGCTTTTGAGAAAGAAGTAATTTCTCACAAAAATTTGAAGTGAATTCGAGACCTCGTCAGCTGAGGCGCCAGCTGAGGTCTTGAAATCAAGGCATATGAAAGCACACAACTTGTGCGACGAGGGTGTTTATTCTTCCATTATTTTCTCGCAACTTCGACGACTAAAATTGAGTTTAAATTTTAACAGGTTTGTTGTTTTGCGCATAATTATACACCATGGTGAGAAGACTGGTTGTAAAATTACCTACGGTGTCCGTGGTCCAGTGCCCTTAACAAAGGTCTTAAAATGGGCTCACGTAGACTTTCAAGTATGGATTCCGATGTCATTGTATTGCCATGGCATCATGACTCCAATCAATCTTGTCAGCAAACACAAAAGAGTGAACACAAAAGGCAGCCTTTTGTTAATAGGCTGACCTTTGGGTTTACAATCGTGGGAGGGCTATTTGGAGTGGCTTTTTCAGACAGATAATAGTAATTGTCTATTAGAAGGCAGTGGGCACGATTGGTAATTACTCAAAATAATAATTAGCATAAAACCGTTCTTGGTGACGAATAATGGAAAGGTTGACGGTATAAAACATTGTGAGAAACGGCTCCCTCTGAAGTGCCATAGTTTTCGAGAAAGAAGTAATTTTCCATGAATTTGATTTCAAGACCTCAGATTTAGAACTTGAGGTCTCGAAATCAACCATCTAAACGCACACAACTTCGTGTGACAAGGGTGTTTTGTTTCCATTCATTATTATCTCGCAAGTTCGACGACCGATTGAGCTCAAATTTTCACAGGTTTGTTATTTTATGCATATGTTGAGATACACCAACTGTGAAGGTTAGTCTTTGACAATTACCAATAGTGGTAGAGATGTATAGAAACGTTTCACTTGGAAGACTTGAGGCTACGTAAACAGATATCTCCTAATGTTTATCTGAGAAGCGTTACTGACAGTAACGCTTCTCAGATTGTTTTTTCAAATTGCAGAGTATTCTTCCTGAGTGGACATAACCGCTCTGGATAGTCTGAAATAATTTTTTTTAATATAAAAAACGATTCGTCCGTTTGAAATGAAGTTTTCACATTCCAGTTCCATGACATTCGGAGTAAGGCATATAAAGCAAGCATACAGGAGAGGTAAACGTTTGGTAATTGTCAAAGACCAGTCTTCCCACTTGGTGTATCCCAACATAAGCATACAATAACAAGCCTATGAAAATTTGAGCTAAATTGGTCATCGAAGTTGCGAGAAAATGATGAGAGAAACAACACCCTTGTTGGACGAATGTGTGTGCTTTCATAACAACCGAAAGGGAACACTTTCAAAAAAAGAGAGGCTATTCACAAAACATTGTTTTATTGTTAGAAATTCAATATGAAGAAAAAACAATTCAAAATGCATTTTTCTGTTTGGGGAAAAAAGTCTATTTTTGAGACAGTACTGTTAACATCAGGATACACTTGCCCAAGTTTTTCTTACCAGAAAAAAAAGGACAAATTTTGGCCCTGATCAAAACCGAAAGGAAAATATTCTGAGACCCCTGAAAAAATTAAATTTTGAGGGAAAAAAATATGGTAAAAATGTTGATTTTGCAAGTTCTAAAAACATACTCTAATGCACGTTCTAAAAATAGCACAAGGGTGAAATTTATAGCAATATTTTTTTGTCTCAAGTAAAGCCAAGGATGATACTTTGTAGTGATGTAAAAGGTTTTATGAAATATTTTTGTTTTTTGGTGGGGTGGAGTTGTAAATATTAACTAAAAAAACAGTTTTTCATACCCCAAGATCGGCCTAAAGTGGCCTAAACACAAACGAACTGTTACCATGGCAACGTGTTATATTATGATTTGAAATGTAAATGTTGTTTATTTGGACCCCAAGTCCCTACCATCCACAAAGTATAAGAAAAATATTCCCTTGTTGTTTTACCGTGGACACGTATTTCGATATTATGTGAAAAGACCCTTAAAAAGTCATTTTTCACGTTTTTGGGAAAAAAGTATAGTTTTGAGGCAGTACTGTCACAACAGGATACAATTGCCCAAGTTTTTGACACCAGATATGGAAAGACCAATGTTGGCCCTAATCACAGCCGAAAGGAACATTTTCTGAGACCCCTGGCAAGTTGACATTTTGGGGTCCAAAAATAGGGTAAAAATGTCGATTTTGCAAGTTCTAAAAACATACTGTAGTGCATGATGCAAAAATAGCACAAGGGTGATATTTAAAGCAATAAAATGTTTTCTCAAGGAAGGCCAAGGCTGATACTTTGTAGTGATATAAAAGGTTTTTTGAAATTATGTTGCACTTTGGTGGGGTGGAGTTGTAAATATGAGCTAAAAACCAGTTTTTCAGACCCCAAAATCGGCCTAAAATTGCAAAAAAACAAAATGAGCCGTAACCATGGCAACGGGCTATATATAGAATTGAAAATGCAATTTTGTTTACTTGCACCCCAAGGCCCTTCCACCCACAAAGTATAAAAAAAATTCATTTTTTGACCGTGAGCAACTATGTCAATTATTTACCTGAACTGACTCTTAATAACTATATGTTCACAAGTTACAAAACATGTTTATCCAATGACTTGTTTTTGTGTGCGTGTCCTTCCGTTTCCCTTTAGATTATTTTACTGGTAGTTGAATTCGTAATTTTGTTTTAGATGAAAACGTCATTGATGACGTCAATAGAAAAATATATATATTTCGAAAATTTATTGAAGCACTTGAATTATTACAAACCATCTTACAAAATACAAACCCACTTGACATGTTTGTACTTTCAAATTAAGTTTCATTGGCAAAAATGTTACCCTCGCCCTCGGGCGGACCCCGATTCGGTGATAATGTAATTTATACTCAAAGTCATAAAACACAAAAATATGAAATTCATTTAAATTTTGGGATTACTAATGATTGTTTTTGTTTTATCTTTTTTACCGCAGGGAGCTAATTATTGTTGTGGATTAAACTAGAACGTCACTTCAGCGACTGGAAGATTATTCATCAACCTTTCCTCAATACTCTCGCAGTCATCAATCCTGATCAGCAAGGTCAAATCCTGATCAATCCTGATCAATCCTGATCAACCCTTATCAATCCTTATCAATCATGATCAATCCTGATCAATCCTTATCAATCATGATCAATCCAGATCAATCCTAATCAATCTAGATCAATCTAGATCAATCTAGATCAATCCGGATCAATCCGGATCAGTCCTGATCAATCTAGATCAATATTGATCAATCCAGATCAATCCTGATCAATCCTGATCAATCCTGATCAATCCTGATCAATCCTTATCAATCATGATCAATCCTGATCACCAATCTTGAGCAACACGGTGTTTTTTGTTAGTTCTCCACTACTCTCTCTTTGGTGGTTGCAATAACCTGGATTCGGCATACCGGCAGGTGTACAATAAGCAGGAAATCACCCTGTCCCCCCATAATATTTGTGGCAAACTGTGTACAAACTTATTTTGATGCCGCTCTCTTGAATCAATCATCCTCCTCCAGCCCATGTTAATTTCCCATATTATAGGGGACAGCATCCCCGGCGGACAAAATACCCTGGGACACCGGTGTCAGACTTTGATCTTGACTGTTTTAAAACAATTCGTCAAATTTTGCCAACAACTGTAGTTAAACGAACAACGCGAGCTACGTAGAGAGGTTGATGCTTGTATACTGCTGGTGGGAGAAGTAGGCCAACCCTGCAGTGGGTTCAACACATACTGGTGATGGAGTCAGACATGGCTCTGTTTCGACCAATCGTTTCGCTCTTACTCGTCATAACAGCTGCCATAGAAGGTACAAAATCTGACGTGATATTAATTCAACTCAGGCCGTGTCCGAAACGGCGACTTTAATAGAGCTACCGTGCGGCTAGATCAGCGCATCTTCTGCCATTTTAAGATTAGACAGACGCGCGCGTTCTAGCCGTAGCTGTATCAAAGTCGCGTGTGACATGTCTTCTCTTTAGGTCTTTTCCGAATGTGAGACTTTTGGACGCTAGGTGGCAGCAGACTTACCAGGTAAATTGTCATTGTTTACTTCATTCTGTGCATGCTCACATTTCCAATAACAATGGATTTACCTGGTAGTTCGGCAGCCACCCACAGTCCCTTTGGGTTTACCTTTAAATATTGTTTTACACTGATGATATAGTGATAAGCAAGTTCTGCCCCTTTCTTCCTCTTTCTTTTTTTCAAATTAAGCGAAGAAAAACAAATATGGTTCTAAACGTCATGGATTTCATTCCTTTGAAAAGTGGCATCTGCTGCTGCTGTTTCGAAACTCGTTGATAAAAATTGAATAGGAAATCAAATTGCTCGATCAATGGTTTTTACTTGATTACCAAAACACTCACTTATAAATACGCCTCTCTTAATATTTATGCATGACGTCATAATTCTTACCCAAAATGAGTCTATTGGCGCAAGTCCCCCATCACTTGCAGTGGCTCCGCCCATCGCCTCGTTTTGAGCTAGCATTGTGACGTACCTCATGCATAAATATTAAGAGAGGCGTATAGGGTCGACACTTCATGTTATTGACCTTTTGTTTTGCAGTTGGTAGCAGTTTGCAACAGCTAATACTATTTTCCCAAAACATTGTTTTGTTGATCAATTTTGTTTATCAGTTTATGGATGTGTGTGTTACGTGGGTCAAGAACCAAACCCGGCAACTGGTGAGCGCTACGGTTGGTCACTAGCCGAGCAGAGACCGTGTGAATGCACTGAGTTTCGTCTGGGCGGAGTGAACATGAAGGCTCAACTTAAGCCTTATGAAATGAAGATTGGTCAAGATTGCAAGAAAGATCAGGATGGTATGGTTATAAAATCTTTAATTTTGTTAATATAAGAATTAAGTTCTAACAAAAAAATAGAGAACTATAAATTTAGCTACTTGTTGTCTAACATTGGCGCCGCGATCTCCAACAAAGAACGGTGTAAACGTTAACAACAAAAAATAAGACGAGAAAATCATCTGAGTATAAGCAACGAACCCACGTGTTCTTATTTCATTCTTTGCAAAATGCCATTATTACTTTTAATTTCGCGCTTTGAAGCAAAAATCAAGCAATACAAAAAAGTATTATCAGTAGTACTTCGTTCAACCCTTTTTTCAGTAGTTTGTGTGCGAAACGCACTGGACATTTTATATATATATGTTTTTTTTTTCCCAGCTGCACCACGCACCTAGAATCTGACCGCAATCTTGGATCTTATACCACAAATCTGAAATCTTTTCCCAAAGCGTATCCTATATGTCTCAGAACTAATTTTGTTGTGTATGTTTTTCTTGTCTTTTGGTTTTGGTTTTCCTGCCTCTTGAACGCCCAGCAGGGTGGATATGTGCGCATTACAAGTCTTATTATTATCATTATTATTACTACATTAAAGGCAGTGACGTAGTTTTCAAGAAAAAAGTAATTGATTTCGACACCTCAAGTTTAGAATTTGAGGTATCAAAATCAAGCATCTGAAAGCATACAACTTCGGGTGATAAGGGTGTTTTTCCCTTTCATATCTCGCAACTCCGACAACAAATCGAGCTCAAATTTTCACAGGTTTGTTATTTTATGCATATGTTGAGATACACCAAGTGGAAAGACTGGTCTTTGACAATTACCAATAGTGTCCAGTGCCTTTAATATGAGAGTTAATTGATTCATTTTGATTATTTTCAGCATTGACTAATCCCCCTCGCCAAGTTCCCGGATCAATGAAGCACGTGTCAGTGGGTGCGGCTGGGGTATGGGCCGTTGACGTCGATGACCAGATTTACTACATGGGGTTCCGTGGATGCTCAAACACACTAATGCAAGGGGGTTTGCATCAACTCGATGTGGGTATGAATTCAGTGTGGGGCACGGCCCATGACGATACAATTTACTATCGTCAGTTTGATGTTAGTAATCCCGATATGACTGCAGGTTGGACCCATGTCGGGGGTTTTTTGAAACACGTCAGCGTGAGTCAAAAGGGGCACGTTTGGGGAGTCAATAGCGGCAATTATATCTACCATCGCTTGGGTGCAAATGTTAACCGAATTCCTGGTGATGGTTGGCTACAGATTACTGGGACTCTTGTAAAACAGATCTCAGTAGGTAGCGGGGGTGTATGGGGAATCACTCTGGATAATAAGCCCACCTACAGATTGGGTACGTACGGTGACCCTGACTCTGATCCCAATGGCTCACTGTGGCAAATTGCGAGGCCAACTGATGACGTCTCACTGAAATACGTTAGCTCAGGTGACGTCATTTACGCTGTAGATGTCAATGACGCAATCTACTATAGAGCGGGTATCTCGGCTGAAACCCCAACTGGGACAGCCTGGCGAAAAATTGGCGGGAATCTGAAACAAATTGAGGCCGTTTCCGGCACATTCTGGGGCGTTGACGCTGAAAATAATGTGTATACAAACGAAAGCGTGTCTTTTTGTTAGTTTATAACTTCAGTGATATGCTGTAGTTGTATTGGAGGAAGCTAATTAGCTGAAGTGAATGTTGGGCCTACTTTGGACAACTATTTCGAAAAGTTTACCCTTTGTTTTTAACCGGTCAATTGTTTTAACCCTTATATGTATATCAATTACAGTGAAACTAACCTGTGGACACTCGGTTCCAAAGGTGGTCGCCATTTAGTGAAGTCCGGAGCGATAATTATGTCAACGCAGGAAGAAGTTCACTAATATGGCAATCTCGGTAGTCTATTTGGTATCTGCTCTAGGGTCGTGGGTTCGAATCCCACGCCCAATTAATGTGCTTCTTTGCTCACTATGTTCTTGAAAGTAAACAGTGCTCTTACAAGGGGTAAACATATTCAAAGTTAATCTTCTTTATTCCCTATGAAAATTCTCACATCTGTAAGAGGGATTGCTTAACCTGAGAAATATATCGACAGTAACGTTTCTCAGATTAAAATGTTGGGACAAAGCAGCTGAATTGTGTAAAGGCCTTCTTCGAAGTGAAATAACTTATTCCTTTGAAATTTTTAAATGTTATTTATCGTTATCATTGATAAGCGTTTTGGGTGTCATTTTAGTCGCTAATACTAAATTCATCTTTAATGTCTTAATTTAAATGTATCTCTCAATTTGACGATTTTTATTGTGTTTTTATGTATTTTTCACAGTACATACGCCAAGGCAACTTCTATCGTATAATTATTAATAGCAATAAACCAAAATGTAATCACAAAGAGTTAATACTGGTCTCGAATTAGGACGACGAGTTAGTGGTCCCAACTTATAGGACAATAGCCTTATATGACTAGTCCTAAGTTTGGACTATCCCTAATAGACCTTGAACCTTTAGACTAGATCGATACAAGAAATTCCAACCTGCGGTCCTTATATCTGTATTCCATCTTTCATTGACCGAAAATGTTGAAATATGATATTTCAAATTATCTAAATGTGGTTATTAAATTAATCACTGTCTATCGCAACCTTTTCACGTTATTTGACCTTTGTGCAGAAACATTTTGCAAAGCAAGAGGGAACCGCTTGGCAAAAACAAGATTGATTAAATTGAATTCTCAAACGGGCGGTTATTGGTTGAACATTTCTTTTGGTCAAAGAATCACTCAACCCAAGGCAATTTGGCGTGGTATTGGCCGTGGGTGTCAAAATCGAATTGAACAATGTGTTTACAAATTAATGACTTGTCGACCCTATAGTACGAAGGCTTCTTCAAGGTTTCTTATTGTACTTCATATCCATTCTTAAAGGCAGTGGACACTATTGTTAATTACTCAAAATAATAATTAGCATAACATCCTTCTTGGTAACGAGTACGGGGGGAGGTTGATGGTATAAAACATTGTGAGAAACGGTTCCCTCTGAAGTAGTGTCGTTTTCGAGATAGAAGTAATTTTCCACGAATTTAATTTCGAGACCTCAGATTTAGAATTTCAAGTCTCGAAATCAACCATCTGAATCAGACAACTTCCTAATGACAAGGGTGTTTCTTCTTGCATTATTGTCTCGCAACTTCGACGATCGATTGAGCTCAAATTTTCACAGGTGTGTTATTTTATGCATAGATTATGTTGAGATACACCAACTGTGAATGCTAGTCTTATACTATTACCAATAGTGTCCAGTGTCTTTAATGTTATTCATATTTGTTAAATTGTTGTGCAATATATTTTACCTTTTGGTCACTTAAGTGATGTAATAAAGTATCATTTGAAAAAGGATATTCTGTCCTTGAGAATTTGTACATTTAGCTGTTCTATTGCTTGTAGGGTCTTTTATGTTTTTATTTCACACGATTCTTACAGGGTAAGGAGTACATTGAAAACATCCGAGCGCCTTTAAATGGTATGGGTGTAGTTTTTGTAAACACAAAACACAAAGTCCACATATCATATAAATTCTAAAGATAATGGTAGAAGTCTTCCCTAATATTACTTGCTGAGGTGTTTTTTTTTTTTTAGAAATTAGCAAAACAATGTCACGAAAAAAGTTGTCGTCTTAGTATGTAAAACGGATAAACTAGTTATGGTTACCATAAACTGATTACTACGTTTTACATGGTAAAACAATTTTCGCCTCACGAGACGAATTTTGTTTCTTCACTTGTTTTAAATTTATCAAAAACGCGTTTTTCGTTGCTGATGCAGAGAAACTGCGATCTCAGACTTGAAATTAAGTCTAGTCGCGCAGTTGCGCGAAAACCGATGAAGTCAACTATACGGAAGCTTAAATTGCCATCATGTTACTCAGTTACAGATAATTTATCTCAGAAACACGGAATGTTTTCTTGGAAACACAGAAATCAATGATAATGTATCTTGGAAATACGGAATTCCAAAATAAGGTATCTTGGAAATACGGAATTCTAGCGCAAATGAAGTGAGCATGCATCCCCATGCATCGCTCAAAATAATTAAGGCACCTCGATGGTTTAGATTTCAAATCATCATACGCAACATTGCGCACTTTGTTTTGTTGTTGCTTTTGCGGTCGGCGGATTTTAAGTTTTATTTTGAATTGGTTGTTAATGTGGATTCACTGTAGTGTCATAGATGATGATTGTTTTTGGAACAAGAAATATTGTGCAAAAGTGTGGGTGGTAACTTTATAAATGAATTTGGGGCATTATTTTTTTTTTCTTTTTTTTCTTGAGCCACAGTGATCATCATCAGTCAGTGGCTAAACTTCCCGTATTATTATTAAAGTTGAGATTACCTGCCCGTGCGTTATGCAATAAAAATACACGTTAATTTGTATCATACCCTTTCACAGCTTCTTTTGACTCTAGTTCAGAAAGTGCAAGAATCCCATGGTTCATTGCGCCATTAAAACTTTTTGTCACGTGACTAAACTTTGGTTAGAAACAACGCAAGCGCAGTATGTCGTTCCAATGCTACTAGCCTGGTTCCTCAACGAACACCACACATACGGACACGGAAGTATATTCAGTAACCAGACCTCCACGGTAATTTCTTCGAAAACACCATTTTGACTGCATTATTTATGTTCCTTCCTGCTCGTCAAAAATCACCCCAAACTCTCATGTTTCGACGTTTGGAGAGTTTTCCCCACAGCCCAACCGGAGCTTAGGTACTACAGGTATTTCACATTCTTTTGTAGCGAAGAGAAGCTGCAAATTACGAGTGAAAATTACGATGACAAACCAGGGAGGTCATTCTGGTCCGGGTCACGGTGGGGGAGCTGGCCACCACCACCACCACGCTCCTCACGCAACGCATGCCCAGGTTCTCGCACAACACATGAATCAGCACGTCGCGCTCAGCAATGAGGTGACAAAGTTCTTGAAAGTGAATTTGAAGATACCAAAAGGTACGTGGCAGTCGCTTTTTAGCCTATAAATGTAATCGATTCAATTTGTTTTATTATTTATGCAGTATTTAGTCGGCCTAACATTAATTAATAATAATATAAATATGATTATGATTTGTTTGTAATATGTAATTTATTTTATTTGTATTAATTTAATTAAATAAAAATGACAATGTAATTTGTAGAGCAGTACTGGTACAGGTTTGTTTAATGTATTCAATTTTTTCATTTTTTTCATTTGAAGTTAAAGTTAAAGTTATCAAGGACAGGCTGACAGGTTTATTATTTTACTAAGCGGATAACTTTCCGTATGGCGCCAGCTACATTTTCACTCATTTTTTATTTTACAAAAAAGGATTGGGCCTATCTCATTCATTGAGGTAAATTAGCTACTACTGTACTAGGGAAAGTTTCTGTATGGCGCCACTACTTTTTTATTCGATATGAAATATAATATAGTAGCTAATTTACCTCAATCAATGAGATAGGCCCTATCCTTTTTTGTTAAATTAAACATTAGTGAAAATGTGGCTGGCGCCATACGGAAAGTTATCCAATTAGTAAAATATTAAACCTGTCAGCCTGTCCTTGATTACTTTAACTTTAATTTCAAATGAACAAATTAAAAAATAGACTTCTATCAAGACTTTATTTTCTCAATTGATTAGGCCAAACAAAATAAATGTTGTGTTTACGGTAACGGCCCGAAAAAATTCCAGGTAGGTAGGTAGGAAAATAATTTTATTTTGTAATTTTATTTTTATATTTAAGTTCTTGAATTTTGAGTTATTTGTTAATATTTTAAACCCGTTACCATTAATTTTACTACAGCCCTGATACTTCGGCTGGAAAAGTTTCCGTATGGCGCCACCACTTTTTCATTCGAAATAAAATAATATAGTATCTAATTTACCTGATTGATATATCCCTTTTTGTAAAAATGAGTGAAAAAGTGGTGGCGCCATACGGAAAGTTATCCCTTCGGCTTTTAAGGGGCACGGCAGTTTTGCCTTGACTTTTTGTAAAAATTTAGGGCACCAAGGCAATTTTCAAAAATTTGGAAGGGCATCACGGCAATCATAAAAAAGTTGCGAAGGGCACGACGGCAGTTTAAAAAAAAACCTCCGAGTTGCCTGCAAAAAATAGTTCTTCCAATTTTTCCATTTTTTAACTGTTACCCAATGAAAAAAGAAAGCATTCATCTAACTCAACAAAATAAACTACTTACAATACACAATAAATAATTTTTGTTCATACGTAATCCTACTATTGGTCATGCACGTTGTGTAGTTTTTCGTAGAGACGCTAAAATTCCCACGTAACTGCTCCATTTTGACACGATGTTGACAGAATAAATGCATGCGGTGCGCGACGACTATGCTGTACATGATGGTACATCACATGTACCAAGCATGGGGAAAACCACTATCCCAGCATGCACAGACACGTCGAGTCTTTGTCTCAAGGCGTTTAGAGTTGGTTCGCGTAATTTTACCACTAGAGGGCATTTAAACTCACGCTATCGCTGTTCCGAAACGCCCTCTAGCGTTCGATGTTTCGAGTATTTTTTTGTCGCACGCAAAGAACAACGACTAACGGGCCTGAAATCTGCTGTTGTGCCTTACGTGCGTGAAATTGGGGGTATATTTCTTTGCGTAAAAATTTACACAGACATCGGGACTTTTTGGCTTATTTTCGAACTTGGGCAACGTTGAATAGAATTTTTTTTCGGGAGGAAGGGCACGGCGGCAATGATGAGAAAAGGGCACGGCAATCATTGCCGTGAAAAATTGGGTTTTTGAAGGGCATTGCGGCAATCGGTAGGGGCAACGACGGCAATTGCCGTCGTTGCCGTCGTGGGTGAAGTATCAGGGCTGATACTAACCTTGTTCGACTCATCAAGTTTAAATAAACCCTCATCTTGGAAAGTGGTAAAATCTAAAAATTTATATGTTGTCATTTTAAATTTTACCAACACACAAAATATTTAGAAAAATGTTTTAGGTCGGCAATTCGGCCGCAAAAAATTCAGGTCGGTCGGGTTACCGTAAACACAACATTTATTTTGTTTGGCCTTAGTTATTGAGTGTGTCTTCATCATTAAAGAAATCGTAGTTTTTCTTAATGATTTCTTTTTAATTGTCGCACATGTAGCCCTTCCCTATGCTCCTGACCATATCCAGCAGCGCACCAGCACCACCTGTGTACCGGACACTGAATATGAATGGAACGAACAGTTCTCTAGACGTCAGCATCATCTATCAAAGGGCTTCTTCACCCCACAGCAAGTCACCTATGAACCTATCGGTGACGTTGTGCTTGAGTCACGACATTTGGTCTTCAAAGTCTTTGCAGATTGTTTGCCCAAAAAAGTAATTAGTCAAGTAATTTTGATCACCAGACATACTGAACACAACATTTTTTAAATGCACTTTAAAAGCCACTGCCAATGTCATTAGTTTTAATGCGCCCTATATAGCTATTAAATTCTGCATCATTTAATATTGTGTATGCTCGGAAAATATTACATAAAACGTCAATTTTGAATAAAAGGAATTTAAACTGAACTCACTCTACAGGTTCATACAGCAGCTTTCTTTGTTGGGAATAACAAGTTTGGATTCACACCACCAAAAACAGCTGATAAATCAGAGTTATCATCAAAGGTAATTTATTATTATAATTTGTTCAGTAATAGTTTTTTCTTTTCTTTTCTGGTTTGTATCCTATGCCCAGACCCTTTAAAGGCAGTGGACACTATTGGTAATTACTCAAAATAATTATCATCATAAAACCTAACTTGGTTACAAGTAATGGGGAGAGGTTGATGGTATAAAACAGGTTGATGGTAAGAAACAGCTCCCTCTGAAGTGACATAGTTTTCGAGAAAGAAGTAATTTTCCACGAATTTGATTTCGAGACCTCAAGTTTAGAATTTGAGGTCTCGAAATCAAGCATCAGAAAGCACACAACTTCGTGTGACAAGGGTGTTTTTTCTTTCACTATTATCTCGCAAATTCGACGACCGATTGAGCTCAAATTTTCACAGGTTTGTTATTTTATGCATATGTTGAGATACACCAACTGGAAGACTAGTCTTTGACAATTACCAATAGTGTCCACTGCCTTTAAAGACACTAGACACTATTGGTAATTGTCAAATACCAGTATCCTCACTTGTTGTTTGTATCTAAACATATGCATAAAATACATACCTGTGAAAATTTCGGCTCAATTGGTCGTCGAAGTTGCCAGATAACTATGAAAGAAAAAAACACCCTTGTCACATGAAGTTGTGCTTTCAGATGCTTGATTTCGAGACCTCAAAATCTAAATCTGAGGTCTCAAAATCAAGTTTGTGGGAAATTACTTCTTTCTCAAAACTCTGTCACTTCAGCGGAAGACGTTTCTCACTATGTATTTTACTATCATCCTCTCCCCATCACTCGTTACCAAGTTCCCTTTAGTATTGAGCTATATTCCTTTGTTTCTTTCAGCCTCGCACTCCTGGAGCAGGAGACAAATCATTGAGCGGGAGAGTATCCCAGTTGAATGAGGACGGAGTTTCCTCGGCAGGGTACACCTACATCAAAAAGTACCTCAAAGAATCGGAAAAGATCCTAGTGGCTGAGAGAGGAGGGCAGACGTTTGAAAAATGTGTCCAGAAGTTGGAGGTAAGATTATTTGTTTTTTTTATACCAAATCCAACGGCGCAAATAGCGCCATTAAATGAACTAGACAGTAGTTTTTTAATTATGGGTGTATGTTTCGACACACCTTTGTTTTGACACTGGCTCTGTTTTGACAACCTTGTGGTGTATTTTCCTTATCCTAACCCTACCTCTAAACCTAGCTAATGAATTACATGTTGTTTTTTCCCCGGAAGAACGGGTTGTCAGAAAATACGGGTGATCAGAATATAGAGCATTTATCAATTCAATTCAATTAAATAAAACAATTATTTGGGGTATTAAATGCCCTGACATGATAAAATACATTCTTGGTGTTTCATAATATTAACAGTGAGAGGTAAAAAAAGTACATGTAGGAAACATTATTAACCAAAAAAGGGCAAAACTCAGGATTGGGATGGCTTTTGTACCCTCTTGACAGGCCGCTTACACTGCATATAAGACTCATGCTCATATGGCTGGTTATCATTTAATATGAATTCGGAATTTTTTTATTTTCTTCAGGTAAAAAATCTTAATCTTGTTCTCTTGAACAAGTTGTTGATTCAAGTCAATGACTTTGACTCATCCAGACTTGAAGTAACACCTTTTTGTAACATGCGACTTGACTTGTGCAAAGTTGACTTGTGGTTTGAGTTGAGTAATTTTGACTTGTGACTTGTCTTGTGTAAATTTGACTTGAGGTTTGAGTTAAGTAACTTTGACTTGTGACTTGACTTGAGTAAATTTGACTTGACATTTCACTTGGGAAAATTGAATTGTCTCTTGATAAGAATATTCAACATTTGACTATGATATTAACAAAAATTCCTTTTAATACCTAAATGTTTGAAGAAAGGATCCTTGCCCTCTTTAATTCTGGATTTATTTTTTATTTATTTATTTATTATTATTTTTTTTTTAGAAGGATGGGGGGGGGGGGTACTGATATAAATGGTTAGATGCATCATTGTTTTAACAGGACTTGCAATAATTTACGTAGGTCCTGATTTCAAAACATTTTTGAAATCCACCTCTGCATTGTTTCCAGACTTTTGGATCCTTGAGTTGTTGGTGTAAAGCTCTAACATCATTCTACCGTACTTTATTTTACAGGACGCTAAAAAGCAGCACGAAAACACTGGTACCCAGCAGCATACAGTAACCTTCCGCCCTCCTGCCAACCTGCCTCAGGGAGACGCCATCTTGGCACTCTCTTCGTCTCAGTACAGTCAAGCGAGGGCAGCAAGTGGGATGTCCACCGAGTCCATGAAGAGTGACTCAAGCCTGAAGACAAAGTCTAAAACCCAACCCATTGATGAGACCGATGATGAAGACGAACTTCTTAGGTGAATAAAAGTCCCACCACCACAATCAACATCAACTCCTCCCCCCCCCCCAAAAAAAAAAAAAAAAAAAAAAGTAATAAATACAATTCGTATAACAATTCAATTCACATTAATTTCCAAACGAGCAGAAACTTGTAACTGTTAAAATTCTTTAACATTTAAAGAGTGAATGTGAATTAAATTAGGCTGTGCAATTGGTAGTGTCTCGGAGTTAATAACCTCAGCAGGGGGGACTTTACAATTGGCACATTTATGAAGAGGTTTTCAACTCTATCTAAACACTATGAAGCTTGGTTCTCAATAAAAAGTATCGAAACAAAGTCGAGGAGCGATTTGAACCAGGCCCCTCTGTGTTTATATTAATTGTTGGAAATTAAATGTTTGAAGCTTTGCATTGTGTGAACAATAGGAATAAATTATAAATAGTAGTAAACTTGCGATACAACCATTCTCTTTTGAAGGAGTTATTGCTCTGGAAAGAGCAGTTTCTTTTGTTCCTGAAGACGAGCAGAGTATACTATTCGAAACGTTGAAAACCGGCTCTTTTTTAGAGCCAACACTCCTTCAAAAGAGATTTATTACATGGCTGTACCCACAGGCTTAATTGCTTCTATCTAGTTTATTCCTAATTGACAAAAACCGATTCAGTGCACTTTTAATCCCATTCATCAATACTTTTTTCTGTTTAATGACAGACTGAATTTCCTCCGTAATTACAAAGCCATCACGGAGAAACTTCAAGCAGTCCATCGGGTGTTGAATGCACTGCACAATATGAAGACTAAAGATCTAAGATCGAGGGTGCCCCTCTCCCATGAGATGGTCAAGTTCCTCTACCGCCATGTTCCCTATGAAAGACCCGCTTACAGGTATGGGCAGTGTTACTCTCTTCTCTAAAAATAGGCATAATGTTTCAATTTGAGTATTATATAGAATAGTCACATGTCAATTCAACAATGCAATGTAATTATGCAATTCCTGTGTATAGTTTCTTTGTAGTTTTCAGCATTTAAAGCCATTGGACCCTTTCGGTTCAGAAAAAAAAAAAAAGTTCACAGATTTACAAATAACTTACAGGGTTTACAGAAGCCAATGGTGAAAGACTTCTCTTGAAATATTATTCCATGAAATGCTTTACTTTTTGAGAACACAGCAAAACAATATAAATTCTCGTTAACGAGAATTACGGATTTAGTTGAAACACATGTCATGATACGGCGAAATGCGCGGAAACAAGGGTGGGTTTTTCCGTTGTTTTCTCCCGACTCCGACGACCGATAGAGCCTAAATTTTCACAGGTTTGTTATTTGATATAGAAGTTGTGGTACACAAAGTGTGGGCCATGGACAACACTGTTTACCGAAAAGGTCCAACGGCTTTAAGGCATTTTGATCTTTTTGGCTTTTAAATTTGTAATTTTGAATAACTAGTTTTATAGTAATTTTTCAGATCTTTTTTTGTGTTTGTAATATTTTTAATGGTTTGATTTAGGCAACAGCCGGTCTAGCCCAATTTATGTAATTTTGATGTGGGTTAATTGGGTGATTTAATTCAAGTTTTGTTTTCCTATTGCTTTCTATTTTGCTGTAAAGTACTTTGAGAAATTTTTATTCATATTGCGCTATTAATCATGTTGTTATTATTATTATTACTGTAGTCTCGATTGAACCTTGTATCTTGCAGAGTAGTTTAAAGCATTTAGGATGTAGAAAGTAAAGCCTGTCTTTGATGATGTTTTTTTTCAATACTTCAGACTGGTCTGTGATTTTTCTTTTTCCCTGATTTTGGGATATATTCAATGAGATATTTCTTCCAACTTTTTGACCAACTTGCTTCAAGATTGAAATATTTTCCTGTCCCTCCCAGTTTGTCTAAAATTGAAGACATTCCTGCTTTCATTGCCTAGGTAGCAGCCAGTGTTTAGGCTCATCAGTTTCATTCTTTAGATAAACCCTCAACTACCTTTTTTTTAATTTTACTTTTGGGAGAGACTTTTGATTTGTTCAGACCTGACAACATGTGTATTTTAAAAGACTTGAGATATTTCATGAACGATTGTTCCCCTGGTCTCTCCCCTAAAACTTTCAAGTTTCAGTAGTAAGTGCTCCTCTGTCATCAGTAACACTTTTGTTTTATTTGTAGTCGACTAGCAAGGACCACTGGACGGCAGATGTCAGTAGCCGCCCCAATGGGACTGATCCAATCTTCAGACACTGTCAGCTCAAGTGACTTATATCCCACTGCTGCCACCAATATGAGCTCCAATAAGTGGACCTCCAAGTCCCACCTGAGCAACAAATCTAGTGTCATGTCAAAGCCAAATGAGTTGCCACCGCTGTCATCGACACCTGTGCAATGGAGAAAGTAAGAGCGAGTAGAGAACTCTGTTTTTATTGCCATCAATCATTCAATATTTACAACAGAAGGCACATAAACATACAGAAAGGTTTAAGATGACGTGCAAATGTTAAACGCATGCAAACACACAACAAAAAAGAAGGGAAAACAAAATGGAGTAGATATTTTCTTTATTCAAATCATGGAGGTAGAAATATCACGTTATTATTTCCAATCGAGAAATTTATTTTGGCCTTCCCATACAATTTTACAAAATTTACAATAAATTAAGTTTAACGATTACACAGTACGAAATACACCACAAGCCACATAATATTCTCTATATAAAAATATGAAAACAGAAAGTATGCATACACAAGATTGCTTTAAATTCCCAAAATTTTGTAAAATTTCTAACATAAAAAAGACGCTGTCGGTCTCTGTATTGCCTGAAAGAATCATCGCTGTGGAGAAAAATGAGTAATGGCATAAAGCTTAGTGTTAATCCTTAGTAAAAGACATTTACTCCCTGAACTTTTATATAGAGGGTGAGTTTCATCTGACAGAATCATTATAACTTTGTTCAGCATGAGAGATATATACATGTAATGGAGACTGTCAAACATTGATCCATCAGCACAAGCTACTTTAATACACTACTTACTTTATTAGGGGGTTATAAAAAGAAACGAAAAAAAAGCAGTCCTGGCAAAAACAATCTGGAAGTTCACGCCATGGCCTGTGTTGTCCTTGTCTTGGCCTTGATGCACTTTCAAGTTGAAGATATTCCTATGGAAGTGCACCTTTACAAAATGAAAATGGCCCTTGCCCTTTCCAAGATGAAATTCAAGGTCTGAGTTTATTTGGGGTAATTAATCAGTAGTGTAACAAGGGTTTTCCATAAAAAAAAAGTAATTGATCGCACACTCAAAACGGTAGAGCACAAACTTACATTTTGACAAACTTCTTTTTCTTGTGTACAATTTTGTGAAAGAATTATGTACATGTACTTAAATAAATATAGTAGCTTTCTTTGACAAGAATATTTAGCTAAGTTCAAACAATAAAACCCAATCAAATGAGCCAGTTATAACAATCCATAACGATCTGTCAAAATGAACCTAGTCAAATGAGCTTGCCCAGTTGAACCCAAATTTGCATTGTTGTCAAGGGTCAAGAAAGTTAATGATCTTTGAACAAAATTAAATTAGTAGAGTGAAATAACGTTATGGAAATTAACAAAGTCAATGGTGCCCTTTTCGTACTTCCAATCACTGATGATTATTTGTTTTTCTGTGGTAGATTTCGTCAGAATTTGCCCTCGTTGCATCACAAGCCGAGGCCATCGGACAAGGAACACAGACTGGAGACATGGGAAGACTTGTTAGCCGTCCCTACTAGCAATATGACTGGCAATCAACAGACACATAGATTCAGTGTCCAAGGTGAGCCTAATACTAATAGCTGTCTTTAGTCTGAAGTCATTGACTTTTGAGGTTGTGAGTGGTACTGAAAGAAATCGTTGGTTTCAACTCAACGTTTTTTGGAACTTTTCTTAAGAAGACATTCAGACCATACTGATCGAAATTTTGAGTTGAAACCAACTTTTCTTTTGAGAACCGGCCACCCCACCTCATTTAGACTAGTCATAACATGGTGTTCCCGCAAACAATCCCATATGGTGTTTCCAACAAAACGTCCAAAAAATGTTTCCAAAACAAAATTTATAGAGCGCCTAATGTGAGGGCCTCAAGGTGCTTTAGATGAGCAAAACAGAAGTGCTAGCTCTACCTTAATTGTTTGTATCCATTTGAAAGGAAATGTTATTCATTCTATTATAGTTGGGTGACAATGGTATACATGTATAAATTGAATCTTCTGTTGTATAAACTAACTCGCAGGCCCAGGTCACATCACTCCACACTCATTTGGCTTTAATAAGTGGCCCAACGTTCAACATCGTCACCATCCTGACCCTCACCACCATCATTCTCACCACCCTCCTCACCATCACCACCATCAGACAACAAGTAGACAACCCTATTGGATGACTGCAGCAGTTTCAAGTGCAGACAAAGGTAATCTCCAAGTCCAACATACAGTGCTTCCATCTGTACTGGTGGGCCCACCTGATTTGTTTGTGCAAAACCTTATATGAAAGCGTTTAACTTTAAAAACGGCCAAAAATCAAACCTAGCATCTTTGAAATGTGTTGGTACTTTTTGTAAATCAAGTTTGGGGCCATAAAATAAAATGAATCCCTATTCACTGTGGATGAAGATGTAACATATATATTTTACCTGTAGAAGTTTTAGCTTAATTTTTAGAAGAAAAAGTGAAAATCAAAGAGCAATGTTTTCATGAGAGGATTATTGTTTGAGCGAAATTGTTTTACTCATTTCTAAAAAAAATAAAGCACCTCAGCAAGTAATATTTTGAGGGAAGCTTTCTACCATCACTGTCTTCAAACCTTGTTAGTTTTATGTTAATCTGTGAATGTTTGTTTTTTTGTGTCCTACAAAGAGTACCCACCAAACCCTTTAAAGCCATTGGACACTTTCAGTAAACAGTATTGTCCAAGACCCACACTTTGTGTATCACAACTTATATATAAATTAAAAATTTTGTGAAAATTAAGGCTCAATTGGTCATCGGAGTCGGGAGAAAATAACGGGAAAACCAACCCTTGTTTCAGCACGTTTCACCGTGTCATGACATGTGTTTAAAATAAATTCGTAATTCTTGATATCGAGAATTTATATTGTTTTAATGTGTTCTCAAAAAGTAAAGCGTTTCAAGGAATAATATTTCAAGAGAAGTCTTTCACCATTACCTTCTGTAAACCCTGTAAGTTGTAAATCTGTGAACTTTTAATTTTTTTTCTGTTCCGAAAGTGTCCAATGGCTTTGAAAGGATTGTGGTACTTTTTGTGACACAAAACACTGTGTCCACAGATATATACATTAAACTTACACAGTTTGAAGATAATGATATTAGTATAGTAGGCTGCTCTTAAAATATTGCTTGCTGGGGTGCTGTAGGTTTTGAAAAATTAGTAAAACAGGCTCACGAAAATTATGTTTTACATGCTAAAACAGTTTTCGTCTCACTGAAACGACAATTCTTTTAGCTTTCTACATTCATTATCTTAAAACCGTGAAAGTTTAATACAAATCTGTTGACATTGTGTTTTGTGTCCTAAAACAATCATCATTGAACAAACTCTACAAAAATGCATTATTGAGATGTTGACCCTCCTCTCTAAAACACAGTGAAGAGGATGGCCCAGTCGTCAGGCAGCGGTTCTCAGATGGAGTCTCAGGATCCAGAGAGGACGTTAGAGACACTTAAAGAGAACTTCCAAGAGGTGCAGGAGAAGATGGCTAGAGAGGCAGTCACAGATATCGAGAGGATGGAGAGGTAAGGAAATACACACATTAGAAACACCCTCACATCTCTTTAAGACACTGGACACTATTAGTAATTGTCAAAGACCAGTCTTCTCACTTAATAGTGTATCTCAACATATGCATAAAATAACTAACTTGTGAAAACTTGAGCTCATTTGGTCGTCGAAGTTGCGAGATAATAATGAAAGAAAAAACACCCTTGTCACACAAAGTTTTGTGCTTTCAGATATTTGATTTCGAGACCTCAAAATATAATTCTGAGGTCTCGTGGAAAATTACTTCATTCTCGAAAACTACGTTACTTCAGAGGGAGCCAGTTCTCACAATGTTTTATGCTATCAACCTCTTCCCATTACTCGTTAACAAGTGAGGTTTCATGCTAAGAATTATTTTGAGTAGTTACCAATAGTGTCCACTACATGTACCTCTAATAATAGTATAACAATAATAACTTAAAGGTATTGGGGCCTATATCACGAAGAGTTAAGATTGATCTCAACTGCAAAAATCAATCCTCGCTATTAGCAAAATGTGATGTCACAATACAAATCACTATGGTAATGCTGACAATTTGTTTTGCGTTGAGTTTAAATGCTATCTGAAATCGAGCCCTGGACACTTTTAGTAATATCTTAAATATATATTAGCATAAAACTTACTTGCTAACGAGCAAAGGAGAGCTATTGATAGTATAACACATTGTGAAGTAACGTAGTTATTTGAGAAAGAGATCATTTCTCACTCAAACAATAAAAGACTTCAGCTGAAGCCTTTCATAAGGCATCTGGAAGCACAAAATGTAATGTCACAAGGATGTTTTTTCCTTCAATATTCTCTCATGTAAAGTTGATGACCAATTGAGCCCAATTTTTCACAGTATTGTTAATTGTATGCATATGTTGGGAAACACCAAGTGAGAACACAGGTCTTTGACAATTACCTAATGTGTCCAGTGCCTTTAAAGATGGTTATTTATTTTTCTTCTTAATTGTATTTATTGACCTATCAGGTTACACATTTATTAAATTAAGTTATTAATATAAACAATGTCACATAACAAATTGTGCTTGTTTAGTTTGAAAACTTATGATTGTTACTATTTTTTGTATACATGTACTCTTCTATAGATGCTATACCTTTTCAAGCTTAGACTTATTGTCTGCCCTCCCCATACTACAAAAATGTATTACTAAGTTCCGATAGGTAGTTTTCCCTACCGCCTATTTCTAAGTAATAGTACATAAAATAATCCTGAAACCACACTTTCTGTTGAAGAAGCTCCATGAAATGTTTGGCCCAGATTAAATTGTTTTTTTCAAAAGCATAAATTTGTACTCAGACGAAAAATTTACAATTCAAAATGTGTGTGCGTAGAGAGCGCTGCAGAACTTTCCGTCAGAAGTTCTACGCTGCCAATGAGCATCCAGTGATGGAACTGGCTGTCAAACACATGCGTGAAGCTCCTCAGATCAGCCGACAACTTGCCATGGCTGAAGACAGCGACTTGAAAGAAATTAAGCCTTCAAAATGGTGAGTAGATAGATCACTATTTTGCAGCTCAATCAATTTGTGTTTGAAAAGATGAATGCTCGGTTGAATCAGCATTGAACAATGAAAAAGTGTTTAATTCAATGGAACCATTTAATACTCCTAGTGAAGAGCATCTAATTTCATTAGGCCGAGAGCCTCATTAAATTTTGTAAAAGCCAGCAGCAGGAACTGGTCCAACCATTTAATTTCATTAAGTGGTAAAATAGTTAGTAGAAATTCCTCGTTTTTAGATTCAAAAAGTTCTTGAATGTAATCATTTTAATTATATTTAGATTATTTTCTTATTTTGCAACATGTGTTTACACCTGTAATGCTGATTTGTTGTTGTTAACCTGCTAGATGGAGGTTATTTTGACTGCTTTTTTAGTGCTTCGTTGATTTGTATATTAGTGTAATTTATTGGTTGTTATCAACTCCAATGTTGTTTTGTTTAATTTTTAATAATTTCTGTTGTGGATCTTAGGGTAACTTTTTTCAGGATGCTTATATTTTAGGTGGTTTTAACTGTGGTTGATTGCTTATATATCCCTATACTTTTTCCTTTATTGTTGTAATGATCACATTTGGGGATTTTAGTTTTGACTTTTTCATACTTTCATAATGATAATAATAAAAATTTATTTATACTGCGCCAATTCCAGGCAAACCTGTTCGAAGGCGCATGACAATGAACGATAAATGTATTAAACCATTAAACCATCTAGGAATAAAACAATAAAATATAAAAGTACACAAATAATTTTTGTGGTTAAATGTTACAGGCCCCTAGTTTTTCTAATTTTATTGTAAAGCGCCTGGGAGCATTTTTACAATGGATTTGGCGCTATAGGCCTATAGTTGTGTTTTATTGTTGTTATCACTATGGTTTGTCAGTACCATTGTGGCATTGGTTGTTTACCAATTGTCAGTTTGTGTGACTTGCATTTTTCTTGGCCATCTTATCATGAGTTGTTTGTTGCGTATTTACAGTCCTTTTTACCTTTATGACGCCTTCATTAATTGCAATTGGTCTTTTGCTGCTTTATTATGTGTTACTTAGACTTCATTTTTTGCTCCATACACCCATTCTCCATTTCAGTCTTTATTTATAAACTAGACATCCTATCATTTTGGCCGAATAAACAATAATAATATTAATAGTTATTATATTAAAGTATATGTCATATTAAATGCCTAAATTAAGCAGATTTACGATAACAAAATTTAATGCATTATAGCTAAAAAAGAAACCCTAGTTGGCGTGGATAAGGGGAAAATGCATAAATTTGAATATTGTTTGAAATTGAATAAATTTTTGATGAAATTGACAGGGAAAACCTCTGTTTTAAACATTTATGTTGACTTCAAATGTTCAGGTATATTGACTTGAAGGCAGAAGCTGTCAACATTGCTGGTCCAGATGACCACATCATCCACGACCTACTACAGAAACTTGTAAGATGGTCCCTCGAAGATGCCAAGTCCGTCCCTAACGCAAAGGTAAGTGTTCACCAAGACGAAGTATACTACCTAGTTCTTAATATCCAGTTGGTAAGTAAATTGTCAATGCTTTGATGAACACAAAAAAACCTGGCATCCATCACCCATCACCCATCCAGCTTTACCGACACATCAATGCCTTCATGTGATGCTCTTCCAAACCATGATCCATTAATAACTAACGTGATACACCCACATCTTAGGTCTTTTTTCTCAACCTTACACCCATTGCGTCCCCATCTCACTCCTTCCTCCCTTTTATAGTGCCTTACCCAATTCACCCCATCTCACACCCCTTCATCACGCCTTACCCAGTGTACCCCATCTCACAGGCTCCTTTCCAACCCCCTACAGCGCCTTCCCAATGCACCCCATCTCACCCCTTTTTGGAAGCGCCTCACCCAACCTCACTCCTTCCACCCGTTTATACATGTAGCGCTCTACCCAATGCATGCAGCACACCCTCCCCTTGTATGACCTCAACCAAATGTACCCTATCTCACCACCACCCCCCCTTTATATATCCCTTACTCTCTCCATCTCACTCCTTTTCACCCCCACATAGCACCCTACCCACCCAATGCACCCCATCTCACACCTTTCCTCCCCTTCTCGCACCTCTTCCCACCCCTTATAAGGAGAAGCTTTGCCTCTTGGTGATGTCAATGCCAGCCAGTGAGCTCCTAACCATTGCTATGCAGCAGGCTGTCCAGTTTGTCTTAGATCATATCTTGTGGGCATCTCATAACAGTTTCTCTCAGTGGCTGCATCATCGCAAGATACCTCTCATAACTCAGACTGTAGCCACTATCCATTAAAAATAGCAAAACTATAGTATTATTATAGGTTTTCGCGGTCAAATTCAGTAAATGAGCAGCCAATTTCATTTTCATGCGTTCGAATTGAAGCTGTTTTGCCTCTCCAGTTGTTACTGCGTTTCAATTTCAAAATTCCGCCATTCAATTTCGTTTTGAGTCAAGCCAAATTCCTTTAGCACTCTGTTCAATTTAGCGTACTGACATTCTTTTTCGTGACACACGCCTCAAGAAGCGTCTGCGAATTTGAATGCTACTTTGATGAATTGTTAAATTGAATGATTATTTTGTTAAATTGAATGAGGCAACATTACATTTGACTAATCGAAAAACAAAATCGAATTACCCATTGCAGTAGCATTCGATTTCGCGCGGAATAGAATAGCTTGGTGGTTAAATTGGCTGCTCATTTGCCTAAATTGACCGAGAAAACCTAAAGGACTGTAATAACTAGTTTTTATTTCATAGCGCATTTCAAAAAAGCGTCTCAATGTGTTTTACGGTACATTCATTACATCAGTGCCCTGCCGTCGATTTCACCAAACTCTTCCTAACTTGGGATTAATCTTAGGACTTCTGAAGATGTTAGGATGCATTGAGCCCATTCTAAGTTATAGGTTGAGTTACTCGTCCTAACTCAAGATAGGATTAATCCTGTGTTTCTTGAAAATCGGCTGCTGGTTATTGGGACCAATAACATTCCTTTAATCTTTCTCAGCTTTTTCTTTCTAACATTCCATTAAAAGTACACATCCCTCAAATTTAACATCGGATAGCAGGCCCTAGGCTTGTGATTTTTCAATGACTAAAAGTACCTCACTGTTAATGTAAAAAAAAAAAAGGAAACAATGTTTAAAGGAGCGTTTCAGAATTGGTAAGAAACAAAAATCGTGAAGATCACAGATTTACATAAAACTTACCCGCTCTAATGATGATGATAGTGGAGACCACCCCTTAAATTATTTCTGCCTGAAATGTCATATTGGATGACAAATAAATAATCTAACTTCTCGTTTGGAGTTTATTGCTCATTGAGCATTTTATACATTTTTTTTTGGCCTCGACGCAATGCAAAATTTGTAATAAGTTTTTCTCTATTCTCTTGTGACCCAGATGGCCGTTCGATCTCAAACTTCTACAGGTTTGTCAGTTTATGTATATGGTGGATTACATAAAGTGCTTACACTGCCAGCAAATGTTTTGTTTGCAAAAACTAATTCTGTAATGTTCCTTTAATGTTGACTTTGAGTCTGGGTAATATCTTTCTTTAATATTGCTGTCTATTTAAGTACAAAGTATCTTTAATTTTTAAGAAAAAAGTTATAAAATATTCTCTCATATCAGTGCTTGTTCAAATGAAACAGTTTACTTGTTCATTTTAAGGTGTGTAGAAAGTTCTCTCTCATTAAGTTTTTAAACAAAATACGGATCAAGTAAATACTGCTAAATACAAGCCTTGCTGTCTTGCAGATTTTTCCTGTAAAAAAGAGCATTGCTTTTTAAGCAATAATTTTCTGTGAAAAAAAAGGGACAAACTGTTGAAATAAAGTTATCAAGGATACAAGATTACGGTGGGTTCTCATTTGTTTTAATTATAATTTCAATTTATTTCATCATTCAAGATTATACACACTATACCAAGTTAAGTTCACTGACCAACCCATTTTAGAAAAAAAAGTAATAATAATAGCTATTAGTTTCAAAGACTTCATTCCATCATTATTATTAAACACAATGAGCATTGGTTATTGAAGAGAGAAAAACAATTTTTTAAAGTAAAAACTTGTCAAACATTCAGAGAGAAAAAAAAAACTGATCAGGAAACTGTTTTCCAGTGTTTACAGTTCAATGTTGTTTCAGATTTTACACTGGATGGGAAGCCAATACCTATGATTTTGGCGTTGGGCCTGTAAACTCACAAATTGACAAGTCCAGCAGTCTCATGTTTTAAAGGCAGTGGACATTAATTACTGGTAATTACTCGAACAAATTACTAGCATAAACCTTACTTTGTAACAAGTAATGGGGAGAGGTTTTTAATATAAAATAATTGTGAGAAACGGCTCCCTCTGAAGTGACATAGTTTTCGAGAAAGAAGTAATTTTCCACGATTTTGATTTTGAGACCTCAGATTTAGAATTGAAATCAAGCATCTGAAAGCACACAACTTCGTGTGACAAGGGTGTTTTTTCTTTCATATTTATCTCACAACTCTGACGACCAATCAAGCTCAAATTTTCACAGGTGTTTTATATTATGCATATCTTGAGATACACCAAGTGAGAAGACTGGTCTTTGACAATTACCGATAGTGTCCAGTGTCTTTAAATGAATAATCACACTTAACAGGTGCAATATTGTTTTGTGGTTTGTTTTGGTTGCGAGCTAAAGTCTAATGGTTTGAGCACTGCATGCTTTCACTAAAGTGATTTAATATAGTTTTCGATCCATGCACCCTTGCAAATTGCCATGCAACCACTGGATGCACATATTTATTTGTCGACCCCCATAAATTGAGGACTTCTCGTTAAAATTGTTCTTCCATTGTTTGGACTCGGATTTCTTTTAGCGACATCTTCATTGGTTTTGTATATGAAAGCAACATGAGGACATCATGAATAGGCCTGCTGTCAAAATATCCATTTATTATCACATTGGTAAAGCAAGCCTTGAATTACACATAGGCCACAGAGCCAATGGCCTACGTTGCCCCTGGTCTTGGCCTTGGTGCCCCTTCAAGAGGTTCCCATTGACTAATAGATTTTCCAATGGAAGTGCCCTTTAAAAAAAAAAAAAAGAAAAAAAAAGTGGCCTTTACCCTTTTAAAGATACAAGCCTGATACATATACTTCACGGAGGCAATGGAGGTGATTGCCTCCATGCCCCTTGGGCATTGCCTTGGGGCCCTTGAAATGCTCCAGTAGAAATGTACAATTTCCTAATATTGTGCCTATTATTACCATCGAGAAAATTCCTTGGTGCCTTTTGCCCTTTCAGAAACGAACCACACAGGCGCGGCTATAGGCTTGTTGTATTATTTAAGCCTATACCAAATTTCTACATTGCAAAATAGGTTAAAACATCATGAAGAACAAACTAATATTTACTTCAGCCAATCGGTCAGTCAATGCATACAAATACATTTGTAGACAAGAAAACAAGTTCTGCACAGAATACATTTGGTACATTGCAATACAATCTTAAAGACATGGTTGAGTTCTGGTTTCAACTTCAAAGACCTGTGTCAAGCAGATTGCTATTACAGAAAAATGAGCTGGAAAACCAGGCAAACAAAAAGTAGAGGCGACATACATGTAGTAAAACGGCTGGTAACCTTTTTATGGTTTAAGCAAAATTATTGTGAAAAAGAGCTGATCTAAAGTACAAGTCTTCAGGAGAAAATAAACTGGTATTTTTAAAGTAAACAATATTATGTTAATTGGTACATATATAGTAACTGAGCAGTTTTTGACCCGAGATCTGAAATGCTGAAGAAATTGTTGGCAAAAAAATCTTCTTGGTATCGAGCAATGGAGAGCTGTTGATGGTTTAAAAACATTGTGAGAAACGGCTCCCTCTTTAAAGTAACATAGTTTTTGAGAAAGAATTAATTTCTCGTTTAAGTATTTGAATTGAATTTGCGACCTCAACTGAGGTCTTGAATTGAAGTATATGAAAGCACACAACTTGTGCGACAAGGGTATTTTTTCCCCCATTAAAAGTTTAATGTAAATCTGTGGACATTTTGAAAAAAGTAATTGAATCCTTTAAAGGCCAGTCTCATAAGGCCTGCTTCTAAAGGCAGAAAAAATATCCTAAAGAATTTCTGCACGACAAATAAGCAGGGAACCAATCACAACTGTGCAAAGGACATTGTATTTCGGTTGGTAACAGTTGCAGTATACAAAATCATTTTTTTTTCTTTTAGAAGTAAATTTGCGTGTTTTTCAAAGACTTTTTAGGCAGGAAATTGGGCCTAGTTCATTGCTCAGTAAGGAATCTAATGTGTTTCAATTTGATTATCAGATGCCATTTAAAATGGAACCAAATTATTCCTAGGTTTAAGACTCTTGTTTGAATACTGTAGTTGCGTATGAAAAAAAAAAAAACACGCTTGGTGTTTCAATTATACATAAAAGCACATAGGCATGAAGCATACAAAAGCTGCCATCAAATATTACACTCCAAGTAATGTTGACAAAAACTGGTACAGGATGCATTTATAATATTGACCAACAATGGATTGGTTAATAATAAGAAAACTTTTAATTCTTCACAATTTCAACTAAAATCTTGGTGTGTATTTTGTTTGATTACTTTAATTTGAAATTGACAATACTATCTTCCTGGTTTTTCTGTCCCAAGTCCATCAAAAGATTGACCTACATGTAGTTCAGAATGTGAATCATAAGCATTTAACGACAATGACATCTGGGCCCCAAATCCATTTAAAGCCATTGGACCCTTTCGGTACAGAAAACAAAAAAAGTTCACAGATTTACAAATAACTTACAGGGTTTAAAGAAGGTAGTGGTGAAAGACTTCTCTTGAAATATTATTCCATGAAATGCTTTACTTTTTGAGAAAACAGTAAAACAATATCAATTCTCGATAGCGAGAATTACGGATTTATTTTAAACACATGTCATGACGCGCGGATATAAGGGTGGGTTTTCCCCCTGACTCCGATGACCGATTGAGCCTAAATTTTCACAGGTTTGTTATTTGATATAGAAGTTGTGATACACAAAGTGTGGGCCTTGGACAATACTGTTTACCAAAGGGTCCAATGGCTTTAAGGGAGCTCAAAAGATTTGTTGGCATATAAATAACTTGCGATGTACTGTCAGTAATGTTTCTCAGATTAAAATTTTGAGGGATAAAAACGGATAAATGTTTTTAAAAATGTGATTCTGATAACTGATTCTCAGCATGCTTTATTCTATTGAAAGGTAATGAACTACTAACCAAGTACGTTTTTATTGCCATTAATCCTAAAGGTAAAGTAATTGCCAAATGTACTTCAAATTATGTTAATTCTTCTGATTCAAAAATTTTCCGCACTCTGCAAGTTGATGCGGTGCAGTTGTATGTTGTTACACATTGAAAACCAATTCAATGTGCTAGACTGAATCACATCACTAAGTAATCAATGACTCGTTTACTCAAGCAGGAACCAATAAGAAGATTTTACTTGCTAAGTGCTGCCAGGTCGTAATGCAGTTTCCTGTAACAAGTTACCGCCTAATATGTCAATTTGAAATCCTCATACTATAGAGATAGTTGCTATTCAAAATGGTTCAGGCAAGCTTTATAAAAAACACATACAATCAGAACTCTTTACCGTCTCTTACATAACTTTGTAAAAGCTTGCATGGATTATAAGCTACAATGTAGTATGACAACTGTCAGTACACATGAGTACAGTCTTCAGCAACCAATTGAGTCAACATTTTCACAGATGTGTTACGTATTTTATGCATTGTTGGGGATACACCAAGTGAAAATACTGGTCTTTGAGAGACTTTGACAACCAAAATGCGTCCAGGGGTCGATTTCACAAAGAGTTAGGACTAGTCCTAGGAGATATTTAAAACTTAAGGCTAGTCCTAACTCGTCCTAACTCGAGATAAGACTAGTCTTAACTCTATGTTACTTCAGCAGTGCCTTAAAAAAACAAATCTGCCAGCTTGGCAATGTGTTCCCTTGTGGTAGTTTGCCGAGTTCCCTTGATGGGAAGATCGACTTGGGTCAAACCTCATGCAGCATAGACTGCAGTAATCCATAAGATGCGTTGATGATACCCCACGAAATAAGCGCCCGGCTGAAATTAAGGTGTACCCCACGAAACATGGTCCTCCACCTGCGTCCCCTCTCGTTGTACACAATGTTGAATGTCCTCCATACAGACATGAATTCTTCGTTCACTTTGGACTGCATCCTGGTCTTGATGACATTAAGAGGGTACCAGATGGTGCTCAGAGAGGCTCCTAGGATGGCACCGCTCACAAAGTCCATGCTGATCTGTGAGGGGATAAATAATTGTGTTGATTTTTAAATAAGGGAATCAATGTGTGGTGAAGAGGTTTTCAACTAGTGGTTTAATCCCAACGAGGCCTGGTTCTTGATAGTTTTACCGAGACGAAGTGGGTGTGTATAAACCTTTGTTTATGACCAGTAAAAAGTGTTGACACATGGGCGTGACACGCCTGCTTGCACCTGTTGTTATAAGACAGTTTCTTCATTCCTATTGGTGGAGAGCAACGGCCTGGACAGTTGTGCCACATCACGCGATACGCGCACAGCATTCCCTTATAAGGAGTTGTTTACCCGAGGGCGGCGGAGGGCTTTACCATTTCGTAGCTGGAGGGGTGTTGTGTTGAAAGAAATCATTGAACAAATATAATTTTTGCATATATATTTTACTTTTTTACCAAAAAGTGTTGATGCTTTTGACCGAAAAGGTTTTTATGAATGGGAATCAAATGAATGAATGGGAATTAATTTAGCTCGACTTCGTCTCGGTAAAATAATTATCAAGAACCAGGCCTCGTTGGGATTAATCCACTAGTTGAAAACCTCTTCACCACACATTGATTCCCTTAATTATCTCCTTTGGTAACTGTACCAGAAGAGGGTGGGGTGGAGGTTGGAGTAAGAGAGGGAGTGTGGAGTGGTGTTGAATGTTCAATTGTCAATTATGGATCACCAAACAATACCTTCTCAGCTCTGGATGCATCCTTTGGTACCAACTCTTGCAGCTTCTCTCGCACCGTGAAGAAGATTGCGCTGCTGGGTCCATTGCGTAATAAGATAGGCGTCAAGCCGCGATAATACTCGCGCAGTCCGTAACCCCTAAGCTGACGGAATACTTGAAAGGTGTTGTTAAACTTCTCGCCGTGCCGGTGATCTTGAAGGAGCGACTGGACACGCTCAAAGGGGACTAAAACTGCCTCTGTTGAGCCTGTAGCAAAAAAAAGTGAAGTTATTTTTTAAAAATGTACGCAATAGTGATTACCACAAAGGAAACTTTACTTGCATGTTCAAGCAGATTCATGTGAAGTGTATCAATAATGTTAAACTGTACCAGTTGCAATGTCCCAAAACATCATCGCTGATACAATTCACATTATTGAGAATTTATAGTAATTGGTTCTTATAAAGCGGATTTTACAGTAAACGTCTCAGTGCGCTTTACATTAATGCTCTGGTCACTGGGCCAATAAAATTCTGTTTAAATCTTTCTCAGCTCCCTGGGGAGTATACAGCCCTGCCATGGCACTCCAACAAGGCCTTTTTTATACACAATATCAACCTCTACCCTTGCAGGTACCCATTTATACCCCTGGGTGAAGAGAAGCAATTATAGTAATAAGCATTTGCTCATGGACACACGTGTCATGACCGGGATTCGAACCCACACTCCGATGACTCTACCACCAGAACATGAATTTGATGCTCGGACATGACACCTTTTAAGTATCATAAACGCAAACCCTTTCCATAAGTTTTCCATTACCTGAGAGTAATGCTGCAAAGAGTTTAGAAGTTGATAACTTGCAGTCAATATGACTAATGATGATCCTGGTGTACTGGTCGTAGAGTCCGAACATAAGCGACAATCCTGACATGCGTTGTAAGAGAGGGGGTAGCACTCCTTTGTACAAATTCCTGAGGCCTTCTTTTTGCATCTGGCGTATCGCTTTGTGCATCCTGATGCTGTGAAGCTGCTGGCGGAAGATGACTTTATTGGCGGGGAACGTTACGATAATGTTAACGAAGGCGGCCCCCGCTCCCGACGTATACTCAACCCAGTCCGGTTGGTTTGTAACGTTCGTAAGAACCTTGCTTCCAGCGTTGGGAACGGGATTGCGCACCACTGGGAGGGCGTTGTTCGCCGACAGAACCTCCTTCTTGTGAGTGTCATTTTGGGTGTCCTTGAGTTGCACATGTTGTGGTTCTTTGCCCATGTTATGGGTCGGTTGCGATGTGGTGCATCGGTATCCAGCCTTGATGTCATTTGGTCTGCAGTGACGGGTAGAATGATTACCCAGTAGGGTACCAGGAGGATAGTTACAGGTGAGAATCAAAATTCTGCTTTGTTGGCGTTCACTTCGATGTTAAAAGCTTCTGTTAAAAACAAGTTTTTTTTTAAATAAAATTATTTCTCTCTCAACTCAACTGTCTTAAAAGCAGGTCTGGAATGGATTGCACAAAGAGTTAGGACTAGTCCTAACTTAGGACTAGTCCTATCTTAGGACTAGTCCTGAGAGATATATTAAAAATGTATGGCTAGTCCTAAGTTAGGATGAGTAACTCGTCCTAGCTCAAGATAAGACTAGACTTAACTCTTTGTGAAGTCCACCCCTGTCTGATACCCATCTCGAGACTAAGCTTACGCCAGACAATGTTGTTAGCGCAGAGCCTGATTTAACGTAAAAATACCAGAGTACAACACATTAAGTCTAACAAGAAAAGAAAAAGAAACAGCCACTGTGCTGGTTTAGTGCATATATTGATAATGATAGGCTCTCTAGCTAGAAATTAACATTTCGTTTGCTAAAACTAAAAGATACATTGTTGTGTGCCATAAAACTAATTTAACACTAACACTAACACAGCAACGTTTACTTTGTATCTAATTACGGAAGTCTAAAACAGGCTGCACCAAATAATGTCCAAACAACCCAATGAAAGATCAGATTTTAGAATTTAGCATCGATCATAATATTTTATTGACATTATTGGTTATGCCTCGCCCCATAAACTCCCCAATGAATGGAATCATTGCAAATTTCACTTGGTTCAAAGGGCAAAAATAAATGTTCGCCATAAGGTAAAGTTTATCGCGAATAGCAAAATATCAAGAGAGGGCGCTGTTGAACCCACACAAAGTGCGAGTCGTGAATGACGACAGACACCGCATAGCAAACTGCCCCATATGGCTTCCCACAACGCATTGCGGTTCTGAATCGCAGTAAACCTATGCTCCATTAATTTATGGAGGAAGAAAATTCAAATGTAGAGTTTCCTAAAAAAATAAAATAGGCTATTATTGTCTGTTTATTGATCCTAGTTGATTCCTACAAACTTTTTTGATTTCTAACATTGCAACAATTAAACCATCTGTTTCTACCTCCATAAATTAAACTGTAAACATTAAAAACGATGTTTACGCCCAACGAACAAATAATGTTTGATAAAACATGTATTTTAATCTATTCCAAGTTGCATGAATCATGATTATGGTCACGGTCACACGCAGGTCAATCTGGCATGAAATCATGATCATGCACTCTCATCATGATCGTTTTTATTTCAGTGCCTTTTTAAACCGCCCACACCATGGTCATGGCGGTATGCCCACACAAACGTTACATTATGTTGATCTCCTGCGCAACAATACTCACCTCGAATATTTAAAGATATTGTCTTGAGTACGATCTCATTCACATGTTTATAATCAACAATGCACTCGCTGAGAATGTAGCTAGCACTCACAACATAACTGAAAACATAGACCTAACTAAAAAAGTAAAACCACACTATTGTGTATTGTGTTGACCCCGGATAAATTATAATGCATTCCCAGCACTCTTCGGGTACCAAGCTAGACTTGGTTCCAAGTCTGCCGTCGTGGCGTTTGGTCCACAGTAGCGCCCTCTTGTTAAATCTGTGCGTGGGGCGTTTTTTGTGGCAGAGGAATAACCACAAATCTCAGACTTGAAATTAAGTCTAGTAGTACAGCTTGGTCTCGGCAGAACAAGCGTTTGGGTTTTAGGTCAAGGTTTGCATTGAAGTTGAAGGCGATAGTCGTCGGGTGACAAGCCAGCGTGAGCAAATTTACCGCACACGACCGTCGTCACATGCATTTTACAAACACAATTTTGTGCGGTCGTCGGTGCACATACACAGAGAAAAAGCGCGACCGACCGAGAGTTGCTGTAAACATGCTGTAAAGTACCGTTTTGAGAGTTTGCAGACTTTGTGGAGCACGGTTTTAACACACTTGCTCGAGTGGCCACTCAACTGGAATGGTCTGCATTCAAAATGACTCAGTCAATTGTTATTCAAGGTAAACAATTCAAAATTACATGTGCATACTTTACTAATTGGAAAGGGGGGGGGGCAAAGTCATACATGGATGAGAGGGGGGGCGTGGCAAAATTATACATAATTTGTTTGTATTGCGGGGGGTGGGAGGGGAGGCGAGGGGGTCGTGATTTTTCAATTTGGATAACATTCCGTATAGCGCCACCACTTTTTCACTAATTTTTACAAAAAAGGATATCTCATTGAGGTAAATTAGATACTATATTATTTCATATCGAATGAAAAAGTGGTGGCGCCATACGGAAACTTTTCCGAAGTTTTCATGATTATTTACTATTTTACTTTAGAGTTTTTAGACCCAGTGTTGACTGGCTGGGGCGCTAGATTCCTTTTTCTCAAACATTTTACCGATAATGTCAAAATTTTGAAAAAAGGAATCTAGCGCCCCAGTCACTGGGTATACTATTTACTAGGCATTTATATTAATATTAAGATTGTTATTTTGTTATTTTTACAGAAAGGTATCTCATTTTTCTGAGCTTCTATTTTCTTTCAAACATTCAAATAAAAAAGTGTGGTGGCAGGCAGAAGCGCGGAAACTTTTATGTTACATTGTGAAATGAACAACTCTCCAACCCGCATTCATTTAAAAAAAAACTAAAAAGGTAGACACATATTGAAATCTCTAAGCCATAAACAAGTATCTTCAGTCAAGAAAAAGATAAACTTAAAGATGCTATGTCAGATTTTTGGCCGATTTGACCCCTAAATTTTGATTGAAAATTCGATAGGTATTTTGATGGGGTCGAGAAAGTTACAAGCTTTCATTTGAGCCATTGCTCGAAAAAGTCCGCCAATTATTAGTAGCAGTAAAATAAAGTGCTTAAAATTAGTTTTTGTCGGGATCCCGACAATGTATCACGTGACCAATTCTTATGTGTTTTATAAGAAACGTTTTCAATTTTTGTCATGGTTCCTGACCATTAAAAGTAAAAGTTAAACTTTTTTTCGTTAGAGCGGGTGATACTCTTTGAAATACCATTCACTCAAAAAATTATATTTTTTAATGTTTGGGGCCAAAAATCTGACATAGCATCTTTAAGTAAAATCATGAATACGTGTTTGAAATAAAATTGTACTAATTCTCGAGCACATACAGCCGGCCTATTGCAAACATTGCTGAATGCCTTCACTTTATGAACAACATTTTGTTAACATCAATTTTATTTGTTCTTCTTTTTCCATAGTTGGCCAATGTGGAAATCAGGTAAGACAAATGTGTACTTTGAGACAACACCAATTCAGGTTGATTGAAGTAAAAGCACACTGTACTTTCCTGAGTCCTGTGAACAAAATCACTAGGCATATTAGTTTACTCGGGTGGGATTTGAACCCACGACCCTTGTAATTTTAGAGCGATTTCTTACCAACTATACCACCAAAATTTCCTGGTAGCTCTAGAAGTGTAAGGTATAAGGGTTAGAATCCAACCCGAGTAATTTTCCTGCGTTTTTATTTCACAGGACTTTGGGAAAGTACCGAGTTTGCAGTGCTTACACACATCGTTGTAAACGGGTTGATTGCCACTTTCATTGTATAGATAGCGCCCCCCTCAAGGGTTTATCGAGGGTTGTACATGTATAGTAAATAAACCCCTTATCTTCCAATATGGCAAGTTAACAGTGAGCCTTTGTTATTGTGATATCAATGATGTGAAATCTCTCAAACATGACAAACATCACAAAGCGAGGCCAAAACATTAAAGCTTTGTTTTTTCCTACTGCCTTAGATTGGATGTCGGTTCTGGGATCTAGCGCTGAGAGAACATGCAGCACACAACAAGAATGGCGTTTATGACGACTCATTGAGTAGCTTCTTCCTTAATGTAGATTCAAGGTCAGTTGTCCATGTTTGCTGACCTTTGCACTTTGACCTCACATCACATTATTTTGAAGGCTGTGCACAAAATTGGTAAGGTTGCACAAATAATTGTTCATAGGTTTTTTCAAGTTAGGCTGTTTTGTTATGGAGGGATCGTGAGCAACAAAGAAGGGGGTAATCCATAGAGTTATAAGAACTAGAGGTCGCACTGGTGATCCTTCTTGCACAAACGCGACAGGACCGCACGGAGACACGCGCGCGCCATTCTGTATGCACGTTGAAACACACGTTGGCGTTGGTGTTTATTGAACGCTACGCAATGCTGTTGTCAACATAGAAAATGGCCGCACCAACACAAGCTGTACGATGCCAGTTTTGTCAACTTAAGAAATGGCCGCCTGTGCGCTTGCCAGGCCGCGTGTATAGGCCAGTGCGCCCTCTAGTTCTGTTATATAACTCTACATGGGGTAATCCCTCTGAATTGCAGTCACTTAAAGGCACTGTACTCCTTGGGTAATTGGTGTATTCCAATATATGCATAAATAACAAATCTGTGAAAATTTGGGCTCAATTTGTCATCGAAATTGCAAGAGAATTTAAAATGATTCAAGCTTGAAGCCTTTTAAAGCACGACTGAGAAATAACTTTTCTCATAAACTACCTCACTCCAGAGGGAGCCATTTCTCACAGTGTTTTTTTTATACTATCAACAGCTCTCCATTGCTTGTCACTAAATAAGGTTTTTATGCTAACAGTTATTTTGAGTAATTACCGATAGTTTCCAATGCCTTTAAAGCCATTGGACACTTTCGGTAAATAGTACTGTCCAAAGGCCCACACCACGTGTATCACAACTTATATATAAAATAACAAACCTATGTGAAAATTTATGCTCAATCGGTCATCGGAGTCGGGAGAAAATAACGGAAAACCCACCCTTGTTTCCGCACGTTTCACCATGTCATGACATTGTGTTTAAAATAAATTCTTAATTCTCGACATCGAGAATTGATAATTGTTTTAAATTTTTTTTTTTTTAAGTAAAGCATTTCATGGAATAATATTTCAAGAGAAGTATTTCACTATGACCTTCTGTAAACCATGTAAGTTATTTGTAAATCTGTGAACTTTTGTTTTTGTTCTGTTCCGAAAGTGTATAATGCCTTTAATGTGTATCGTTATAAAAAGAGGAAGAACATGTACACAGAAGACGATCAGAGCATACTGATCGAAACGTCGAGTTAATCCAACGGTTCTTTTCAGAACCACCCCAACTCAGTTAGAGATTGTTATTACATGGTGTTACCGCAAACTTTTTCTATAACTTACTTCCACCATGCAAAGTTTCAAATCCTACTTATGTACACTATTGCAGTATTGGAATTGATGGTAGTTGTTTTCATTCTTTAGGCACGAACATCCAGTCAGCATTGGGGTTGGTGATGGAAAAAGCAAAGTTCGAACCCTCAAAGCCAGAGTGAGTCATCTGTTTTACATTTATTTGACTGAAATGTATCGAGAGCGAGACTTGAGCCTGTGACCACCGGATTAACGTGTTGGTGTTTCACCAACTGATAGCTCTAGAGTTGGCAGGCTCCCTATTTTGTTGGTATGGACATCTTTGTCCGGGGCTGCCAGTGGCGAGCCATGAGCGCCGAGTGCGGCGGATACCGGCGCTATAAAAGTGTCCATTGCTTTTATTATTGTTATTATTAACTTTATTATTACTATTATGAGTATGAATATGAGTATGTTTAACTTTAATGCTTTTTTCTCAAATTTTAATAGATTTATAGTAATTATTTTTGTATTTTTACTCTTTGTATGCATCCGCAATTTGGCTTTTTGGCCGCCATGTTTGCATTTTTAATAAACCAATAATAATTATAATATTATTTTATCTTATCACAGCATGCAAAAGAAAGATCATATTTTTATTAATGCTGGTAACTCCTCGAGTCGGGCTACGTCCCGTAGCCTTAGATCTGGAGGGTCTTTCTTAGGATCCTCGCTGTTCCAAACGGCGCTGCCTTTAGCAACAGATCTATTCTCACATTTGTCCCTATTTCGTCCAGATATTTCCCCAGTGCTTTGGGAATGGTGCCGAGCGCTCCAACCACCACAGGAACTACTTTCACTTCCACCTGCCAAATCTTACGAAGTTCCCTGGCCAGGTCTTGGTACTTCTGGATCTTGTCCATCTCCTGTAACTGTCATATAACCATGGATCACAACACCCAAGTTAACAATACACAACCTGGAAAGCACTCCTGACATGTAGAATAGAGATCGTTAGGTGGGCTTGCTAATTGGTATTTCATGACCTTGCACATTTTTCCCAGGGATCCTGGGCTTCCTTTTTGCAATTGGGCAAAACACCCTTTTTTCAACCAATCAGGTGTAGTTACGTTAAACAAAGTGCGGCACGCTGCATTTGTGCGGGAACCTCACTTCGGTTCAGCTTCCATCCAAGTCAGTACCAAAAGCCAACCCATTGTTAAAGACACTGGACACATTGGTAATTGTCAAAGACCAGTCTTCTCAGTTAGTGTATCTCAACATATGCATAAAATAACAAACCTGTGAAAATTTGAGCTCAAATTGGTCATCGAAGTTGCGAGATAATAATGAAATAAAAAACACCCTTGTAAACACAAAGTTGTGCGCTTTTAAATGCTTGATTTCGAGACCTCAAATTCTAAATCTGAGGTCTCAAAATCAAATTCGTGGAAAATAACTTCTTTCTCGAAAACTATGCTTCTTCAGAGGGAGCCGATTCTCACAATGTTTTATACCATCAACCTCGCCCCATTACTCGTTACCAACTAAGGTTTTATGCTAATAATTATTTTGAGTAATTACCAATAGTGTCCACTACCTTTAACTCTTGTAGTTGTTTGTGTCCTCGGAGAATAATTGTCAAATAATAATGATTTTTTATTTTTATAGGCGGTACTGATTGATATGGAGGAAGGAGTGGTCAATGAGTTACTCAAGGGCTCAGTCGGTGAGTTGTTTGATCATAGACAACTGATAACTGATGTCTCTGGATGCGGCAATAACTGGTATGAATGTGTCCTCCCATAAATAACAATGACTTAACATTTTTTTAAGGCGCACAGTATCTGAAGACTTTTCAAAGGCACCAGTTTCTAGAAAGTCCATTTGTTGGTTGATTGAACGACAGATTGAAAAGAGAAGTCTTGAGGTTGTGTTTGAATGTGCATAAAACACTCTACTAGAATTCTAGCTCTGTTTGCCAAGTACAAAGGGTTACTAAAGATGTTCTGTTTAAAGGCATTGTACACGTTTGGTAATTGTGAACTAGACCAGTGTTCTCATTTAGTGTATCCCATCATAAGCATAAAATAACAAGCCTGTGAAAATTTCGGCTCAATCGGTCATCAAAGTTGCGAGAAAATGATGAAAGAAAAAACACCCTTGTTGGATGTATTTGTATGCTTTCACAATAACAGAGATCTAGCTAGAAGTCTTTTATTATTTAAGTGAGAAATTACCTCTTTCTTAAAAACTATGTTACTTCAGAGGGAGTCGTTTTCCACAATGTTTTATACTATCAACAGCTGTCCAATGCTGGTTACCAAGTCAGTTTTTAAGTTAATATTTGTTTTGAGTAATTACCAAACGTGTACCTTCCCTTTAATCTATAAGTGGATGCCTGTCTTGATTTGCACTTTGAGAGTCGGGCTTTAGGTGGACTCTCTTATCTCGTCTGAGTGGTGTTGGCCCGGCAGTGGTTTTCCGCTTGGTTTACCAATATTATTTGGTATGCCACTGCTCTAGACATTCTAGAATTGCAAAGGTCGTGGATTTGAATCCCACCTGAGTAATTACCTATTTTTTTTTTTTTACAGAACTCTGGTGAGTACTTAGTATACAGTGCTAAAAGACATCGATGTATACGGGTAAAAACCAAAAATATTCTTTATCCAAATGCAAAATTTAACCTCCATTAAATATTAATTCCATTGTTTTATTTTTCTTTGCAATACTAGGCACTATTAATAGTAATGCTGTCTTTGGTATCTTACACCCATGTGTATCCGGCACTGTATACTCAGTACTTCCTCCGGGTTCTGTGAAAACCCCCCAATAAATATGAATATTTTTAATAGCAGCGGGTCAATTAAAGTATTATTATTTATTCTTGCTATTATATTATTATTGCTACACTGTACATGTATTTCATTTTGTATTTAACACCTATATCAGGGTCCAATTTCACAAATATTTTGACACAGAAACTATTTCCATAGTCTGAGGAATTAGCCTAACATTTAAAGCAGTAACTTAAGAATGTAAATATATCAGACGCTGTTTAGATGCAACTTTTTATTCCTTTTGTTTAACTTGTAGGGCGGTTGGCAATAAGGTGTATGGTGTTCGGTACAGAGAACACATCTCAGAGTGCGTGAGACGTGCTGCCGAACAGTGTGACTGCTTACAGTGTTTCTTCATCACACACTCTATGGGTGGAGGTAATAAGTCTACTTATCACTCTGTCTGTCAGTCTTCCAATCACACCATGGCTCATTTCATAGAGCTGCACTTGGTTTCTCCCATTATATGCATCAAGTAACAAATCTGTGAAAATGTTGACTCAATTAGTAATCCAAGTTGCAAGAATGAAAGAAAAAACACCATTGTTGTACAGATTCGTGTGCTTTCAGATGCCTAATGAAAGGCTGCAGGCCTGAAGTCTTTTATTATTTGAGTGAGAAATTACCTCTTTCTAAAAAACTACTTTACTTCAGAGGGAGTCGTTTCTCGCAATGTTTTAAATTATCAACAGCTTTCCATTGAGTTGAAGCCAACGGTTCTTTTCAGAACCACCCAAACTCATTAGAGATAGTCATTACATGGTGGCACTGCAAACCTTTCTATATCGTGTTTCCACCATGTGGAAAGTTTCAAATCCTACTTAGCATTCCATTTTTTAGGTTTTTATGCCAACAATTATTTTGAGTAACTACCAATAGTGTCCAGCCCTTTTACAGTAAGCACATTTTTGTCAACTAGGGTGGGATATTACTAGGGTGGGATTTGAACCCACAACCTGTGCACTTGCGGTAAACTTTCTCTCTATTTAGTCAGTGTCTGTCTCTCATTCTGATTTGTGTACATACAGGTACAGGGTCAGGTGTGGGAACATCTATACTCCAACTACTTCAAGATGATTACCCAGATGTATACAGGTAACCTTTGTAGAATATTGGGATTTTAATCACTCTGAAAATCGTGCGCGTATTTGAACATTGGGACCTGTGAAAGTGCGCAAGTTAAGCTCCTTCACATGTTAAAGCAGTGTACCTGGACCAAAGTGGTTCCAAAATAAAAAAAATAAGCAAGAAACTTGCACTGTCTTTTAATTTTGAACCCTTTTTCCTAGGAAGAGGTCTAATGCTGGGAAAGCTAGCTATGTACAAAGATTTGTCTTTGGATGTTGATCAATTATTGGATAAAGGCTTAATTTGGACAAGGCTTAACAGCTCTTTATTTGTTGTTAATCTCGATTGTTGTGATGTAGATTTAAAAAATAAATCTATTTGCTGTCAGTCTAAATGTAAGGATTTCTTCCTGCCTCTGCTTTTTAATTGTAGATGGCCGAGTTGACTTGGTTTACTTTCCATTTGTTGTAATTTTGTACATGCCCTCACTCTTTTATAAGTTGTATATTTCTCTAAATTTGTAATTTTGTTAACGTTATTCTTGTTTTAGTAGGCATTACGTTTGCATCAGGGACAACAAATATTAATTGTGGTTTTTACCCATATACACGGATGTGTGTAAGCACTGTATACAAAAATCACCTGGGCATATATTACGTGGGTGTTATTCTTGTTGTTATGCCTTTACTTGTATGTGTTTTTTATACACAGGGCCGACAAGCTAGCATGACAATTCATTAAGCTTGGGCGATATCACGATATTATCGAATATCGCGATACTAACTTGGAAACGATTTCGATATCGGATCGATTTGGTTTTTATCGAAATATCAATATATCGCGATATATCGCGATATCGATTAAATATCGCAATATCGGGATGTATTTTCTAGCTGAGACATCTTGCACCCCATAGGTTTGGAGTAGAACCAGAAGAATAGGTCATTAGAACACCTCTCTTATGCTGTGACTGTCTCTTCTACAACTTTCACTGGGAGTTTGAAGACTGATGATGTCAAATTTAATTAATCGCGATTATATCGAATATCGCGATATATTGTCGGCGATATATCGTGAATAAAATAAATCGATATCGCCCAAGCTTACAATACATATTTATAATATTTGATCTTTAAATCTTTAGATTTGTCACACCAGTGTACCCTTCCAATGATGATGATGTGATTACGTCACCCTACAACAGTGTCTTAGCCATGCATCAGCTGACGGAATATGCAGACTGTGTCCTCCCAGTGGAAAACCAGGTATTGTAATCATGGTGAAAGTCTTTATCCACTTACCCTTGGGATTTCTTAAACCCACAGACTTGGTTCACAAGCTTTGCATTTTGTGAACATAAATAATTGTTATTTTTATCTTGCTGTATACATACATGTACATGGCCAGACTGGGTGTGTATGGAATTTATTCTTAAACCCTTGTGTGTTGATTCTTGAACTTTTTAAACTTTTTTATATTTTTTGTGCTTTTTAAACTTGTGCAAGCAATATTATTTCCTCTTTTTGGAGAGGAATAATTTGTCTTATGTATTATCAATGACACAATACCATTTTCTGCCTGCCATATGTGTGTGTATATTATAAAATCATTTAGGGGAGATGGCCTTGGCTTTTTATCCAAACCATTATTGTATAGTCTGTTTTATTCATTGACCATCCTTTTGAACTCACTACTTTGCTCTTGGGGGGAGCAAAGTAGTGAGTTCAAAAGGATGGTCAATGAATAAAACAGACTATACAATAATCACCTAAAGTACCTTTTCATTACAATCTTTCTAGGCTTTATCAGAAATCTGTGAGAAGATCAACCAGGCTCTCCCGTCTGACAATTTTGGCAAGAGGGTTTACGGGGCTAGGGGGCAGGCTAAGGCTGGTACTGCCATCTCTTCGTCTGACGCTGGGTCTGGTAAAAAAGGATCGGAGAAACCATTTGATCAGATGAATAATATCGTAGCTAATCTACTGCTGAATCTCACATCGTAAGTCTCTGTACAGTTTTTTATTCAGGGCCGGTGTAGTTAATAACTATTTATTGCTAAGTAAAGTGCTGTGTTACTAAGTGTGTCCAGTCGGACTTTGATGGAAAGAATTGCGTAACAATCAATAAGCTTTGTCATTAATCTTTTTGCATTTGTTTCTTTTTATTTGCTGTTTTTTTTTAGGGGGGTGGTATTTTCTGCTTTTGTACAGCGCTTTGATCCTTGTTAAAAGCGTTTTAGAAATACCTTTTATTTTGTATTGTTATAATCCAAGACGATTTGATGGCGCCGTTGCACGTTCAAAACGTATATTGTTTTTGCATCACCCTTCTGCGTACAATTGCCGTCAAGTAAAACATTTAGCCCTCGAATAAAGATCTGCTTGGGTTGCAACGTCAGGTCGTTCACTTTTTTTTTTGCATTGATACCATAGGTCCTTTTGGTTGGTATGCACGTACAACTGGAATCCAAGTTGTCCATAATCTTTTAAACAATTTTCTGTAAACACTTCCCTTTTTAATGTTTTTATTATGTTTTTTCTTGTTTATCTTCTAAACTCAATTCAGCCCTCAGGCTGTGATGTTTGAATTCTTAATAAACCAATTATAATAATAACAACAGCTAGTTCAATTTTCTCACATGTGGTCTTTTTTCATTTTCCAGGTCGTCGCGGTTTGAGGGAAGCCTGAATGTAGATCTGAATGAGATCAGTACTAACCTAGTACCGTTTCCTAAGATACACTACCTAGTGGCCAGTCAGACACCGTTGTATTCTCTACTGGATCTCAAACTTCCTCCAAGAAGGTAAACACATTTACTCAAGCTTTTTAGCCTTTGTTTACATACATGTAATCAATAACTTTTTAAAGACAGTGGACACTATTGGAAATTTTCAAAGATTAGCCTTCACAGTTGGTGTATCTCAACATATGCATTAAATAACAATCCTGTGAAAATTTGAGCTCAATTGGTCATCGAAGTTGCGAGATAATAATGAAAGAAAAAAACACCCTTGTCACACGAAGTCGTGTGCTTTCAGATGCTTGATTTCGAGGCCTCAAATTCTAAACTTGAGGCCTTGAAATCAAATTCGTGTAAAATTACTTCTTTCTCGAAAACTACATCACTTCAGAAGGAGCCATACTCAAGGTTTTATGCTAATAATTAATTTGAGTAATATCCAATAATGTCCACTGCCTTTAAATTCCTTATCATCTCATTGGTCATGTTAAGGTATTTTACATCTGTGTTTTAACCTTTCTTGAATGCCCTTGTGTGTGTGTATGTTTGTAATATAGTTTATTGCTATTTATATATATGAATTTATTTAAATTGGATATTTTTATATTTCAAGATATTGTTGCTCTCTCCTTCAATACTTATCTTTTTACTTTTGTCATTTCCTTTTGTATTTTAATTCTTTGTATTTTGTCGTCAGCATCTTTTAATATCATTGTTTGTCTTGTCTGTCTTGTTTTTTTGTTTGTTTTTCGCTGTCTGTTTGTTTGTTTGTTTGTCTGTAAAAAGGATGTTTTCTACAAACCTCAACTTACTCTAACAACCTCATGCTCTTGCTCCTCTCTTGTACATAGTTCTTTCCTAGTTAGTTATTTATTATTTGCTTTAACAATCTATTAATTTTGTGTAATTATATGCGCTTTTTACTTAATAACCTTTCTATATGTAGGGCTACTGATAAATTTGCATTTTGGAATATTTCCCAGGAAGATGGGATAAACGTCATATTGGTATTGAACTGAATTTGTTGTTTTTGTGGTAGGTTAGACCAGATGTTTACGGATGCTTTCTCACGGGACTACCAGCTTTTAAAGGCAGACCCTAAGAACTCGATGTACTTGGCGTGTGCGTTGATGTGTCGCGGCAATGTTGAGATCTCGGACATCAGGAGAAATATCGACAGGTCAGCAAATTAAAACAACATAATTGGGCACATTTTAAATTTGTTCATTCAAAATCTGTTAATTTAAATTTGTTAATTCAAAATAGGTGCAATTCAATAGTTACTTATTCACATTGTTGGCCACAGGGGCCAGCACTTATGGCCCAAGTTCATGGCCCTGCATGCAGCTGAGTTTTGTGCTTACAGCCTGTGGTGATTTTACATGTTATTGTAATAGCGCCCTCTCTTGGCAGACTTTAGGATCTTATCAGCTGATTTCCTCTCTTTGTTTTCTTTTCAAAACAGTGCCATAGAAAACTGAAACACACTGTACAACCAAAATGGTGTCCAAGTGGTGCACCTCATTGTCTTCCACTCTGAGTACTAATTGAATTTACTTTTTACCCCTTTTTTTATCAGGTATTATTTTGCTTACAGTCTTTTAAGGTTTAATTTATAAGGCAGTGGACTCTATTGGTAATTACTCAAATTTGATTTCGAGACCTCAGATTTAGAACTTGAGGTCTCGAAATCAACCATCTAAACGCACACAACTTCATGTGACATGGGTGTTTTCTTCTTTCGTTATTATCTCGCAACTTTGATGACCGATTGAGCTCAAATTTTCACAGGTTAATTATTTTATGCATATGTTGAGATACACCAACTGTGAAGGCTAGTATTTGACAATTACCAATAGTGTCCACTGCCTTTAATGTACTTTTATCCAGATTTGAGGCAGATAAATTAAAATCTACAAATTTGTGCCATGTGTATTATCTCATTTGCTCTTTTACTTTTGTACTGGTTATTTTCCAATTTATAATTATTGATTGTTTGTTGTTCAGATTTGAATGTTTTTATCTTGTAAATTACTATGGCATTTCACCTTGTGGTAACAATCTGATAATGGGAATTAAATATACAGATAACAATAAAACCTCCTTTAACGTTATTAGTTTTATAATTATTTCTGAATTATTTTATTGTTCTGTTTTGGAGCTTTTTATCAATGTTATTGACATGTAAATTTTCCATTTTTATCGTTTAAGTGGACAAGTAAATTATTATTGAGTTATTGAGTATAGGTTCAGTCCTTTATGTTGCAATAATTTTAATTTTGTTTTTTTTATAATTCTCGCCTCTATATTTTGTGATACCGGCAATTGCCTTCAGATAAAGAATTTGTTTTCGTTTTTTATATCTCATAGGTTACGACCCTCGCTGAAGTTCATCCATTGGAACACGGACGGCTGGAAGACTGGTTTGTGTTCAGTTCCTCCCGTTGGGCAGCCTTACTCTCTCTTAGCTTTGGGCAATAACACATGTGTGCGACATACATTCAGCGATCTGAGAGATCGGTTTAGTCGACTTTACAAAAGAAAGGTATTACATTTTGTCACATGTTTATGTCCACAACCCGATTTCGCGAAACGCTACATTTTAGAATTAATCCTGACTCGAGTAAAGACAAGTAACCCGTCCTAACTTAGGACAGGTTCAATGCGTCCTATGTATTTGGACATGAACTGCCCCCGTCCTAAGTCCTAAGGTTAATCCCAAGTTAAATTGACGGCATGGCCTATAATAGAATTGCTTACATAACTTTCTTGGTTATGGGGTCGTACTCGCCAAGCTCTGCTTTTTATGGGCCCCCTCCATCTCCATAAGCCTTTTTGAGGTATGGCGGACGTGATACGCGCGCGTCACACGCCACGACTGATGCCAGGCTCACCATGTTGGTGGTCATTTATGTTTACGTGTAAACGCCGCGTCGTCTTAAATGCGCACTTCACTGAATAACATACGTTCTATTTCTATGGTCAATACGCACAAATTTACCACAACTTTACAGTGTTGAAGCATTGTGTCCGCCATACCTCAAAAAGGCTTATTACCATATGTTTTGTATTGGTTTTTAGTTTTTGTTTTCTGTTATTGTGAGATTGCCTTTGCTTGTAAATGTTTGTTTTATATTATGTTAGGCCTACATCTTTGTAATAACATTATTGCATTTTTGTATTAACACTATTGCTTTTTTTAACCTCTGCTTCATCTTGTAAATACATAGTATAGATTAATGATTTTAAAGTTTTGTGTATGTATTTTGTAAGTTTTGATGTATTTTTTATAATGAATCCAACCGTGTGTTGAATGAACATTACCTATTTGCTTGTAATAATAACAATATAACATGCATTTATATAGCGCTTTAATACCAGGTTTCTAAGCAATGAAACAAAAAGTAAATATATTATTCACTACCTTCTGTATTGAATACCTTATAGCCATTGGACCCTTTCGGTACAGGAAAAAAAAAAAAGTTCACAGATTTACAGGGTTTACAGAAGGTAGTGGTGAAATTCTTCTCTTGAAATATTATTCCATGAAATGCTTTACTTTTTGAGAAAACAGTAAAACAATATCAATGATGTTAATGAGAATTACGGATTTATTTTAAACACATGTCATGACACGGCGAAATGCGCGGATACAAGGGTGGGTTTTCCCGTTATTTTCTCCCGACTCCGATGACCGATTAAGCCCAAATTTTCACAGGTTTGTTATTTGATATACATGTAGAAGTTGTGATACACGAAGTGTGGGCCTTGGACAATACTGTTTACCGAAAGGGTCCAATGGCTTTAATGGACTAGAAATAAAGTGGATTGAATTGAATTGAATTGTCTCTTTTTTTCTCATCAGGCACATCTGCATCACTACACCAATGTAGACGGGATGGAAATGTCACTCTTCTCAGAAAGCTTGGAATCTCTGTCGTCCCTCATAAATGAATATGAACAACTTGAGAAAACTGTGCCAGAAAGTATTCCAAGATTGCAGATCGCAAGATGAGACAATTATTAGGATGGTAGACAGTGTGGTAACTGGGAGGGGAGGACCGTACCTCCTTTGGAAACCTAATTCTGTTATCCCTCTTAAATAAACACCAACAACTTGAGAAAACCATGCCAGAGATTATTCCAAGATTACAGATCGCACGATGAGGCGATTATGCTCGACCATTTGGAACCAGCCTCATGAGCATGGTTACTTCTGTTGTCCTGACAGCCTGTTCCGTGTGGAAAGCACAGAGGGGAACCAGTGACATTATAGTGAAAATGCGGAGGGCAATGGAAATGTCCGATAGCTTAGTCACTGCGCATGTTCGTTGTTGCTGGTCAGTAGTTTACTAAATGGGCGCACTCGAACTTGCTCATGGTATTTGGAGGGGAATACACTCTTCAAGCTCCAGGCAGTTCCATAGGTGCTGCTGGGGATTGTGCATAAAAGTTTTGCACATGCCCCACGCCTTTGGAACTGTCTCTCTCATCAAATTCGTCCGAGTTACTTAAAGTTTCAAGAAACATCTCAAGACTCTCATGTTCAATGGTTGCTTGCTATTGACCAACTGTCTTGCTATTATAAGTGCCTTTATTTATTCGCTTTTAATATTGTACTGTTTCTTGTAGAGCGTTGTGATACCCTGAGTAAGAGCCCTCTATGAAATGTCTATTATTACTCCCTTCAGAAACCCTTTTGCCCCGTTCCTCCCCCTCACCCACCCCCAAATGAAATTGTTTGGCTCTGCCACTGATGGTTCAGGTTGGTGCATGTTCCATCATTGTCTCTCTCTTGTCAACAAAGTTTGACTGTTTTAATACCCAAGTACAGTCTGCGGATTGATACTTGTTTACTATTTTCTTCTGGTCCTTTCTTTTATAAGGTTTCTCTTTTCAGTTCACTTGTTACAAACATGTTGGGTCAGAGCAGAGAAATTATTGTGGTCTTTGACTTTATTACCGATGTTAGCCATGTGCGCGCTGTAATAACCTACTAGAGTGTTAACCAGCCTGCTGTTTTCTGTAAAACAGAATCAGAAGTTGGTTCGTTGGAAAATGTGTTTGGTTGAGTATCTCTCAGAAAGATTTTTTTCAGCTGTTGGAAATTTCTGATCTTACTGACTTGGATAGGAAGTTTTGAAGTACAGTACTACAAATGTGCCTAAGTCTCTTTTAAAGGCACTGGATACTTGGTAATTTCTGTGAATAATTGTAAGCATCAAATCTTACTTGGTATTGAGCGGTGGAGAGCTGTTGATAGTACATGTATACAACAATGTGAGAAACAGAAGTTTGTGCAACATGTGTGTGTTTTCTTTCCTTAATTTTTTGTCAACTTTGATGACCAATTGAGTCAAAATTTCCACAGAATTGTTATTTCATGCATTATGTTTGGACACAAGTGAGAATACTGGTCTTTGACAATTACCAAAGGCATCCACTGCTTGTAGGAAAGTGTTATTGTTTGTAACAGCAAATGTGCTTGACCAGTGATGTGCGAATGGTTGATGTGTGTAAAAGGGGTGGATCGGTGCTTGAGTGAAAGGGCGGGCTTAGGAAATGGTGCTCAGATGTCAGATTATAAATTTTCTCAGGCTGATTACGATTCATGCTATAGGTGAAGCACTTTTTGGAATTACTTTTGTTTACAGCCAGAGTGGCTCTAAATTTAATTGAGGTGAACAGATAGTGTGCGATTTTGGTGTAACAAAGGGATTGTTTCGTTGATTACATGATGATGGGGGCGTTTTCAGCAGGCTGAAATATTTTGCATCCTTGATAGCAACTGTCTGCACTGATCTATTGTTGCATCAAAATAGTTGTCGACTGAAATGGCATCCTTTGAACATTTGAGTTCCCTAATCTTGCGCCTTTGGCACTTCATAGTGTTTGGTGTCAACACTGAACCAGATTTGTAGACTTGTCTAGTCCCTCGATCCAGTCTTAGCCCTCTATCATAGACTTTTTCATGCTTCTTGATACAATTGTGCTGATGTTTGTGAGGTTGGATGAATATGTCTGCTGCCACCCGATTTTCTCATTATTTCTCTTTTATATTAATTGTAATGCGATCAAGTAAAATGAGTCGTTTGTCCAACCCTGGTCATTTGAATGTTTTGATACATTTGAATAGCACCCACTCTATGTATTAATGCCGTTAAAACCACATTCATAAATACCTCAGACAGTTTTGCTATTCCTATCGGTGGAGAGCGCAGCACGTGGGTGTTTATAAACCTTTGTTTATGACCAGTAAAAAGTGTTAAAACATGGGCATGACACGCACGTTTGCATCTGTGCTTATGAGACAGTATCTTCATTCCTATTGGTCGGGAGCAACTGCCGACACAGTTGTGCCACATCACGCGATACACGCGCCGCGCACAGTATTCTTTATCAGGAATTGTTTACCCGAGGGCTTTGACTGGGCCTTACCATTTCATCTGGAGGGGTGTTGTGTTGAAAGAAATCATTGAAAATTTTTAATTTTTGCATTTATTCTACTTTTTGACCATAAGTGTTGATGTTTTTTTTACCATAAAGGTATTTATGAATGGGAATCAAAGTGTGTGGAATCGGTTTTCAACTAGTGGTTTAAACTTCGTCTCGGTAAAATTATCAAGAAACCACTAGTTGAAAACCCCTTCACCACACATTGATTCACCTATTAATCGATACCACTTCTGGTTCATTAAGTTGAGGAGTGTATCGAAAATGTATTGGCATAATTTCTTTCAATGACAATCTCTTTTTGATGTTATTTATCACGAAAGTTGCCATTATGGAACTTACCATTACTGTTATTTCAAACGATTGACTCAATTAGCTTGATCGCGCGCATCACAACAACTTTATCGGATCCTGACAAATTATTCCTTAGTCAAGGGATATCACTAACTTGTGCCTACTAAAAAATAACTTTTTTGTATTTTGTATTATAATTTGCTACAAAGTGTACAGTACTCACAAAATAAAACATTCAGAAACAAATCACTTTGTTAATGTAATCCCATGATGTTTATTTCTGTACAGAAAAGAAACTGGTATTTAAACATTTGCAATGGTAATATTTGTATTAAATTTAACAACAGTGAAGCTTTCTTGATGACATATGGTTGTCATCCTCAGCCAGTCTGCGCGGTGTTCTCGATAACACTCGATTAAAAGGCATTCTTCTGATTGATGGCCCAGTCCCCCCTCGGTATGGAACCCAGACTCTATGTTGATTCTGTAGGCATGCTGCGGATGATGTCACTGTCACCTGAAGTTAATGAAACAAAAATTGTATACTAATTAATATTGAACATCAAAGGATACCAAGAACCCCCTTGCCAAAACAAAGACGGAAAACTAGCGAATCTCTTGAATAGAATGTTGCGTTCCAATCACACAAATACCTTTTTTAGACAAACGGCCAAAACCAACATGGCCAGGATTTGATTAGTGATGGTTCTGACTAGTATATGCGCCCATCGCTAGGGATAAATACACATGTATACATTATGCACAATTCGCTATTTTAAGTGCTGAGATGAAATTTCCTTTTGAATGACTTGAGGGTTGTGTTTGTTCTTTTGACGTCAATATGCAAGCAGGTCTAAATAGAGAGGCCACGCCCTCCAAAGACCAAGTACCACACCCACAAAGATAGAAACCAAACTGACCTGGATCTGTGATGCAGAGGGTGCACACCCTGAAGTATTTACCACAGGCTGTTCCGAGCTCAATGTTGTTACCAGTGTAGTGATGGACACCAGTCTTGGCCAGCATAGCGTAGTATTCAATCTCGCTTTTTCTGTTGTAATATAAAAGAAACATTGTTATGGTTTTTGAACATCTCCATTCTCTTTTCCCCAATACTACACAGAATGTGAACATGAGTTGCCCTGCTAAGGGTCTTGTACTTACGGAACCAGGGAATTGTGCACTTGATGTTCACAGGCAGGATCGTAGCTAGACCAATTTCAATGGTCGGCTATAAATCATTTTTCAAGTCCACCAAGGGCATGTGGATCAAGTGGTGGCCATCATTGCTGCAGTGCAAGCTTCTGGCATGAAGCCATGTTGTCAAACTGTTCATGTGAAACGGGGGCCATGTAAAAAGTTGAATGGCCTTTTGTTTGAATGTATTCTTTCTCAGTGACATTTGTTGTCGATGCTCCATCTTGAGCTGCATGTGTCAGATCAATGCACAGACAGTGGACAATATTATGATTTATTCTAGAGGAAATCAGTGCTGGGCAGCACAGAGTATTTTGCCAAGAGTGCTGGTCAACAGCCGGAGTCCAGGGCAGGCCCGCCCAACACTGTTGTTCACACACGCTAGTAAGAATGTTTGCGTGTGCATGGGTACTTTACTTACCATTCTTCACTACACAGCTAGTGCTGAAATTTAGCAATTGCTCTGTATGCGGAGCATGGTGATGCCAGCACGGAATTTGGATAAAAATTGGCCAGGGTGTAAGTATGCACTGCAATATGTTACAGGGCAATCTCTGGTAGCGACAGAAATTTTGTATTTGTGTCTCCTACATGTACTAACCTGAGTGGGGGTGTGTTGTTGGCCAGGATAACCAGTTTGCCTTTGCCTTGTCTCAGGGCTTTGAGTGTCTGTTTGTAACCGAGATGGTATTTGCCACTCTTCATAACAAGCTGGAGGCGAGTGTTGATGCTCTCCATCTGCTTCTTCTGCTCAGACAAACAAATCAAAACAAACGGAAGAGTTAACAAATTAAAACTGAAGTAAATTAGAATTGGAGTTCGCGAGTGTAGCTTTGTTTATGCGATAATCGTAACCCTACCATCGACTTTTAAAAATTGTGACACACATTCCGTGTATCGTACGACTACTCTACTACAACTTACAAGAGGAATGTACTACCCAATTAGATAGATATTAAAAGAATGGATTTGATCTCCAAAGTGTATCCTTACTCATAGCGATCCCCCCCCCCCCCCCCCCCTCTGACTGACTGACAAAAAGTACCGACTGTGTTGAGGAAAAGAGGGCTTAATAATAATCAAGCCTACTTTTTGACTTCCATCCAACAATGCCTTTTGCCCATTCTCAGCAAAACCAGGTAGACAGAATCACGAATAAATTTAGAACACAACATCATGAAGTGGTGTATTTCAATCATGCATGCCATGAGTCGTCTCGGACAAAACCCTTCGCTCTGGACAGTCTGTGACCGTCGGCAGGATCATTTAATGTTGTTGCCGGCGGGAGGGTTCTACTATTATCAATAAACAAACTAGTTTTAGTTTCAGATTTTCGATTTTAAATTTTAATAAGTCCTCAGCAAGTGAGAAGTGTCTTCTTGTTGTGGGTCTTGTCACTCAGCTCAGCCTCAATTTGTTTTCAAGTGTCGACATGACAGTGACAATCAACACCGACAACCAACAGCAACCGACTTTAAAATGTTACAATTTATTAGTTTTCAATTTCTTAATAAAACAACAAAACTGATTCAGTTTAGTTTAAAAAAAAAGTTGAGGCGAAAACAAAAAAATTGTCAAAAAAGTAATTTTTAATTTATTTTAAATTTAATTCAATCAAATTAAATTGATTAAAGACACTGACAAAAACATAACATCTCAAATCAAACTTTAATACAACCAGCTGTCTCAAAATTATCTTAACTTTGGTTCAAAATACAAAACGACAGAAATGCCTGGTGCCCAGGCAGCGCAGGATGCATGGGCTTTCAATTTATGATTCATGATACAGCACACACACACGGCGCCAATGCATGCGGCATGTGCATTGCTCATACACCACAGACGGCACGTTGAAATTCACATTACGTTTACGTGTAAACTAAAAAAGTTCTTTACCTGTTTTTTTGACGCAACCATTTTGCTTTTGTGGTTTTCTCAGCTACCTGAAACTAAATATACAGAAAAAGGGACAATTCAAAATATGGATGTACTTAATCAGATGTTCAGAATGTGTAATTTAACCTTTCAAATAAGCGATTTTAATACCGGAATTTTAACTCACCGACCGAGGATTACAACCACGTTAGGAAAGAGGCTGAGTTACCCAGAATTCAAAGCGGTTCTCCGGTAATAATTGCTTGTAATTTTTTTTATATATCACGTTTTTTTTTTGTATTGGAAGACACATGTATATTTCTTGAATGAGAATAAACCTAAAAATAGTTATTGTTTTAGACGAACTTCAACTTTTGATTATTTGTTACTTTACTTTTATGTTATTATAAAAATAACCGAATAAAGTGATTGTTGTGCAAAGCTTTAGTTTTGCCCACTGGAAAAATAACAGCATGGCTCTGATAGATTGAACTGCGATTGCGCAGATTCCTTAATTTAAGAGGTCACACAGAAATGAAACTGGGGTCAAATACCATCGCGACGAAAACGCTTGGCTCGTCTGCTAGAAATTTGCTCAGCATAGTTCGTTTTTTAAAATGACTTTTCCATGTTAGAATTGAGGTTTTTGTGATCTGAGCTTCGAGAGCAGTCTGTGCTGTGACGGGAGATAATCATGTTTATTTATTTGAGCAAGAAGGTACGTTCCAAAAGGGAAATTTAATGGACAACAAATGGTGCAATGCTGTCTGTGCTGATTATTTATTTTATTTTGTCGTTGGTTTGTGCATGGAGGTATGGTTTGTGCATGGTTTACATCATGGTTTAGCATTTCATTTTGTGAGCAGGTGAGGCGTTTGTTGGAATGAAGGGAAAAGTTTCCGTACGGCGCCACCACTTTTTCATTCGATATGAAATAATATTGTTACGATCCAAATTCCTAAAGGCCAGAGACTTCGAAAAATACCCCCGCCCCAAAGAAATAAGGGTAACAAAAGTAGTCAAACAGACCAGCACATCATGAAACAGCAGGTATGTTCAATTAAATTTAATATAAACCATTACGTAAACAAAAATAAGGCAATACAAAAAGGCAGTTAACCAGTTGTGACATGAATTGAATATAAACAGGGGGCGAGCAGCCTAGGCAAAATAGGGTTGAAGACCCAACAGCCTCTGATATACCTCGACTCTCTCGGAGAGAGCTGAAGACCAGTGTTCGCCTATTCTGATGAAAATGTCCCCGTAGATTGTCGTCCTTCCAAGGTACGCGATGTGATGAAACCCGGTGTGGAAAAATGGTCGGCCCCTCGGTGCTCTCTGCTTTCGTACCGTCGTTGTTTCACGCAACCGGTACAACAAAGTCCGACGACCGCAGCTCGGAGGAAAAGAAAACTCACACAGTACCCAAGTCATGAGTCTGTGTGTCGTAAAGTTCGACGCTCTCGGGAAGTCACAGCTCCGCCTCGTCGACGTGCAAACTCCCCGTCATTGAAGAGCCACCGCAGCCTACTGCATGGTTTCGGCAGCGACGAACTTTACTGGAGGCTTCACGGATTGATCCGTGCAGGAATGGCGAAACTAACACATGTCGAACATCACAGTTCGGCAATTAAAAATGCCGCTCCAACATGGGCATACTCGGAGGGAATCTCCGCCCACTCAACTCTGCTAGTGCTACTCTGCAGACCTCCGCCACGAAACTGAAGAAATAAAAATGTGAGGGACGAGGATGGCCGCAATCCTTCCTTATATAGTGAATCCTGAATTCTCAGCATTTTCCAAACTCTGCGAATTCCCATTATTCTGTTCATGTCTGCAAAACAGGTGTTTGTGTGGCATACGAAGAAAAGTTCCAACCGATTAACAAGTTTAACACACGCGTGACTGCTCACCCCAACCTTAAAGTATGTGCTCGCCCCACTAAGGAAATCTATAACATTCTACACGTATAGTATTAAATACTTAAATAAAGAAACATTACTCCATTGTTACTTTAATCCCAACGCTTTTTTTTTTTACAAAACCGGACATTTACTCTGGACCATTTACTCTGGACCATGACAATATAGTATCTAATTAACCTCAATGAGATATCCCTTTTTGTAAAAATGAGTGAAAAAGTGGTGGCGCCATACGGAAAGTTATCCGAATGAAGTTAGTTGTTAATTCAATGATTGAATGATTTCATTGATTGTCAAAAGTCGACCTTCTCAAAGTCGTCCCCCAAAAAAAACCTTTTTATTTTCCACTTAATTAATATTAATAACTTAATAAGTTAATTTTGTCATTCATTAATTCATAATCATGAATTTAATTAAATCTTAAAATTAAATTGTGATTTGTGTGGTGGTTTTGGTAATTTTTTAATTAATAAAACATATTTTTTACTTTTTGTTATTTATTTAAATGAAATCTAATTTTCTAATTCTAAATTTACTTGTTTGAAATTGATTTTTTTTTTTTCTTCGTAATTTGTTTTTAATGTTGCTCTATTTTGCTATAGTCAATTTAATTGTGGAAACGGATTACTTTCCGTATGGCGCCACCACCTTTTCACTCATTTTTACAAAAAGGAACATCTCATTGAGGTAAATTAGATACTACAATGTATATTATTTCATATCGAATGAAAAAGTGGTGGCGCCATACGGAAACTTTTCCGTGAAAACAATTAACAACTTTCTGTAACAATTAACAATAAGAATAAGATACAAACTCGCCCCTCTATCTCCCAATGCCCAACAAGGCAAGGATTAGGCCCCCTAATAATTTTAACATGATTAACTAACCCTGCTGGGGCCTACTACCTAACATAACGTAACCCTCCATCCTTCAGGAGGAGGTTTCTGTTAGTGTTATCGCAACAAGACTGAGCGGTGTTTAAAAACTTTTCCTGCATGAGTTTTCTCAGTACGCATAACATTGCCAACAAATGTTCTGAATGACTTGCCATAAGCTTGGTGTCGGTAAGTGAACATGTAACGATTCTAATTTTCTTTTGTACCGATTTTCTAGATTGCTATTCCCAACAACACCAAGTTACGATGTGTATCATGGAACCGAGAACAGGGCTACATTGCATGTGGAGGAGAGAATGGTCTCCTGAAAGTACTCAAGCTGGAAATACAGACAAGTATGCCTGGAATTTATTATTTTATTGACAATATTGTTAGTACTAATGATAGGAACTTCAGCCCTATTTTTTTTTTTTTTATGTAATTTCGTCCCAAACAATTAGGCTAACTAAAAGCCACTCCTGGTATGGGGCTACAAGAAGATAAAATCATTAAATGTGAACAAATTGCCTAAGGGAGCTAAGGGTAGGATTTGTTATTTCTCTAAAGCAGTCTGAGTCTAGAATGTAGGATGGAGGGAAACATGCTCCAGGCAGAGAGTTCTAAAGAGATGCATAATTTAAAACTGGTAATATTTTTGGAGTTGACTGTGTTGTAGTTTGGCAAGGGTCTGGTTAAAAAAAAAGACTAATGATGTCACTCAATTTCTGAGCGCCTACAGATTAAAAACGTTTCCAAAGTACACTAAAAGTTTGTGTTATGATTGATAGTTTTTTTTTTTTAGGGTAAACATCTTCATGGTAGCAACATATCTGTGGAGTATTAGCTTGATGACCTCATTATATGTCACGTGTCCTGCAATTGCTTTAAAGATGCACTTTTTAAAGCGGTGTATCTGTAAAACGTCTGACTGAGTTGAAACTTGGTGTATTGATAGTAAAAGACATTAACTGCTTAAATTTGTTGTGACATCATGATGACATTATCATGTTTTTTTTTTTTTTTTTTTTTTTTCGCAAGTTCAACCATTTATTAAATATATTGAGAACAAAGCAACTGCAATACATTTGTCTGTTAATTTTCCACCAGGCTTGTATGTACTCCCCGAAGCCGAACAACTAGTGTTTTGTAAAATACTAAACACTACATGTCTAGTTTTTACCTTTCCTTTAATACCATTTGAAAAAAAAATTATGTAATAAATGTTTTTGTTTCTATCATTGTGTAGGTAAAGATGCCAAAATACGAGGTTTGGCAGCACCCAGCAATCTCTCAATGAATCAAACATTGGAAGGCCATGGAGGTATGAAATTTCAAGATGTTTAAGGTAGTCAATCCCAAAAGGCCTGATACTTTGATCCTGTAGGGGCAAGGCATTTATTTCTTAGGAGAGGGCACTTCTACGCACAAAATGTAAACCCCAACTGGAACAGTTCAAATGGCACTAAGGTAGCTACTGGGGGCAGGGAGGCAATCACCTCCATACCTCAGTGAAGTATTAGGTCTGATTGCACATTAAATACTAAACAAATTAAGTGTCATCACAAGTGTAGCCATACAACTTTTTGTTTTACTTATTGTTGGGGGCATGGTTGGCTTTTTCGTAAAGCTCTCGCCTCTCACCAAGGTGACCCGGCTGCGATACCCGACCAGGTGCATAAATGTGAGTTGAGTTGAGTGTTGATGCTCTGCTGTGCCACAAGGGTATTCCAGACCATCTGGTTTTCCTCCCTTGTAGCCGTGTCCTTCGCAAATCTGCTCTTACACATGTAGCTGCGAGTAAGGATGAGTAGCCTCCCAAACTATTATTATATAATTAATATTATTACTTACAGCTGCCGTCCAAGTGGTTACATGGAATGCTCATCACCAGAAACTGACAACGAGTGACCAGTTCGGCCTCATAATTGTCTGGATGCTCTACAAAGGTCAGATTTTAAAACATTGTTATTATTCCTTTTTTTCTTCATTTTTATGAGAGATTGTCTAACATCACAAGGCCACGGACGGCCACCAGGGACATGTTGCCACTTCTGGGGGCCGAAACAGGGTTCACAGTCTGTAAGGATTAACAAGGATGTAGGCATGGGTATCATCCACTAGGAGCCTGACTGGTAGAGCAGAATGCACTACCTTCCCAACTTAAAATGCTTATTTGATCTGAAATTTAATGACTAAAGTCTGCGTGGTATACATACATGTGTTAGGAAACTTGTATTGAAACCTTGCAAAGGGGATGACATGGCAATTGCTGTTAATAATAATACACAGTTTTTATATAGCGCTTCACACAAAAAAGCCTTGAAGCGCTTTACAAGAGAAAACAATATTACAAATATATATTTTTTTTTTAAATATAAACAAAAAACACTGTTGGTGCCGTAGGTCAATTTAAACCTGTTGTGTGCATAGCGTGTGGGGTAAATTTTGTGGCATCTCGGAGTATAAACTTGTAGGTGTTGTAGGTGGGCTAAGCAATTAACTTGCTAAGCAATATTATTACAAAGCATAGATCTTTTTGCTTAAGCAGAATTTGGTGCTTAAGCAGCCCTATGAAATTGGGACCTGAACACGCCTCCAAACAATGCGCGCTATTTTGGGTGTCAGTTCTCTTTTGTGCATGTTTGTATACGATTTTGACACCCAAAATGACACCCAGGATAGGCACATGTGAGTACACTGCGCGTGTTGCAAGGGGTCTATAGGTTTTACTTTTTCAAACAATTGTTGCTGTACCGAAGTTTCTTTACTTGAAAAACTAACTGTGTGTATAATATTGATTGTTGTTCTTTCTTTAGGTTCTTGGTTTGAAGAGATGATTAATAACAGAAATAAGTCAGTAGTACGGAGTATGGCATGGACCCCTGATGGCCAGAAGATCTGCATTGTGTATGAAGACGGTGAGTATTTCAACACAGACACAGTTTCTCCTGAAGACGAGCAGAATACAGTCCTGAAGACGAGCAGAGTATTCTGAAGACGAGCAGAGTTTACTGCTCAAAACTGCGAGACAACACCAGGGGTCGATTCCACAAAGAGTTAGGACTAGTCGTAACTTAGGACTAGTCCTAGGAGACATTAAAAACTTATGCCTAGTCCTAAGTAAGAACGAGTTACTCGTCCTAAGACTGGTCTTAACTCTTTGTGAAATCCACCCTGGTCTTTTTAGAGCCAACACTTAAACTAAAGAGAATTATACATGGTTGTACCCGCAACAGTAGTTTCTTCCTACAAAAACAACTCACAAAGTGAAAACATAGACATGCTTGTTTAACCTGTTGGCTTCAGAGTTATTAATTATCAATTCCCGTTTGCTACATATGGAGTTTTTTTCAGTCAAATTATACAAATTTTTTTTAGTTGGCGTCGATGTCATGCAAAATGTGTATTCCGTTTTCACTTTTTTTCCCTGTGACCCAGATGGCCGATTGATCCGTTTATGTATATGGTGGATTACATAAAACATGGAGTGCTTACACTGCCAGCAAACAAAATATTTATCTTTGTAATGTTCCTTTAAAGGCAGTGGACACTATTGGTAATTACTCAAAATAATTATTATTAGCATAAAACCCTTGGTGACGAGTAATGGGGAGAGGTTGATGGTATAAAACTTTGTGAAAAATGGTTCCCTCTGAAGTGACATAGTTTTCGAGAAAGAATTAATTTTCCACAAATTTGATTTTGAGACCTCAGATTTAGAATATAAGTTCTCAAATTTTCACAGGTTTGATATTTTATGCATATGTTGAGATACACCTAGTGAGAAGACTGGTCTTTGACAATTACCAATAGTGTCCAGTGTCTTTAACTTTTGAATACATACAAAACGTGGTTTTTTGTTTTGAACAGGCGCTGTGATTGTTGGTTCGGTAGACGGCAACCGCATCTGGGGGAAAGAGATCAAGGCTATGCAGCTGACTAACGTGGAGTGGTCGTGGGATGGTAGACACCTTCTATTCGGAATGAGCAATGGAGAGATTCATATCTATGACAGCCAGGGAAACTTCTGTGTGAGTCTTCATTGTTTTGTAATCTATATATTTGAAAGGGACACGTTGCCTTGGATCGGGCGAGTTGGTCTATGAAAAGCGTTTGAAAATCGTTTGTTATAAAATGCTTAATTATGGTTATCCTTTGTCGTGAACTAATTTATACTCTGTACATATTGTGAGTTGCTTTTTTTTTGTACTTCTTAGCAGTTTTTCCAGCCTTTTATTATTGTACATTCATATAAATCAAATTCTATTTAAGTTCCTGAATATCTATATAGGGACGGGTTATTTTTTGTTTTTATTAATCTCCTCTTACTGTGACAGTTTATAAAATTTACTCTTGTCTTATTTATTTTTTTACTCTAATTTTTTGTTAATATTGCATTTAATTTTCCGTAACATTCTTAAATATTTTACGTAATTTTTATATCGTAATTTTATCATGTGATTTTATGTTTACTTTTAATATTTTAGTTTGTTCGCAGGGCCCAAATGGAAACCATTTTTTTACTGATTTGGCTCACCCTGGGTAAATAAATAAATAACTAACTAACAGGGCACACCCTTTTGTGACTCCGTAGGATGGCCGACAATGTTAAGATCTTAGAGTAGTTTCTAAACCAACTAGACTACCAAGATTGCCCAGTAGCTAAAGCAGTTTGGATGCTATACGTGTATTTTAGCAGTGGGTACCGCAACGATTTAATATCAACTGATTTTGTTTTGTTTGTATTTGACAGAGCAAACTGACGACCTACTGCCTGACCAATGTTACTGGTGCAGTGAAGATTGCTGGAATAGACTGGTACAACGGCTCGTTTGGCTACGTAGAACCCAACTGCCCAACACTGGCAATCTGCTTTGACAATGGACGAGCGCAAATCATGAAGCATGAAAACGACGAGAGTAAGTGACTGTACAACTGAATGAGATCTTATTTTCTTCAGCTGTTTTCCTTTTTGTGTGTGTGTACGCGCCTTGATCAGGTTTTCTGAATGAGTGCACCATATAAATCTATAATATTATTATTATTATTATTATTTTGGTTTTTAATTTGAACTCAATTGATCATCAAATTTATGAGATAATGATGGACATGATAGAAGAGAAAAACACTGTTGTCGCGCAAGTTGTGTGATTTCAGATGCTTGAATTCGAGACCTCAGCTCTGAGGTCTCGAATTCAATTTGAATATTTTAGTGAGAAATGACTTCTTTTTCAAAAACTACAATACTTCAGAGAGAGCCATTTCTCACAATGTTTTATACTATCAACAGCTCTCCATTGCTCGATACCAAGTAAGTTTTACATGTTTTATGCTAACACTTATTTTGAGTAATTACCAATAGTGTCCACTGCCTTCAAGAACACAAGTGTCAGGTCTGGGGCTCAGACCCACACCCTGCTGAACAGAAACACCTGAGTTTGAATTTCGGTGCTCTTAACCACAACACTTTTGAATGTTATTCAGTTCTGTCCCTCTCTGTATTGCCAACAGATCCAGTCTTGATCGACACAGGTATGTCTGTAGTGCAGATACAGTGGAATCATAGAGGCTCCGCTCTGGCCGTAGCTGGATCCCAGAAGTCGGTCCAACAGGATAAAGACATTAATGTTGTGCAGTTCTACACACCTTTTGGCGAGGTAATAAACAGTATACACACCATTTGGCGAGGTAACAAACAGTATACAGTTCTTGCAGGATGTGACGGATCCATGGTGTTTCGTACACCCGAGGGGGCAAATGGCTCCTAAGGCGAAACCGAGTGTGCCATTTGCCCTTGAGAGTGTACAAAACCGAATTGTTTTACTCGGTAACAAATTGTAGAGTTTTATTGGTCGAGAACCAATAGCGTGATGTGACACAAAGACGCATGTTCCATGGCTGGATAGCGCGGGGGGTAACATAAGTTTTGTTAACCGTTGTACATTCCCTTGATCGTTCCCACTGTTGGTTTATATCCAGGGCTTTTGTACGGAGCAGCCGTGGGTAATAGGGAACAGTGAAGATCTGTTTCTTACTTGTACAACTGTTTGTATGCGTATTAAACTATGGGGAATATAATAATGTTACCAAAGTATAACAAAATAATTGTTGCACGCTGTGACGGGGGTCCATGGGATTTGTACACCATGGACCCGTCACAGCGTGCAACAATTGTAAAATGTTTTGTTATGCCACTGTTCCCGGTGGCACAATGCAGAGGAATGTATAGTTTTACCTAGTACCAGCGTATTTACATCCTCGCACCCTTGCTCTGCTCACTCCCAGGCCCATTTGTATTATTGTACAGGGCGCTGCGTGGAAACGACCAACGGTGGGAACGATTAAAGTGATGTATCCCAGTGCATAGAACGTAGGATTCAAATTGTTTATAACCTCTTCACATCAGTAGGCCTAATAAAAAAAAAATCCATTCCTACTCGCGGCCAATATTCTCTTCATGCAGAATAGTCTTCTTTCCCCCCCCAATCAATACTACAGCACATGCGTACTCTGAAGGTACCTGGGAAGGAGCTGACATCAATCTCCTGGGAAGGAGGTGGTCTACGCATCGCTCTAGCCGTGGACTCCTTCATCTACTTTGCTAACATCAGGCCAGACTACAAGTGGGGATACTGTGATAAGACTGTTGTGTACTCCTTCTCCAAGCCGGCGCGTACAGAGCAGTGTGTGGTATTTTGGGAGACCACCACTGGCGAGGTATGTGTAACAATAGACCTTATGCATTGACGTCATCCAGCCGCCATCTTAGAGGAAAAACGGTGACGAAACAATCGAGACGCACGGATTTGTACGGGCAGCTCACAGTATTGGCCAATGAACAACCTCCTTTTGACCTCTAGGTGAGGGCGCCCTACTGAAATGACGTCATGTGCATAAGGTCTATAACAATAACAATAACCAGTTCTTACATAGTGCACTTCACAAAAAAACGTATCAATAAGCTTTACATAAGTACCCTGGTCATTGGGCCAATAACATCCCTTCATCCCTTTAACCTTTCTCAGCTCCCAATAGGGAGTATACAGCCCCGAGCTTCCGTGGTGCTTTGAAGGCTTTTTCATTCACAATATCAACCTTTACCCTCGCAGGTACCCCTTGGGTGAAGAGAAGCAGTTACAGCAAAGTATCTTGCTCAAAGACACAAGTGTCACAACCGGGATTCGAACCCACACTCTGGTGACTTACATGTAGCATCACAACTTGAATACGATGCTCTTAACCACTCGGCCATGAGACTCTACAATAAAAATTATGTCTCTGCCTATGTAGAGCGATGTAGAGTTGTGCACTGTCGAGGGGTCGAGCCTATCACAGCCAATCACATCCCTGAGGTCTGAAGCCTTTTTGTAGGCATCTGAAAGCACACAAAATAGTGCAACAAGGGTGTTTTTTTTCCTGTCATTATTCTCTTGCAACTTAGATGATCAATTGAGTTACACTTTTTACAGATTTGATATTTTATGTTGGGATACACTAAGTGATAACCCTTATTTTATGGCACGACCCTACACTCTCTATTTGGCTTAAAAACCGCAGAGCTCCCAAGTCTCCCTGACTCTGGGGAAAGCTCCCTGAAAATAAACCAGTCTATCCATCTTTTGATGAACAATTACAAATCTCCCCGATTATGGAAACTTTTTCCCTATTATGTTGAATGCAATTCTAAACATCTCCCTGATTGTACACAATCTCCCAGGGCCCAATTTCATAAAACCTGTAAGCAAACAAAATTGCTAAGCACAGACAGTTATAGCTTAGCAGAAACTGGTTACCAGATAACTGTCCTTAAAGTTTACACTGTTGCGACTGTTTCGCAACCCATTATTTTTGCTTAGCAAAGGAATTTGCTAAGCAGACTTTTTTGCTAAACAGCTTTATGAAATTTGGCCCTGATTGTAAGAAGCAAATGCCTCGCAGGTCTGAAAATGGAAAAGGCAACCTCTTTGTTACGGAAAATGTCAAATTTTTATTTATTTTGGTCGCTTTTTATTTTGTCAGCGCTACATCAAGTATGTGCGTAATTTAATATCAGTCACAGCATATGGCGATCATTGTCTACTTGCTACACGAGCTGATGAAAACACAGGACAGGTGAGACCTTGTTGGTTGCTTGTTTGTTTGTTTGTTTGTTTGTTTGTTTGTTTACTTGGGGGGGGGGGTGTCTTAAGCACCATTGGCATGGATCTAATTTGGGTGAATAGAATTTACAAACTGTTTCGTGTAATCTTCTAGTCCTCAAATTAACCCATGGCACCCACAGCAGTTGATGTGATGCCCTGGGTTTGGCTGTGGTGCCCTTTCTTTGCAAGGTTCCAGTAGAAATTCACTTCTTCCTGTGCCCCTTCAAGAACAAGATTCAAGGACCTGCCCTCGGTAACCCTTGCCAGTGAGTTGACCATCCGCTTGAAACCATTCACTTGAACAATTAAGAGCAAGTTCGAGCGTGCACAATGGTTAACTAAAGGTTGACCATTTTTACTTGAACCCAGGCTGGTCGACCATTGGTTGACTACTGTGGTTGACCATTTGGAACCAGCCTCAAGCCCATGGTTTCTTCACTGGTTCCAACAGCATGTTCCATTCTAACATGTGTTAAGTGCAGAGGGGAACCAGTGACACTTTAGTGAAAAAGTAGAATGAAGCGTGAGTATGTCACTGCGCATGTGCATTGCTAGTCTGTGGTCGACCACTGGTGGACTAAATGTGCGCACTCAAACTTGCTCTAATTTGCAAGCTTTTTGAATATCAAAAGCGAGAAAACGACCTGACATGCCTGAAGGGAGACTGTGCATGTACCATGTACTATTCTATGAGTTCAAATTCCCTCTTAAATTCGATTGAGACTGAAACAAATGTTATAATGGGATTAAAGTCAGGATTTTAAAATATGGGTGGGTTTGTAAAGACACTCGAAAATTCATTTTGCATGTGTTTTTATTCTGTGTTTCATATTATAAACTTTCACTATGTACTTCATACAATCTTAGTGATTGATGTTTCCATAATCATCATCATTCATCACCATCATCATAAATTGACTGTAAAAATAATTGCTTCATTGGTTTCTCGTTGACATGTTTGATGTTAACCTTGAGTTGAGCGAGATATTAAATCTCCAAATAGTTTTATTTCAAAACTAAAAGTACCAGTCACATTTAAAGTAATCTTTGTCATTTATTTCCATCATTTTGTCTCGTCAGTGCAACAAATGTTGTATCTCCGAGGTAACATGGTTCCATATGGAAAGGATTGTGGTAACATCCCTGTAACGACTATCTCTAAATGCATTGGGGTAGTTTTTTTTTCAGAACCACCCCAACTCATTTAAAGAAAATCTTTACATGGTGTTACCACAAACCTTTCCATATCATATTTTAACCATGCAAAGTTTCAAATTCTACATAAATTAGTTCTTGCATTGCGTGCGAGTTTTAAATTGTTAAAATGTTGCGTCTCGCTGGAAAGACCTTAGATTTAAACCCAAAACAAAGATACAAAGTTCTGGCACAGAGCATTGTTGTGCTAGGTTTAACGGTTTTACTTGGTAAAAGATCGTGATCAACATTTTTGCACACTTTACAAGACGATTTCATTTGGCTGCAAGTGATATTTTTTCTTTTGTTCTTGTACCATAAATCTTGTCACTCTCTCTCTCTCATGTTCCCATCTCTTCATAAAGGATGCTGGAGATCTGCAGCAGGTATATTTTTGTTTGTGCTCCATCACACCTTTTGGTTTCCCTACAAATCTTTGCTAAGATTCACCGGTCCTTTTCTGTTATCTGTTCAAATCACTGAGAACAACAGAAAAAGAATCATTTCTGAAATATCCCATCATTACACCTTTTGAAGTGTTCACAATGCATGTTTGTTCTTTTTGAGGTTGTATATATCACCTGAGTTATTACTCTTAAGTGGTGATGTTTGAAAGCTTTTTGTTTTGTGTGATTTTTGACTAACGTGGGAAATGCTGGTAAAATGTCAAGCTGTTTTGTGTGTGGGAAAAGTGATGTACCTGCAGGCGATTTCAAGAAATGCTAGGATTAATCCTATTTTGAGTTAGGATGGGTTCAATGCATCCTAACGTAAATGGAAACGAAACTGAACTCGTCCCAAGTCCTAAGATTAATTCTAAGTTTGGAAGAGTTTGGTGAAATTGACGGTTGGGTGCCCTTGGTTATGCTACTGCTGTGTACATTCAGATTGTGTATCACCAACGTTTCTTTTGCCAACCTTGTTCAGTTCACTTCCCAAGGGAAATGCATTTGATATATGTTTTCTGTTTCTCTTTTTTTTTATGGTGGAACTCATTTCCTCTTTAAGCTTGTGCATTAAGATTGGTAAGGTTTCTCACATGGTATAAAGATGGTAACAGTGGAAAACTTCCTGTTAATGGTGAAATACTTTCACCTGAAACAGTACATTTGTACATGGTGTTTTCTTGAGGTATCACTACACCTGTAATTTTAAATCTCACAAGTCAAAAATCTGATGTTTGAAAAAATATGAAACTATTTTCTTAAGAATGCAATAGCCGATTCTTAAACTTCCACAGGTTTGCTTTTTCATTAACAAATGTAGGGCCCATAGGTTTTGTCCCACAAAGTTCAGATACTGGTCTTTGACAGTTACTGGTGGTGGCCGCTTGCTTTAATCAGGGACACTGGCTGCAGCTCACTTGTTTTGGTTTTCATGTAATTATTCTATATTTTGTGAAATATGTTGTTACTGTTGAGTGTGGTCTACTATTTGCTTTTACAACTGCTATTAAACATGCACACAAGTATTAAAGTTGCTGTTAAAAATGTACTAACTTTGTCAAAGTTCTACTTTGGATGGGGAAATTGCCACATTTGCTGCCGTCGATTTCACAAAGAGTTAGGACTCGTCTTATATCGAGTTAGGACGAGTAACTCGTCTTAACTTAGGATCTGCATGCTACAGTGCAGGGTTGGGATTCGTCCTAATTACTAAGATTAGTCTTAAGTTAGGAAGAGTTTTGTGAAATCGACGTCTGATCATTAAAGTTTATTGATGTTTGATTTGCTGAGTTGTCAACTCACCGGTTCTTTTCAGAACCACCACTACTCAAAAAGAGATTTACACATTATACTACCACAAACCTCACCTGAATATACTCCCACCATGCAAAGTTTCAAATCCATATTTTGGTGTGTTTTTACCAAATTTGGTCAATTCGTGAGCCCCTTCAGTGGTTTTCTACCAATCATCTTTTGTCAATAACCAGGAGTTTTTCTGTTATTTTTTATACAGTATGTACTTGTGTTGTGTAACTCCATCGGAACACCTCTGGAATCCAAGTACATTGATATGGGTGAGTAGAAACGGAAATTCTCATTTTTTAGTATATGTCATGGTTGAGTGATCAAGTAGAGTATCAGCCCAATTTAATGGGTCTGCTTAAACCTCTATATTTTGCGCTTTTGGTCACCACTCCCCACTTACTGTGCAAACGCCAAATTTCTACGCTAGCTGTGTAAAGAATGCCTAGGAAAATGAAGTACGCATGCACACTAGCCAAAATTTTCTACAAACCCGTGAAATGCCCTTGGCATACGTGTATCTAAACCCTAGAATTCCTTTCTTCTGTCATCCGTAAGTGCTGATTCTTTGTTTACAGTAAATAGAGCCATGAAATTGGATGTCACTACCTCTTGGGCCCTTGTGGATGAGTCGTGATATAGTGGAAAAGCGCTGTATAACAACCGAGTATTATTATTATCATTATCTAATCCTCTATGATTTAGAACCGATTTACGTGGCAGTGACACGCACCCACTTGATAGCCGCCTAGTGATAAAACACTACAAAAGAACCAAGTATTATTATTATCATTATCTAATCCTCTATGATTTAGAACCGATTTACGTCGCAGTGACTCGCACCCACGTGATAGCCGCCTCCAGGGAAGCGTTCTACGTCTGGCAGTTCAAGACGCCCAAGAAGCTTTCCGCTATGGAGGTCAACCAGGCCATGGGACGTAAGAAGGACAGCAGAGAGAGGGTCTACCATATTGATGATACACCGTCTGGAGCTGGGGAGTCCATGCTAGATTTCAGTAAAGCATTTGCTGTGAGTGTTTTTTATTTCACTTTTTTAGTAGATAACCTTCTAACACTTTTTTCCCCATTATAATACAGGCCTCAAATTTCCCGATTTTTAGGGCAAGGCCACTTTGGCCTTGAATTTGTCAAATTTTGAAAGGGCACCAAGGCCATGGGGTAGGGCACCAAGGCCAACTTAAAATTTCAAAAAGGGCATCAAGGCCATAAAAAATAAAGATCATGAAACAATTTCTGTTCAGGTCCATGAAGGCTATTTTAATGAACCATTTCATTACTTTTGCTTTCCTTTAACAAAAAAACATCAAGTATTTTTAAATGTATTTAATTTTATTGATTAATGGGAAGTAAAAGTAAGCATCCATTTTTTGTTGCGATGGCCAGACGTAAACAATGAACTGTCACTTAACTGTGTGCAGCGGAGATTTTGTTGCGACGGCCGGACGTAAACAATGAGCTGTCACTTGACTCTGTGTGCAGAGCGGAGATTTATTCAACGGACATACATGTACATGTACCATACATGTACATGTACCTTTCATGTACATGTACATGATGCGTGATTTACGTAACATGGCCCACGTGCACAAACATGTACGAGTACCAGTGAACAAGCACCAATACCAGTGGAATAGGCGGACGCCCAACCTCGAATGGAACCGAAATTGTGATTAGCTGGTACCCATCATGGACAACATTGCGTGGGTACGCGTGTTGCAAGATGAGTACCAGTGCGATTGTTCTCAAATGGTCGTTGCAAGTACATCCGGCCCGTGTATAAACTTCGAGTACACAATGTCTATGATGGATGCACGTCTGTCGTTCGTTCTGCATCGTGCACACACACATGCACTGCATGGATATGCTGCCGTCCGTTTAAATTCCGTGTGATGAGCATTCCACCGACCGCGCTCTGTGTGCGTGTATTAATATAGAATGTACATGTAAGTGTTTGATTTTATGTGCACACAGACGGATGGTGGTGTATCAAAACATAAATTTTGATATCAAAAAGGGCACGGCGGCCATCGGAGAAAAAGGGCACGGCCTTTTTGGCCGCGAAAATGTCTGATTTTCTCGGGGCACCACGGCCAGTAAGCAGGGCACCGGCGGCCATGGCCGTCGTGGCCGCCGGGAAATTTGAGGCCTGATAATAATAGTGGCCTCTTATAGAGCGCTCAGGTCCGTCAAGCATGACGCTCATGGCGCTGTACAAGCAAAAATTTATACAAATATAAAACAAAATAAAGTACAATGTATCTATACACCAATCAATGACACCATTATAAGACTAACTAAGGTAGAGAGGCAGGGTAATCAGTTCAATGAAAACGAATTACGAAGTGAACAGATGAGTTTTGAGAAGTTGTTTGAAAGAACTAGCGGATGAGGCTTGGCGGAGAAGAAGAGGTAGATTGTAGACCATGACTCAATCAAACAATCGTAACGTTTATTACGTAGAGAGATTTGTGGTAACACCATGTAAATATCTCTTTTTGTAAAGCGCAATAATATTTCTTTCAGTTTTGAAGTACACTTATTATAAGAATAAGCTATTGTTATTTTGAGTAGTGATAGTTCTGAATAGCAGCGCTGGTTAACGACTCGTTAGTTCGAGCATTATGCTGTGATTGTCTTCAGCAGAAAGAGCATACTGATCAAAACGTTGAGTCGTTAACCACTGTTTTTTTTTCCCAGAACCAACACTACTCACAGGAGATATTCATGTGGTGTTACCGCAAACATCTTAGTTATACTTCCAGCATGCAAAGTTTCAAATCCTATATAACATTTGTATTGCACCATATTCTATTAAAAACAAAACAATCATTGCTCATGGCACTGTACAGTAAGCTCTTGTAAGCGGGTGAGATTTGAGTGGCGTCTTGAAAGTCTGCATTGTAGGGGAATGTCTGATGCTGTAAGGAAGACTGTTTGTTCTGACCAATTCTGTAATGTTCCTTTAACAGCCTACAGGTGACTCAATCTGTTGTGTGTGTGCATCGGATAAAGTACTCATGATCGGCCGTGAGTCAGGAACTCTTAATCGCTACTCGTTGCCCCACCTGGCCCTAGTCAACAAGCACACTGTCAACTGTCGCCCACATGCCCTGTCTCTCAACTGCACATCGGCGTGAGTATAATGTTCAATCTAGGCCCAAATTCAATGCCTTATTACCACAAAATAGAAACGCTGTCCCAGCCTTCGGCTTTTCACAATTTAACAACTGGGCTAAGAGAAGCTGTTATGGTTGAGTGCCTTGCTTATTTTTGTTATGCAAGTCGCCAGACACACAAGGCCTAAGAGCCACTTCAAGATGTGGGCTTCAATCAACTATTATTCCAGAGGCCGTTGCCACCTACTCCTTGGGCTGAAACAATAGTTTTTACAGTCCATATGGATGTAGGCTTGGCTCATAGAAACAAGTGTCACAACCAGGATTTGAACCCACACTTCAATAACTTAAGCCGTATCAGAACTAGAATTCAATGCACCAGACCACCCGTACTAGACTCGCCAATAAAGTTTTTGGGAACAGAGAGGATTAATTCTTTGAATTGAATGGTCAAATGATTTATCTGGGCCCAATTACAAAAAGCCTGTAAAAAAGCAGAAGTTGGTTACCACCAAAAGATTCCTTAATTTACATTGTTGCCGCACTTATTTTGTTGCTTTGCAAAGAACTTTCCAGAGCATTTTTTCTGTTTAACAGCTTTATAAAATTGGTCCCTATGATCTTTTGTTGTCGTTAGTCGTTTAGCCATCATCGACATTGCTGGTATCCTGACCCTGTTCGACCTCGATACCAAGTGGGTCAACAGCGATGGTCAAGAGGTGCAGGGTCAGAAGCTGGAGTTTGAACGCAAGGACGTCTGGGATATGAAGTGGGCTGAGGATAACACAGAGCTCTTTGCCATGATGGAGAAGACCAGGATGTACATCTTCAGGAATCTGGATCCTGAGGTAAGGCTTAGAGGACTTTAAAAAATGTGATACGTAGTACAACACCCGTTTCAGATGGCATGATTCAGAGTTGGGAGAATAGATTTCTCCTGAAGACGAGTAGAGTTAACTGTTTGAAACGTCGAGACCAAACTCGCTCTTTTCAGAGCCATCACTCCCTCAACAGTGAATTGTTACATGGTTGTACCCACAAGTTTGCTTTGATTTATAGGTTATTCCAATCCTTCACCCATGCAAAGCTTCAAACATCACTTTTGAGAGCACCCTCGGGAAGTCAAATATACGGCAGATTAGAAGGTTTGTGTCCTTCCAACTCATGAGATGCTCCCTTACTTTTACTAACGTATGGCTGAATTAATCCTCATGTATCAATACCTTTACACCTGCACCAACAGGAACCCATCCTGAGCTCAGGCTACATCTGTCACTTTGAGAACTTCCAGATTACATCCGTTCTCTTGGATGAAATCTTGAAGACACCTCCCTTACTTTTACTAACGTATGGCTGAATTAATCCTCATGTATCAATACCTTTACCTGCACCAACAGGAACCCATCCTGAGCTCAGGCTACATCTGTCACTTTGAGAACCTCCAGATTACATCCGTTCTCTTGGATGAAATCTTGAAGACACCGGAAACGCCCAGTAAGGACAATCTCTTAGGCATGGAGATTAAGGTAAAACAAGTTCATTTAACTACTAAAACTATAGGGGAGTCAAAAAGAAGTTGACCAAGATTGGTGATGTTTTTCCAAACAAACAAACAAATGACACTCAAAAGTTCAGTAAAGCATTCATGTAACAAGCACTCTAACCTACTTTTTAGAAGAACAAAAAACGAAAGAAAATTGATCACTCCTAGGAGGAGTTACGTCTATTTTAATAAAGGTACTCATTTTGCAAGCTGTCCAGTGTCCACGGAATACTTGACATCAAATGTAAATTGACTCACCCTGTATAAAAACCTACTTGGTAACGAGCAACAGAGAACTGTTTATAGTATAACACATTGTTAGACCCCCTCTGAAGTCATGTAGTTTTTAGTTTTGAGAAAGAGGTAATCTCTCGCCTTGTTGAAAATAAAAGTTTTTTTTTTTTCATGATGATTATTATAAAAAAAATACCTATCAACCACCACCCCATCACCCACTCCCCTGATACACTATCAAAAAACGATGTTTCATCTTTGCAGTCTCTTCGCGACTCGAGAGATCTTCTAGAGAAAGTTGGTATTGAAGATGCAGCTCAGTTTATTGAGGACAACCCACACCCAAGACTATGGTGAGCAAACTTTGCCACGCATCAAAATTAAAGGAACACATTGCCTTGGATCGGTCGAGTTGGTCTTTGAAAAGTGTTTGAAACTGTTTGTATTGAAATGCAAATGGTTAGAAAGATGTATTACAAGTAGAATGTAATGATCTACACAAGTATCACTCGAAATTGCGTGGTTTTTCCTTTTTTTTCCTGGTTTTACCTCGTCGACTACCACAGTCGGCCATTTATGGGAGTCAAATTTTTGACTCCCATCAATGTCCGACTGTGTTAGTTCGGAAAGTAAAAGGAAAACCACCCAATTTCGAGGCAAATTTGTGTGGATCATTGTATTCTACTTTTAAAACATCTTTCTAACCATATGTATTTTATAACAAACGATTTCAAATGCTTTTTAAAGACCAACTCGTCCGATCCAAGGCAACATGTTCCTTTAATCAGCCTCCATTTTATTTGCTAGAACATTGTGTATACTCCATGCCCATTGTTCTTTAAGACTTTTATACCAGTTGCTTCTCCATTGTTTTGTACGTATCTTTGTTTTTCTCAATGTTTTAAAATGTGTACAGCTAAATCTTTTTGGCATCATAGTTTTTTTTGGGCGCGACTAGTCGAGTAGTCAATTTCACTAGTCGCCCAGGCCTAATCCTTACACCGATGTATACTCTGTACTTTCCCAAGCTCTGTGAATTTATTTAAAAAAAATTGTCGTCTAATTATCCAGGCGTCTACTCGCCGAGGCTTCCCTAGAGAATTTAGACTTGAAGATGTCGGAGCAGGCGTTCGTTCGCTGCAAGGACTACCAAGGGATAGAGTTTGTCAAGCGGCTGGGTAACCTACAGAGTGAGGTCATGAGGAGTGCTGAGGTGGCTGCGTACTTCAAGAGATTCGAGGAATCAGAGAGGATGTACATGGACATGGATCGAAGGTTGGTTTAAATATTTACCCTTTTTGCTGTTTTCAATTCTAAAAGGTACTGAACCATCTTTTTTGTAACTATCAGAGACCAGTATTTTCACTTGGTGTATATCCTACATGCACATACATGTACGCATAAAATAACAACCCTGTGAAAATTCTGTTTCAATTTGCCATCAAAGTTGATAAAAAAAAAAAATAAAAAAAAAAGCATCAAAGCATCAGAACTTGCGACTATTTTTATTTTTGAAACACATGAAAGCAGGAAATTTTCTTTCATTAGACATGTAAAGATTAAAATAAATATAACTTTTTTCCAGGGATCTAGCCGTCAACCTTCGCGTCAAACTCGGCGACTGGTTCCGCGTTGTCCAACTCCTGAAAGCAGGGAGTGGCGGGGGCGACGACACCCAACTCCAGCTGGCTTGGAATGCTATCGGAGACTACTACGCCGACAGGCAGAAGTGGGGCAAGGCAGTGACGTACTACTTACAGGGCAACAACCAAGAGAGACTAGCTGAATGTTACTACATGCTGGAGGATTTCATCGGATTGCAGAAACTCGCTGATTCCTTACCGGAGAATCATCGACTCTTACCGGTAAATCACACCGGAAAAGGAGATTTTGGATTTTCTGTCTTGTTTTTTGGCCATCACATGAAACCATACTCACTGCGAATGAAGATGTTAGAAATATAGTTTACTTTTAGAAGTTTCAGCTTCATATGTTGGCAAGTTTTTGAGAAAAAAAAGGTGAAAGTTACAGAGCAAAGTTTTAGGGAGAGTCGCGCAAATCCATTGGACATGCCGAAATAGTTTTTCGCCTCTCTTAGCCCCAAATAATTTATTTTATAAACTGTGTTACTAATTTGTGAAAAACTACAGAACCTCAGCAAGTAATATTTCAAGCCATCTACTATCATTATCTTTAAATTGTGTGAGTTTATTGTAAATCTGTAGACTTGATGTTTTGTGTTGTACAAATAGTACAAAAACTACTCCAACCCTTTAACCACCAAAAAGTAAGGGGGTTTGGTTAGGTGCTCAGGAAACTAATTCCATCCCAGAATTTTTTTGTTTTCAGTATCAGGAGTGAGCCTATTGAATGGACCCTTCCCATGAAATATGCTAATTACATTCACGCATGTGTACAGACCCTGTTGGTTGGCAAACGCCATGGAGTTGTGCACTAAGCAGACGCGCAATCGCGTCTGCGTCATGCACCCATTAGCCGTGTACAAATCAGCGCGATGTTCCCTCATTTTGCCAACCAAAACGTTAGTGCGCACACGCTATGTGCAATTTACATATTTCATGGAAAGGGTCTATTGAAGGTTTACCCTTGGTAACTGCTATGAAAATTAATGGCAATAAAATTCTTCAGTTAGAAGCAAGCATTTGGAAAAAACAACTTTTCTTTGAAACAAAAAAGATAATGGTTTATTTGCCCAAAATTTGAATCTGAGAATGATTTTCAGATCGTGTGTTCTTATTAGGGATTGTTCTTTCTGCGTTGACAATGACATAAGGGAAAGGTGTCAGAAAATTGTTTCCTAATATTTTAAAATGTTTATAACAGGACATTTCGGCGATGTTCGTCACCGTTGGTATGTGCCAAGAGGCGGTGGCTGCCTACCTCAAATGTCACCAAGTCAAGAAGGCGGTAGACTGCTGCGTAGAGTTGAACCAGTGGGACCAGGCCGTGGAGCTGGCTAAGACCCACAGCATCAAGGAGATAGACAACCTCTTGGCTCGGTACGCCGCTCACCTCCTTGAGAAGGATAAGAAACTGCAGGCTATTGAGCTGTATCGGAAAGCTAGTCACTTCATTGAGGCAGCTAAACTCATGTTCAGTGTGAGTAGTAATTATGTTTGTCTAATCCCAAACCTGTGTTTATAGCTTTCAGTGCCTACTTTGTTTACTTGCGTTTTGAACCTAAAAAGCCCAGGCTTTTGTGGTTTTTCATAAATCTGTATACACAAGATTGAGAAATGAGTTTACACCAATACATAATTCTGACTGAATGTGTATGGCATCAGGGTACCATGGGTCGATTTCACAAAGAGATAGGACTAGTCCTAACTTAGTAGGACTAGTCCTAACTTAATAGGACTAGTCCTAACTTAAAGACAGTGTACACTATTGATAATTGTCAAAGACCAGTCTTCTCACTTGGTGTATCTCAACATGTGCATAACATAACAAACCTGTGAAAATTTGAGCTTGATCGGTCGTCGGAGTTGCGAGATAACTATGAAAGAAAAAAACACCCTTGTCACACGAAGTTGTGTGCTTTCAGATGCTTGATTTTCGAGGTCTCGAAATCAAATTCGTGGAAAATTACTCCTTTCTCCAAAACTACGTCACTTCAGAGGGAGCCGTTTCTCACAATGTTTTATACTATCAACAGCTCCCCATTACTCGTTACCAAGTGAGGTTTTATGCCAAAAATTATTTTGAGTAATTACCAATAGTGTCCACTGCCTTTAATAGGACTAGTTCTACAGGCATGCAACTCTTCCGCGTTTCCGCGGAATTCTGCGTTTTTTTGTTTTTTTTCGTATTTTTTTTAATAGCCTAATATATGCCTGGCATTAACAGTGTACAACTACAATCATGTAAAATAAGCCTAGTACATGCTGAAAATGCACCTAAGAGCATAATAAACCTCAATATTTTCTAGGGTACCACTGTGGGTATCATGTCCCGTGGCGGTTCGGCTGCCTCGCTCCACACTTACGGTTTTTTTTTTTCAACGGGCAGTTGCATGCCTGGTTCTAGGAGACATTACAAACTTGAGGCTAGACCTAAGTTAGGACGAGTAAGTGAGTAAGTCTTCCTTACTCAAAATAGGACTAGTCCTAACTCTTTGTGAAATCCACCTCTGGGTTGGCTCATCTGGAGGTTGCAATACAAAAGCTTACCGAGCCATTGTCACATAGCAGCTGTCTCTATCATGTCTATATAGTCTGATGAATTCAAATGTAAGTGGTACATTGTGACTATGCAAGTTATTGTACAAGACTTAATATTCAAATGTAACTTGCAAATGACTCATTGGCTCATAGCACTTTTTGGATTACTTATTTTGTATTTATTTGTCTCCCTGTTCTTGTTCTTGTTTTGATTGAAACAGATTGCCGTAGATTACTCCAAGAAGAAAGTGAAGCCGCTTAGAATCAAGAAGATTTATGTTCTTGGTGCTCTACTGGTAGGAATGAATAAGTTATTTATTCTTTGTTTTATCCTTCAATCAAATGAACAAGTTGCACAGCCACAATTGACAATCATGGGTACATTTTTTGGTAGAAAGACACAAAATAAACAACATATTAATATTGAGTGACTCTTTGCACAACTTTTATTCGACAAACTCAAGCGCTTTTTTATTTTTTTCATTGAAACAGCGATTGTTAATTGATATAAAAATAATGTTATGATAACTGCCTGATCAGTGGTTTTCAAAACTATTGTTCATAACAAATGGACACAAAGACAATGTAGCCATGATTGTGGCTGTGCACAAAGATAACAATTGGTTGTCGTATAAAAAAATCAAAAAATAGTGGTGGTTTCTTTCCCTGCCTCTCACCTCTCTGTGGTCTGGTTCGATTCCCTCAGACCAATTTCATACAGCTGGCAGAAAATAGTGCCTAAAAACTTCTGCTAAGCAGACTTTACTTGGGCAGGATACAAGTCACAAATTGTACTTGTCATATGGTAGTTTGGCTGGTAACCTTACACTGGTACGCGTAATTTTGTTTTGCTTAGCTACTTTTTGTGCTAAGCAGCTCTATGAAATTGGGCCATTTCTTCCTGTTTCTTATTCATTCTGTTTTTGGCACTAACTGTCATGTTGGATGTGTAACCAAATAAATACTCAAATAAATAAATGTAATTAATTCTACAGTCTGTAAATTATGCATAATTTTGTAGTAAGCAGTCCCATGAATTGTGGCCCTGTTACATGTATCTTGATTTAAACAAGTTTATACATCAATCATGTGTAATTTCTTCATACAGATTGAAAGTTATCATGAGCAGATGAAGCTGACGTCAAGATTGAAGGCAAAATCCAAAAAGAAAGCTGAGGTAAATTTGCTGTCACAAGACTGGGCTCTTTCTCTTTGTTGTTTGCAAGCTTCACTTTGTAATAAATATTAAGCCTTTAAAGCTATTGGACCCTTTCGGTAAACAGTATTGTCCAAGGCCCACACTTCGTGTATCACAACTTCTATATCAAATAACAAACCTGTGAAAATTTAGGCTCAATCGGTCATCGGAGTCGGGAGAAAATAACGGGAAAACCTACCCTTGTATCTGCGCGTTTCGCCGTGTCATGACATGTGTTAAAAATAAATCCATAATTCTCGCTATCGAGAATTGATATTGTTTTACTGTTTTCTCAAAAAGTAAAGCATTGCATGGAATAATATTTCAAGAGAAGCCTTTCACCACTACCTTTTGTAAACCCTGTAAGTTATTTGTAAATCTGTGAACTTCTTTTTTTTTTCTGTGCCGAAAGGGTCCAATGGCTTTAAAGGCAGTGGACACGATTGGTAATTACTCTAAATAATTATTAGCTTAAAACAGTACTGAAGTAGCGTCGTTTTCGAGAAAGAAATAATCTTCCACGAATTTGATTTTGAGACCTCAGATTTAGAGTTTGAGTTCTCAAAATCAAGCATCTGAAAGCACACAACTTCGTGTGACAAGGTTTTTTTTTCTTTTCATTATTATCTCGCAACTTCGACGACTGATTGAGCTAAAATTTTCACAGGTTTGTTATTTTATGCATAAAGTGAGAAGACTGATCTTTGACAATTACCAAAAGTGTCCACTGTCTTTAAAGCATAGGCACGTTAATCCAGCAGCTGCAGGTTTGACTCCTGCTCTCTATTTATAATTTAATTGAATTCAAATCAATCAACATTTATTTCAATATTGGTGAAAACGGAGAATAGTAACAAATAAAGTACAATTATTTAAGTCAAACATGTCAAAGACAGTCAAGAACAGGTCAAGTTAATAATTAATAAAAATGAAATGAAAACAAATAATGTAATGGTCTGGAGCAAACCAGATGACTAACTTTGAAATGATTGATTTAATTCCTAAGGCTGCTTCTGCTCTGGCTGGCTTGCTTGAGGAGGAGGCTATGGCAACATCCGACACCAAGCTGATAGACAATGCATGGAGGGGAGCGGAGGCTTACCACTTCTTCTTACTCGCTCAGAGGCAGTTGTATCAAGGTAATAGACCAGGGGGGAAGGGGGTGGGGGCAACTAGAAATTATTACTTTTACCTTTTACATTTGTTTACACATGGTTTATGAGATATGGCCTAACATCACAAGGCCACGGAAGGTCACTTTAAGGTGCGGGCTATACTTAATGATATGGACTGTCAACCCAAATCAACCGTCACCAGGGGCGTGATTCCACTTTTACAGTCTGTAACTGGTAAGGATGTAGGCATTAGTATAACCCACTAAAGACTGGCTTGTAGAGCAGACCTTATGGTTAAGTGCCCTGCTTAAGAGCACAGGGCTCTTGACCAGGTTTCGAACCCACACCTTTCTGTTGACAACAACAAAGGTTCGGTGACCTAGGCTGCTCGGCCACAACTTACCAAAACTGTTTTAAGGTGTCTGAGATGGTTTCTTTTATCACGACAAGATTCCTGTATTCACAAAGACGGCTCTTTTTCCAACCTCATTTACGGTAGTGTATTATCTTGTCGCACCATTTTTTTTTTCCTCCCCAGATTGTCATGCTCGATCATAACCCCTAGAAATATTACAGCACATAGATTTTACATCTCTACATCCCATTTCAAGGATACAGCCAGAATGCTAGTTTCATAACCGGGACTCAAACCCTCACTCATTCTGCCGGTCAGGAAACACCAGAACTCGAGTCCAGTGCTCTTAACCACTTCATTTGTCATCATCATTCACCATAGACCTGCGTCTGTGGCCCCTACTCAAATTGTAATTGGGGCGCACTCCTGGAGTCCCTTCCATCACTTGGTCTCTTTCAATCGCTGCTCCTCTCAGCTCTCCTACGCTTCTTCCACTCCACTTTGTGAAGTTGTCTATCCAGCGCAGCTTAGGGCGGCCTCTGCCTCGAATTGTACCTGTAGGCAGACCATCTAGTGTGTAGCTGCGCTGGGTAGGCCTCCCTGTCTCATCACATGAGCACACCATTGAAACTACCTTTTAAATCTTCAATTTAGATAACTACAAAACACTTGACTAAAGCCTTTACTCATATGAAGGCTTGGTCCAATTTCATGCAGCTGTTCAAACAGCACAGATTGCTAAAAGGTTTTCTGCTGTTTTTAGGCCTCAATGTGAAAGCTTGGATGAAAGTTAACAGTTACCTGAATAAACGATTTTAATTTATTTTCTCTTCCTCCAGGCTATGTAGATGCCAGCATGAAGACAGCTCTCCACCTACGAGAATACGATGACATCCTAGACCCTGTTGATATCTACTCCCTGCTGGGGCTGGCTGCTTGTGCCAACCGGGCCTTTGGGACATGCTCAAAGGCCTTTATTAAGCTGGAGTCTACTGATGCATTGAATCAGTCACAGCAGGAGCAGTATGAGGCTCTAGCATTGGAGATATTTACCAAGTAAGTCAGTCCAGTTCAGTTGAGATTATTTTACCTTTATAGTTAGTTTGCCTTGAAAATATTATAATGAATATTATCTTCAAGTACGCGCTAATCCTCCAATCAGATTGGCAGAAGGGAGTGGTGATAAAAACCTATATTGCACGGCTAATATCACTACCATGCGTCTTGTGTGTTCTATGTCACGCGCCAAGTTGCTTGAACATGTTGAAGATAAATACGTTAACACATGCGCGCTCGGGGAAATACGGAAAATATAGCGCGTCTGCATCCCATATCCAACTCGGCCTTCGGCCTTGTTGGATATGGGACGCAGAAGCGCTATATTTTTCTGTGTTCCACTCGCGCTTGTGTGATTACTTATAATACTATGATGTACTCTTTCAGTGCTTGTTTGTGTTTGCGTTTTGAACCTGAAGGTATTTTTTAATTTCTGTACAAATTATGTGATAATTGTGATGGTGACGCCAGGTGATCAAATCGAGTCAATAGGAGACTTTCCAACGCTAGGCGGCAGCAGACATACCGGGTAAATTCCCATTGTTTACGTAGTTCTGAACATGCGCATAATTCTGAGAACAATGGATTTACCCGGTAAGTCTGCTGCCCTCTATCGTCCCAGAAAGTCTCCCATTGCATTTCCCTTGTCCGCTATCTTAGGAGCCAAAATTATGCACAAAGGAATTGACTCCGAAACTGATGGAAATAGTAGACCCGCATTCCAGGAGGTGACTTCCGCTTTGTGCAAAAGGTCTTACCTGTCTATAAGTTGTTAGTAAATTAACTAATACTTTCTGTGATTAAATTTGTCAACTATGTTCTTCTTCCAGGCACTCTCCCAAGGATTCCAGAATCAATAAATCGGAGTGTCCAAACTGTGACACCATGCTACCAGATTGGTAAGTGTTGTTAGGCTGTGTGTGGGTAGCCCATACCATTACCGGAAAGCTCCATTAAAGACACTGGACACTATAGGTAATTGTGAAAGTCCAGTCTTCTCACTTGGTGTATCTCAACATATGCATAAAATAACAAACCTGTGAAAATTTGAGCTCAATTGGTCGTCGAAGCTGGGAGATAACTATGAAAGAAGAAACACCCTTGTCACATAAAGTTGTGTGCTTTCAAATGCTTGATTTCAAGACCTCGACATCTAATTCCGAGGTCTCAAAATCAAATCCATGGAAAATAACTTCTTTCTCAAAAAGTATGTTACTTCAGAAGGAGCAGTTTCTCACAGTGTTTTATGCTAACAACAGCTCCCCATTACTCGTTACCAAGTAAGGTTTTATGCTAATAATTATTTTGAGTGATTACCAACTGTGTCCACTGCCTGTAAATTAGAAAGAGGACATAACAGTCTAGGGAGTGTAAAGCCCTAAGCTGCTGTGATTCTCCAGAGTTATTTTCAATTAGGCCCTACAATATCAATCTCTACTCTCATACCCCTGGTTGAAGAGGGGCACTTATACTGTTCAAGTTTCTTGCTCAAGGACACAAGTGTCAGGAACAGGATTCACACCCACACTCTAATGATTTAGCCGCCAGGGTTCAATTTCATAGAGCTGCTTAAGCACATAAATGCAGCTGAGCACAACAAAATTATGCGTATCAGAACAAGTTTACCAGCCAAACTACCATATCACTTGTGCAATTTGTGACTGGTGTCCTACGCATTTCTGCTTAGCATAAAATGGTTAAGCAATATTTTCTACTAAGCAGCTCTATGAAATTGCACTCAGACCTTGAGTCCAGTGAACCGGACTGTATGGCTATCACCATCTATTCAATCCATTTTTTCTAAAACAAGTAAAAGAGGACTGACCCCCACACATTACTTTGGTGTCATGTCCGTCGTTCGTAAAATGCCTCAACCAAACAATATTTATCATCTCCACAGGTCTTCGTCATGTCCCAGCTGTGATGCAAAGTTCCCAACGTGCATTGTGACAGGTCGGCCCATAATGGACAACCTTTTCTGGATGTGTGATACCTGCAAGCACAGAGCTTATGAGTCTGAGATCCGGTCCGCTACTACATGCCCACTCTGCCACTCACAAATCTAGACTTTTCTCTACTTGGTTTGTTTTGAAATAAGTGGTCATATTTTTCCTACATTGGCAGGCCTGATGCTTCGTTCTTGAACGAGCAATGGCACTGACACGACTGATAAGGCGTTTCTTTTCCTTTGTATTCTCTCAAAAAGTGTACATTTATATTGGGACGTTTCAAGAGGCACCAAGGTCATAAGGACCAAGGGCATGGAGGCAATTGTCTCAATTGACTTGGTGAAGAATCTCGCCTGCAAAAGTCTCTGGCATTTAAATTTTTATTTATTTACTTTACTTTTTACTTTTTTAAACTTCTTTTTTTCTCCCATAAAATAACACATTATTTGTTTTTCTTCATTGATTTATTTGTTAAATTGTTTAAAACCATACAATGCCGGTGTCGCATGCAATTATGTCCTCTATGCAATACTATCCGGAGAACATTATTGCATATGCAATAACGTCTGCCGTACGGTTTTGCATATGCAATCGTGTCTGCCCTGACGCTGCTGCATAATGCAATTGTGTCCGCCCAGACACATTTGCATATGCAGTTGTGTCCGCCCACGTGTGGAACCGTCCTTGCAGTAAATTAAATGCCCTTGGTCGACAGAACACGTTCGTAATTTTATTTACAAGCTAAGTGCATGTCATGAATGACATGGGAAATGTTCGGCCGTTGGGTATTTGCTGCAATCATAAATTACATACAAACATATCCACCGGACGTTTTTGCATAGCCCCGGACACGATTGCATATGCAAAAGTCCCGGAGCGGACAGTATTGCATGGCGAACACAATTGCATCTGACACAGGCCTTTTTTGCTGGGGGTGGGTGGGGGGGTGGGGGTGAATGAACATTCCTAGCTGGTCTCTACAATTTGAAAAAGTTTGTAACTACCCTTGTCACACGAAGTTGTGTGCTTTCAGATGCTTGAATTTGAGACCCCAAAATCTAATTCCGAGGTCTCGCAATCAAATTCGTGGAAAATTACTCCTTTCTTGAGAACTTTGTTACTTCTGAGGGAGCCGTTTCTCACAATGTTTTAAACTACCAACAGCTCCCCACCACTCGTTACCAAGTAAGTTTTTATGGTAATAATTATTTTGAGTGATTACCAAAAGTGTCCACTACCTTTAAAGGATACAAGTGTCAGGACCAGGACTCAAAACTCGCACCCTGATGAACAGAAACACCAGAGCTTGAGTTCAAATGTTACCTTGCGATAATATTCCTCCCATTCCACTCTGAGCCACTCAATATTGTATACTATTATATTATAAATATTATTTACATCAATTCAAACTTTGTTCATAGACTTAAAACAAATGTGAGAATAACTACAAACAATAATTGATAACAATGAATCTGTTGTGTGTCAAACTGTGTAAATTATTGTATTCATTCTGTATAAAGTATGGCAAATCTATTTTCTGTTTGTGTTTTGTTGAAGTGTATTAGAAAAGTGATACCTTTTTTATTGACCAAAAGGTAAATGTACAAGTTAACTTAAATAAAAACAAGGAAAATGTAGTTAAATTTCCGTTTCAATGTATTGTGTTGTTTGAAAGTCACTTTTTCAAGCAAACAAGAAAAATGCTTCAGGAGGGAAAACTTTGATTAGGAACAACATTAGGTAATACACCTTGATTGATTAATTATTGGCCCATGACCATTTAAACAAAATAATAGATATTAGTTTTCTTCATTTGTGACCACACAAATAATTGAATAGCTTTCATAAGAAAAGCAAAACATAAGAAGTTGAAACATAAACACTAATAAATCACATGTGTCAATTCGCTAGTTAATCAAACCAGCAGAAGTTTTGGCCAATCGGATCGCGTGTTAGAAGTGCCTCCGACATGAGTGTCCGTGCATGCAGCCCGCTTGAGGGCGGTCGTCCGTTAAACGTGTTCTAGACCACCAGCGGCAAAAAGAACGGCGGTCAAAATGCCCACGTGTCCCTCCGTTTTACATGAGTTTTGTTAACAATTTTGTTGTGGTGCTTCGTGCTATGACAGAGAAAACCTACGAAGAGCAAGGGTATGTAGTTTTCTGTGTTTTAAATTGCACTTTTGTACGTGTTTGTTGCAGAATTGAATTCGGGACATTGTTTTCTTGTGATTATTAGCCGTAGCGTATTGTTCATAATGTTGGCAGGTGTAAAATGTAGTACAAGTTTTACAACCGGAAACCATGTTGAACCATGAAGGAAGACCCTCCATGGTTCAACACAACGTGGGTGTGTGTCCCAGGGGTGGACTTCACAAAGGTAGTCCTATCTTAGGACTAGTCCTAGGCAATACTAAGAGATTGGAGCAGTCCTAAGTTAGGACCAGTAACTCATCCTAACTTAGGACTGGTCCTATCTCTTAGTATTGCCTAGGACTAGGTTAGGACATGGAGGAATAAATCTAATTTATTCCTCCATGGTTAGGACTACCTTTGTGAAATCCACCCCTGGGCTTTTTTGTTGCGGTCGACTGCACTGGACCTGGAATGACTTTGGTTGTAGGCCTATAACACATGGAATATTCTGACAGAAAGTGCCCAGTTGTCTTCGAGTGTAAAACCATTAATAATTAAATTGGGAAGTTGACTGATGGTCTCCTGCTGCTAGCTGCGGAGAATAATTTATTGCACAGGCCTAAATGAAACAGTCCCGTTTCGGCTTACAAAAACCCTGTTCGATCATAGTTGGGTTTTATCAGGTGTGAATCATTGCTGCTGAATGGTGCACAAATAAATGATAAAGCACACAAAATTCCCATTGAGCAACATGAAAACAAACCATTTTGCAAAAAAGAAAAGAAAAAGACGAGCGCCCTCAATGACTGTCAGCGCACCATCATAGCGAACCGGGACACTTTTTTTGATTGTGTAAAATCCTGAGTTTCAAGACACCCGACTAGGACCATTAAATGCTAGGACACAGTTCACGAATCACTCTATCGGAGTGGGACAAAGAGTGTGTGGTCTAAGGTATACTACACGACTGTGTGGGCACATCTGATTACCAAGGTACGTGTCAAGTTTGAAACCTTACCAAATAATTTGAGAATTTTGTTCGTCCTTAGAATAAAATCATTGTTTTTATCTTTCGTAACGTTTCTGAAGCAACTGGATGGCAAAAGCGATTTGGAAAGTTAAGCTTTCAAATGTTATCCAGTTAGGCCTAGGCTAAGTTTTGAAGTAGTTCGGGTGGGGGGGGGGGGGGGTGCAGGGTTGGATTTAAATTTTGGAGTTAGGCCCAAGTGTCAACTTTCAGGGAAAGGTCATTGCACTCGTATATAAACACATAGTGACTAATATTATTACACCCTATGCTTCGCTAAAGACTTGCAAATGCATTTTCGTCACCCACCCGTTTTGAAAACAATTCGAATCTTTTCAGTGAATAAATTCAGTGGGCCAACTTTGCAACTACCAATGTCCGTTCAATATTTTCCAGTGTGTGGCGGACAAAGAGTTTTTTGTTGAAAAAATTAATAGTATTTCCAGATTGGTTTTACCAGTCCACCCCTTCCATGGCATACAGAGGCTTACTCAAACAATTTTTGGTTTCATAAAATTAATAAAAAGATCAAATTTTGTAAATACTGATGGATGTTTAAGTTTCTCCATCCAAGTTTTAAAGTTGGATATACCATGGGCATACAACATAGGCCTACATACATGTAGTCGTTAGCATAACTACATGCGCCTTTTTTAGTGAAAAAGGCGCCTGTAGTTATGCTAACGACTGCATGTATGTAGGTTACAACCTTATGATAAGGTTACAAAGCGCCTACCTACAGAAAATGTCACAAACATTCAAACCCCCCAAAATAATTTGTAAGTCTTAATTAGATGTTCGTTGCTGTTGATGATTACTATTATATAGGATTTGAAACTTTGCATGGTGGAAATAAGACATAGGAGAGTTTGCGGTAACACCATGTAATGACTGTCTCTAAATGAGTTGGGGTGGTTCTGAAAAGTACCGTTGGTTTAACTCGATTACCATCATGTCATAGTATGACTTGTACAAGTCTAGCAGTAGCACTTACACACTTGAGGTGTCGCCATGAATGGCCATTGAATGTGATATTTGTCGGATCAATACCATTCTTTTTGTATTATTGCTGCTCCTACATAGAGTTGTCCATACTTTTACCGGCCGGTTTTATGACTACTATTGATTTGTCCCCATCGCCAGCAAACACTGTTAAATCATCCACAAAGGGTACTTCTATTAATAGCATATCCAATGTCGTGTCATTGTTTAAAACGCTTTAGGCCAAAACTGAAACATGTTTAGCGTCCTCCCTTTAACAAAAAGTAATAAAAAATTTTAAAAGGCCGCTTAACACATTATTAAAAAACAAACAGCTGGGCTATTATAAGAAATATTGTTTTGCCGAGATCGTTAAAATTAATATGCAACAAATAAATAAATAAATAAATTGTCATACAAATTTGTAAAGAAAAAAGAGGCGGCCTCTGAAAAGGAAGCGGACGAGAACAGTAATCATATTTTTATTTTTATTTGGCCTTCTACCTGTAGTTGTCTAGCGATCACATCGTGCCGTTGGGGAAAGGCCGCAGGGTAGTGACGTCGAGACTCTAGATCTACACTGTGTGACAGACAACTCTTTGTTAAACCCGCTTGACACCTTGGCGTTCACACCTATGGAATCTCCGGATGTAAGACACCAAATCTGCTGCTTTCAGATGAGAGATCTTAGAGTCTTGTTCAGGTATACACCCTTTCTCTCAGTTCATTGCTTAGATTTAGATGTAGACATAATTTTATTATGGTGTTGGTCTGCCTTCATGTGTGCGATTCGCTTGTACATGATTTACACTGTTACAGATCGAATATCGTGTTTCTCTCCTCACCTTGAAAATTCTCTTTGTTTTTTATTTAGTTCAAGATTATAATAATAATGGCAGAACTAAGCGATTATTGCAGCTCTTAAGGTTACACTGGTTTACACATTATAAATTCAGCAGATAATATTATTGATTTGTCTCGGTCATTTTGTGTGTTTTTGCTTGAGATCCATAGTGTTTTAGAGCATAATATTGTTAGTGAGCTGAGAACGGTTAATCTTTGAGTTGGTTTATTTGGATTGTGAGGACAGTGCATAATAATAATAGGCTTTGAGCTCATAGTTTACAATGTGTATGTTGATGAAAACAATGGATTGATTTGAACGTAATAAAACACAAGCATTGCAGTATAAAAAACCGTGGGCCCCGTGGGAAAAGACTGCCAACTGTGCACACAATATTCCCCCAAAGATTTGGGCAATACCAAATAAAATAGATTTCCTCTAATTAAGTTAATTAATTTAGATTGTGTTAGCTTTGCATAAACTTGAGCAGTTTTGGTCAGCAAATCTTTGCAATATATAGCCCCTCCTTCTTAATATTTCGGAGACTATTGAAGACTTCACTCTTTATAGTTGTTTAGCAACAAGTATGACTCATGCTTTTTGTGTTTAGAATAAAGGGGAGAGAAACCGAAAGTATGTTTTTTATCTTTTTACGAAAAAAATAAAATACAAGGAAGTATTTCTGGTATCTTCTTTTGATTAGTTGAGTTGTTAATTTGACAGATATGTTAGTTAAACGCAGTGGACACTATTGGTAATTACTCAAAAATAAAATCCTTACTTGGTGACGAGTACTGGGGGGGGGGGGTTGGTGGTAAACAACATTGTGAGAAACAGCTCCCTCTGAAGTGACATAGTTTCCGAGAAAAAGTAATTTTCCACGAATTTGATTTCGTGACCTCGAAATTTCGAAATCAAACATCTGAAAGCACACAACTACGTGTGACGAGGACGTTTTTTCTTTCATTATTATCTCGGAACTTCGAAGACCAATTGAGCTCAAATGTTCACAGGTTTGTTATGTTATGCATATGATGAGATACACCAAGTGAGAAGACAGGTCTTTAACAATTATTGGCTTGTAACATTCTAGTATGCAAAATGTTTAATTAATTGTTGTGCTTTTCCAGCTACTTTTCAAGACACTGCTCTAGAATTGCAAGGTCGTGGGTTCGAATCCCACCCGCGTAATATGCCTGTGATATATATTTTTGTTCACAGGACTCGGGAAAATTCTAAGTAAACAGTGCTAACACACATCGGTGTATGGGTAAAAACCAAAATTAATATTCTTTATCCCCCATGCAAATGTATCATCTATACCTTTTTGTGCTTTAGCAGCTCCATGAAGTTGGGCCCGTTTCTTGTTTTGTGTTTTCGTGTTCAACTGTTGTATGATTACAACATGAAACCCGCATGAATAATAATAATTGACCTAAGTTTGTACCCCTCCAATCATTTCAGGGCCCAATTTTATAAAGCCTGTAAATTTGCTTACTGTGAAATTTCTTCCTTGTTAAAAAACAGGATTACCAACCAAATTTGCACATGATTTTCAGGATAAGCAAATGAATACCAGTATCAAGAAATATGCAACAAATGGAAGTTCGGTTGGTAATCAAGGAAGAAGTTTCATGCTAAGCAAATTTGTGAACTTACAGGCTTCATGAAATTGGGTCTAACCAGTTGCTTCCCTCTTACAGTCCATAACCCTACGGATTGGATTTCTCATAGAGAGAGAATTAATACGCCCATATTATTCGTTGATGCAGTCCCGCTAATGTATACCTTCGAAATTGAGACCGCTTTTAGAAGTACGCCCCCACTCAATCAAACCGGTTCCAGTTTTAGAAATTCAAACAGAAAGTAATACATGTTAGCAAACATAAATTGTTGCTGTGCAAATTTTCAAGAATAGATCTAATCAAAGTAAATTTATCTATTTAAGGAAAACAAATCGTTATCGTGGATAAACTTCACTAGCCTTTAAAGGCACTGGCCAAAATTGGTAATACGCAAAATAGTTGTTAGCATAAAAACTAACTTTAACAAGCAATGGAGAGCTGTTGATAGTATAAAACATTGCTCTCTCTGAAGTAACGTAGTTTTCGAGAAAGAAGTAATTTTCCACTAAAACAATGAATTTGATTTCGAGACCTCAGATCTTGATTTTGAGGTCCCGAAATCAATCATTTGAAAGCACACAACTCCATTTTGTCCATTATAATCTCGCAACTTCGACGACCAATTTGAGTTCAAATTTTATTATTTTATGCATAACTGATGCGAAAAGACTGGTCTTTGACAATTACCAAAAGGTGTCTAATGTCTTTAAATACAGTGGACACTATTAGAAATTGTCTAAGACCAGTCTTCTCACTTGGTGTATCTCAACATAATGTTATGCATACAGTTACAAACCTGTGAAAATTTGAGCTCATTATTGGTCGACGAAGTTGCAAGATAATAAAGAAAGAAAAAACACCTTGGTCACACAAAGGTGTGTGCTTTCAGATGCTTGATTTCGTGACCTCAAAATTCTACACTTGAGGTCTCGAAATCAAATTCCTTGAAAATTACTTCTTTCTCGAAAAATACGTCACTTCAGAGGGAGCCGTTTCTCACAATATACCATCAACCTCTCCCCATTACTCGTGGCAAAGTGAGGTTTTATGCGAATAATTATTTTGAGTAATTACCAATAGTGTCCACTGCCTTTAAGCACACGTATTTTGCATGATTATTCTTGAAAGCGCCGGTATCCACACAATTAAGCAGCGCTCGTGGCCCCGATTTGCAATGACAGTGATTTAAATTAGCATCAACCTTACATGTAAACACAACACTTCAGTATTTGCAGTATAGGATCTTAAAACTATTCTTGTTTATATGCTGATTTCAAAGTGATTTTGAAAGTTTCACAGTTTCAGCTATTCTGCTTTAAATGTAAAGTGTAGGCCTATGTTTGGTAATCACTCTTAACATGAATGGAAGTAAAAACCTTTGATTAGGAACCTTTATGTGGTTATGTAAATATGCTTCAGCAAAAGTCTTTTGTTATTATTTGAGTGGGAAATTGCCTCTTTCACAAAAACTATTATTTCTCTCTTCATGTGGAGTTTTATACCATCAACATCTCACAAAATGCGTCCTAACGTCTATGAACACGGAACTTAACTCGTCCTAAGTCCTAACATTAATCTTAAACAGCTACCTGAGCGGAATGTTTTCAACAGAAATTGTATTTTTACTTGTTTATAATGCACTTGTTTACCATTTTAATGTAATTTTGATATGTGTACACTTCTGAACTTTTCGTAATTATCGACTAAAAAATCAGGCCCCTACCTAAAGGTTTTTTGAAAAACTAAAAACACTTCTGCCGTTGAGAGCGGGCGTCAACGGACAATGCCGCTGACGTCATTTGTGGGAGTTTGCTTTGTTATACATCCACGCTGCAACAAAGCGGCTTTATCTACTTATGACGTTTTGAGAGTGATTACGTAACGGGGCTTTTCGCAAATCTCGCAGAAAAGCTCTGGACAAGAGCATACAAAAAGATTGTTTTTTTTACACAATTGAAACCTATTCATAATCATATGACTCGATTTCCTTATTCATCGAAAACATTTTAAGTGAAATTCAGCAAAGTTCACGACTTGACATTTTCGTTCAAGCAGGTCTTTAAGTTAGGGAGAGTTTGGAGAAATCGACGGCTGTGCCTTAACATGCGCCCATCTCTATGTAATGCTGGACGAGATTCAGAGACAGTGGACATGCTTTATATAGCCGCTCACAACCACGAGCGAACCCCACCAGAAAACCATCAGAGACCACTGAGTAATCAAACCCAATCGATGTGTCCACACTCGGGTGATGTGATGGCACTCAATGTATATTTGTTCAGACTTGCTCCGTGGGACTAGAAATTACCCGAAGAGCGGTTAAGGATACCAGACAATGTGAATAATAAGACCTGAGCCAAGTTGGGGACGGACAGTGGGTGGGTCTTGATTTTTCGTTGTGTTGTGAGGTTGGACATGCAATTTTACTCAAAGTTTCATATGATGGTTGTATACGTGAGTGTGTTAGGATTTTGTATGTCTGTGTTTCTGAATTAACGGTGGAGATGGTCCAAATTTCATGGACATGCTTTTTAGCAGAAAACATTGCAGAACAATATTTCTTGCTGAGCAAAAAATGAGCGGCATATTACTAGTAAAGATGTGGCAAACAAAAAATGTTTTGTTGTGTTTACCTACCTTTTGTGCTAAACCGATTTACACTTGCGCATGAGGGGGGATCCCTTAAGTGTTGTTTAAATAAAGACACAAAGGAATCCGGTCTTGAAAGAAAATAATAACTGGTCCAGTACACGATTGGGCTATAAAACACCTACAGTCTGGTGGATTGCCCAAAGTAGTTATACATGGCATAATGTACTTGGTGTTACTGCAAAACTATTTTATGCTACCATGCAAAGTTTCAAATCCCATACTTATGTATAGTACGTGGTGTTACTGCAAACCCGACAATAGAATGCATTTCTAGCATTCAAATCTTACAATAGGCCTACAAAAAGATATAGCAAGTTATGTACAAAGTTTCTGTCAGCGAGCCATCACTGGGATACAATATTGTAAAAAATCGAAGTGTCTTTAATTTCACAAAGCACTAATGACATTCATCTTATAAGATGAGTGGCAAGTAAATATCACGAGTGGTGTTTAATTGCATTGTGACAACATTTGCTGAGCAATTAAGATTGAGTCACAGTAAAGCTAAGTTGGTATACAGTATCTGAACTAAAGCGGCTGCATCTACCGCTACGACTGTTGCTACGTGTGTTGCTAAAGGATGACCCATACTTCAACATGATAGACGCGGCAATCCAGACGGAGGCGTTTTCTAACCGTATAGTTCAACTCGGGCATAGATCTTTGTGAAATCGGCCCAGGGGTGGATTTCATAAAGAGTTAAGACTGATCTTATATTGAGTTGACGAGTTACCCGTTCAACCTATGACTAAAGCTTTTTTAAAGTTTTGAATAACCCCTAAAGAGTCATCGGACTTGTCCTATATACGTTAGAACTATCCTTGTGAAATCTAGGATGGGTTTTGCGGTGCTATTCACTTTTACACAGTGCTAATGTTTCTTACGAAAAACGAAATGGTTCCAAATTGGGGTACCCCCAATCAGGATGAACAATTTTACTCGTGAGAATGGACATCAGGTTTTCTGATTTGCTTTGAAAGCAGCAGTGGGCATTAGAGCCATGGCGTCGTTGATTCGTGAAAGATATTGTCAAAGACCAGTCTTCTCCCTTGGTGTATCTCAACATAAGAACAAAATAACAGACCTGTGAAAATTTAAACTCAATTGGTCGCCGAAGTTGCGAGATATTAAATGAAAGAAAAAAACCCTTGTCACACGAAGTTGTGTGCTTTCAGATGCTTGATTTCGAGACTTCACAATCTTATTCTGAGGTCTTGAAATCAAATTCGTGGAAAATTACTTCTTTCTCTAAAACTATACGTTACTTCAGATTGAGTGAGCCGTTTCTCACAATGTTTTATGCTATCAATAGCTCCCCATTACTCGTTACCAAGTAAGGTTTGATGCTAATAATCAAATTAGCTTGAGTATTACCAACAGTGTAAACTGCCTTTAAACAGCAGCACGGCATCGAGCCATGGTATCAGAGTTGATTCTTTTTAATAATGCCATCGTTATCATACACATTTGTTTTGTTTTACAGCCGCATAATTTCCTGTAGTGGACTGCTATCTGAGTTGGTTTAGACATAATCACGATATATAACCTGCAGGAATTTGTGCTGTTTGTTGCTTCTATGATAATTCTTTAAGTATCTTTTTGAGGCCTGATATACATTCTTTTGCTGGTACGCCTTTTTGTGCTTGTTTTAGTAACTTTCAGTTCATACTCTCACATTACACTTTCCCAAAACAAGTAGTCATCATAATGCGTAGTGGTGACAATATGAAATCTTTGAAGCAAGTTTCGGTTGAGTAACTCACTAAGGTTTTCTTGTTCTGTTCTAGGAATTGTTTTTTTTTGTGTGTGTGTTGGGCTTTGTTGGACACACTCTGTAAAGATTATTGGTTTCACATTGTCCTCGTTTGTATTTTGTTTTGGGATTTCCCTTGTTTTCATTGAGAAAGGTTCTTAGGTTGGAAAGCAAACAGAGGTGAATTTACGCAGATAGTGTTAATGGTAACGACGCTTTTGTGTGCCAAGAGTTTAATGACCTACATATTCTGAAATTGATGTACCACATTTTGATCTGCAATACGATGTCTTATATTCTTCGGCACCTTTTTGTTTTGCACCTATTTTTATAAACATAGAATACATAGTTATTTGAATATGAATAATTATTGCCGAGTGATTCTGTGGAAAACATATTAACCCTGACCCTTGACCTTGATGTCAAGGTGCAGAGATAGTTCCAGACATATTAATTACTTCCAAGTGGCTGGCGTCAGGAAAAGGCTCCTCACCATAAAACATTTCTTCGAAATTGTTTTCGCCCAACCCTTAACTACAATATCGACACAAAGCAAAAGCCTCCACACAACTATGCTCTTTATATTCTCGTAAACTTGACTCTTGTTCCTCGTGACATTTTGTTGTGAGAGATTGTGCTTAGTGAAACCTGAGAAACTGTAATGAATTTGCTCTTTTAAATACCAATGTATGACACCGTCAACTCTTTCACCATTAAAGGTTTTTGATATCGTTTCGGAGGTCGAGTCTTTGGCCAGGACTATAATCCATATACTCACTGTGAATGAAGATGTATGTTAAATAATTTACCAATAGAAGTTTCAGCTTCATTGGTCGTCAAAAAAAGAAGACGAAAAAAAAAGGGAAATCACACGGGCCAATGTTTTCAGGAGAGTCCTGTAAATCCGTTGTACTATGCCAATCGTTGTCATCTCACTGAGACAACAATTATTCATTTCGCACCGTTCTGTAAGTTTATTGTAAATTTGTGGATGCTTGTGGCTTGTGTTTTTGTGTCGTACACGAAGTACCCAACCCCTTTAAAGTGTTGAAATTACTCCCTGGCATCCATTGTATGACACGGTGAACGCTTTAATCTTAAAACCGTTGAAATTGTATTCCGGGCTATCGTATAATTCGGGAGAAACGACGACCATTAATATATCTTCTTGATGCGGCCATCTGGGAATCGGATAAATTCGCTCAATTGTTTTCATTACAAAGAGTTTCCGATTGCCTGTACTCATCAGCTTCCTGATGAATGACCTTCTTCAATGCAGCACGAGATCATGAAAATTACAATCATTTCCTTTCGTCTTAATAATGAAACGCACTGGGCTTCAACAAATTCACAATAAAAGAAGGAGAACAAACATGAAGGGCATATTACCCTTCTTCACATCGTATACAGGCATGATACTTTGAAAAAACAAATGAAGCGAGTGCCCCCATGCCTTGGATCCAGTAGAAATTCTCAATCTCCCCATTGGGTGCCCTCTTTCGAGGAGAAAATGCCTTTGTGCCCTTGCCCTTTCCAAAACGAAGGCACACATACCTGAACTATTCTTTACATCGTATATACATCAACCCTGCGCCCATAATGGAACAACCCAGCCGCCACATCCATGGTAAAGGCACTAGGAACCAAGTGACTCCTATAATTTGACAAATATTTCTCCTTAATGCATGCTATAAATAGCTGTGTGTGGTACCTGTACCTCTTCATACATTTAGAACCTGTCATCAATTCTGCTATTGCCCCGCAGCGATGTGTGGAGGATGATTCTGGTGAGCGAATTGCCCGGCCTACATCGTCTACTCCTCCGCGGCGAGGATGAGTCACTGTAGTAGATCCCTCTTGCTCCCTCTGTACTACATGCTTGAACAAAATACCCACGCTATTTTAAGTGTCACCAACCTGTGCGTGTCACATCTATGGGGGTTTGCGTGCAAATTGGAAAGCGACTGTAACATCTTAATGGACGTGTGGTCGAAGAGCACGTGTGAGGTATCATCGCTTTGTGGGCTTCCTCCCCGCTGCATCCTCTCTGGATCATCATCTGACGCCCGGATACTTTATAAGATGATGGAGAATGCTTGAGACGTTTTGATCAGACAATCTTGAAGACGTTTCTTGAAGTGGGATGTGTTACTGAGTACTGGTTTGTTAGTCATTTGTTGCTAAGGACAGAATTGGAGCTGTCAAGGTAATTGTAACAAAGAAATTACATGTTTATGTTGTATTTATTTATTTTTGTAATTAGGAATTTAGTTGAGCGATTTAATCTGTTAAACTCGGGCCTTCTTGGAGTATTTTGTGTGGTCATGTTGTAAAAATATCATAGTGTATACAGTTAGAGATCTCATCATTCATGTATCATTAGAAAGCCTACATACATAGGTGGTGAACAATCCCCCATCAGCGGCCGTTGTTAATTTATGTGCTTTGTTGTTGAAACTCCAAGGGTTTTGAAGATTAAATTGTATCGTAAAGACATTTGTCAGAAGTTATTATGTGCCTTGGCCAATTCTAATAACATTTTTTTTTCCAGAAAATAACTAACTAAAGGGTAGGAAAAGCTCCATTAGTAATTACCAATATTGTCCACTGTCTTTAAGGTTCCTTTGATGTTTACCATGGTTTGTTGTCAGCCTAGTGTTTATTTAGACGGCGATGTTAAACCTCGCGTGGGGGTATATTTGTCTTACAGCTGTCCTCCCACGCATTCACAGCGAGCTGCTTCACTATACTTCTTCTGCAGTGATTCCTGTTAAAATGTTTGGTAATCTAAGATGGCATCTGTTCTTAAAACCCTACTTAAACTGTGTGGGTAGTTGAAGAATCATAACCTTTTTTCGAGTTCCACTGACTTCGCTTTTCATCAATACCTTGGTGGCTTGCGCAGCTTCGTAGAACCACTATCCCGAGCGACTTGAAGGGGAGACCACTCGCGCGAGCGACCACTCGGTGCGTGGTCTCCCCTTCCAGTCGCTTGGGAAGCTTTACATGGCCAAATGCCTTGACAAAAGGCTACTCTTGCAGACGGGGCTCATGCCGTAGTTTCGAAAAGAGAAATTATAAATAGAGCTCTCCCACGATCTCCCATGCCATCTTATGTTTGGCTTCAGGCAACTCAATACTGTCAGAACGAAGCTGGAAAGGAAAGTGATAATGGAACAGGAAACCTTATACAACGATAACAAACTGGTTGTAAGGCAGGGTATACTTTTGGTAATTACCTAACAAATAAATGACCGTAAACATTTTCTCGGTTAATCTTAAAGGGCAGTGGAAAGTTGGTGATTATAAAACATTGTTAGAGAAACAGTCCCAACATAATTTCCACCCACATAATTTGAATCAAGGAAAGGCTTCATGTCTTAAACCACTCTATGAAACATGGCTGGGTTTTTTGTCAGTAATTTCTGGCAACTTGGAGTGACTAATTGAGCCAAAATATGCACAGGTTGTTACGCTCTTCTTTGGAAACACCAAGTAAGGGGTATTACCTTGACAACATATATAGATAACATAAAAAAAATTTAAAAAATAACAAATAACAAAAATTAGAAATTCGATTTCCACTACCAAATTGGTAAAGAACAAACCTCACAATTAGGCCCCCTATCACAAATACGTAGGCATAACAAAGACAGACATTAAATACAAACAATACTACAAGATATAGAGCCTACACAGGCAAGTACAATGGACAACAAACACTACACTAAAAACTACAATACACAAACAAAAGAAACAATAGTACATCATCAGATAAAACGAAAACATTATTGGAAAAGTACAGGTGCACAGGTACAAAATATTACCAAATATATATACCGTTGTTCTGAATGCGTTGAAAGAAAACACATATTTAAAGGCAGTGGACGCTATTGGTTATACTAAAAATATTAGCATAAAACCTTACTTGGTAACCAGTAATGGGGAGCTGTTGGTAGTGTAAAACATTGTGAGAAACGGCTCCTTCTGGAGTAACGCAGTTTTCGAGAAAGAAGTAATTTTCCACGAATTTGATTTTGAGACCTCAGAATTACATGAGGTCTCAAAATCAACTTGCATCTGAAAGCACACAACTTTGTGTGACAAGGTTGTTTTTTCTTGCATCCATCCTATGTACCGCCAGTGCGATTATAAAACGGATTTGTTTAATACGAGACATTGGAAATGTGTGACTCACGACATATCGCATATATAATTGTGTGCAGAAGGGATTCGGACACCTACGTCATGCACACACATTCTATGCTAAGATGCAAAAGTTATTGGTTTCAGGTGAACATGCAATAGGAGGATTTGGTCTAAAGACTTATTTTGTTAACCAACAGTTTTAATTCGAATGTCTTTGGGTTTGCTTTAGTACTTGAGTTAAATTCATTAAACCATTTACACAAATTGAATAACCGAAAGCAAAACTTGTCTTAAACATGTGAGATAATCACATTAATTTACACTATATTACTTCCAAGGTCATCAATGACCCGAAAGGAGTGGGTTACGTGGGGCCTGACCTTTTCTGATTCAAAACGACCCGGAATCAGTATCACAAACTACCAGGGAGTCACACAACTAAAACGTGGCCCAGAATAATAAAACGTGACCCAGCCTGACCCAGCCATGGGTCGGACCACAAGTGAACATGAAACCGGTGTGGCGGTTTCAGTCTTCCGCCGTGTTCAGTGTTCCGGGTGACGTAGTCGGACATATCAGCACGTTGTTCGAACGGTTTTAGCTTTCCGACGTGTTCAGTTTTCCGGGTGACCTGTCAGATACCGCCGCGAGTACCCTGGCGAGTACTGTAGATCTCTCAGCAGTGACCCCAAATTGTTTTTATTACGATTCTTTTCTGTGTAGTCACATAATCTCTTGCCCCATCTTTACATGTATTCATGGGAACAACTTTAGGCAGGTCACACTCTGCTTGCATAAAAAACAACTCATACGATCCACGCATTTGCCGCTAGTTGCACTCGACTCGTGGACGCCGCCATGACAGCTACCGGAGGGTAACGGATGACTCAATACGGCACTAAAAATTGACTACTTGCGCTTGCTGTGCGCAGGCATCGCATGACGTAATGCTACCGTATTTGGTCATTCGGAAAACTGAACACAGCGGAAAGTTGAAACCGCCACACCGGGTCAAGCTATGACGTAGACCTTTTTTAAAGTTTAATTTGTTGCGTTACTGTCAACATTCATGTGTATTGTAGGGCACACGTGCATATACGTGCTTTGTTTAATCATTCACAGCATGTTAGAACAGCTTTACAATCAGTCATATTGTAAACCATCCAAATGTTAAGTGTTTGATATTTTTGTTGAGTGGTTCCCTTAGTATTACTAACTTGATCAGCTCAACATTATCGACTTGTCTGCATTATTCCTAACAGATGTATAAGCCCCCTTTCCAGGTTGATGCACTGTGCATATCCATAATAATTTATCCCGTTGTCAGAGACCTGCGTCTTAGATTATCATTATAAGAAGGTTATAGGATGGAGGTTGCTCAAGACAGGTCTGTAAAAGAAGAAAACTAAATCCATTCCCGGGGTCAGAGCACCGTGCCGATGTGACATTGACGCTATCACACACTTGCTTTCTATTTTTAACGCAACCGAATAGCCCTGGCAGCTCTTATTTTGTCGAGAGACGGCAATCCGGGGTCGAGGCATTTCTCTCTCGCCGTCTCAATTTAGACACATTCGATGGAGGATGCGGGACTAATTAAAGGGGACATTCCATAAACAGATGTCCATGCGTTTAGGAATTATTTATTAAGGAAAAAAAATCGTTTGACAGTTATATATGAATTATCTTGTTAACTGTCAGGTCGATTTTTATAGTTTTCGTGTCTAGTTTTTGAAGTTTTCCCCTGCATACTTAGAGGCACTGGGCACTATTGGTTGTTACCCGAAATAATTGTAAGCAAACACTTACTTGGTAAACGAGCAATGTAGAGCTGTTGATAATATAAAACATTGTTAGAAATGGCTCCCTCTGAAGTAACTAGGCCTATGGATTTTGAGAAAGAGGTAATTTCTCAATAAAATAATACAATACTTTGCTGAAGCTATGCATCTGATCTGAAAGCACATGAAGTAATACAACAAGTGTGTTTTTTCTTTCTTTATTCTCTTGCAAATTCGATGACCAATTGAGCCCACATTTTCACAGATTTGCTAGTTTATGCTTATGTTGGGATACACCAACCAAGTGAGAAGACTGGTCTTTGACAATGCCAAAGGTATCAAGTGTCTTTAATTTAGTCACAGCCAGAGGATGCGGGACTAATTAAAGGGGGAATTCCACAGACAGTTGTCCATGGATAAATGAATTATTTATCGAGGAACAATATAATTTGACAGCTGTCATTTTGTTATAAAGTATCTTGTAAACTGTCAGGTCGATTCGAATATATAGTTTCTAAAGTTTGTCTTTGCGTACTCAAAAAGTGCTTGACCTTTTAAATAACAGATTTGGTGTACAGATACTCGTGCTTGTTATATACTGACAAAATAGTTGCGTACAGTGTCATTGCTTTGTGTGTGAGCAAACGTGTGAAACAGCAATTCTTCAATATCAGAAGTAAATGGTTCTATACGAACTTCATATTATAAGCTTTCAGACCAACACTAATTAACAAAGATTTTGTTTTACTTCACAATCCTGATATAAGACACTGGACACTATTGGTAATATTGTCAAAACAAGTCTTCTCACTTGGTGTATCTCAACATACGCATAAAATAACAAACCTGTCAAAACTTGAGCTTAATTGGTCATCGAAGTTGCGAGATTACAATGAAAGAAAAAAAACACTGGTCACACTAAGTTGTGTGCTTTCAAATGATTGATTTCGAGACCTCAAATTCTAAATCTGATGTTTTTAAATCAAATTCGTGGAAAATTACTTCTCTCTCGGTGTGCTTTCAGATGATTGATTTCGATACCTCACATTCTAAATCTGAGGTTTTTAAATCAAACTCGTTTTATGATGATTATTATTCGAGTAATTACCAATAGTGTACAATGACTTTAAGCAGTGTTCATGCATGACTGTTGTCGGTGTTCTAAATTCTTCCGCTGAAACTCATGATCTGACGTATGTTCTTAATATAGAGATTGTTCATGGACAGCCCGAGTTCATGTTAACCGAGTTCATGTTTACTGGGATGCCATAAATGAAAACGAACAGACACACAGCTGTTTGTAGTAACATTTTGTATTTGTCACAACATCTGTTAACGATTGAATATTATTTTGCTAGCATTCGGCCGTCCATGGCAGCTAGTGCGAGAGGTACCTTTATCATGGTGCGGCCATCTTGAATTTACTTGTCATATTAAAATCAATGTAACCAAACCGAGGCTGAGCTGGCATAGTATGGTTCCTTCGTTGTACAATGACTTTCAGCATCCATTAGTGTTATTGGATACAGGGAAGATGACCAAGATGGCAGCAGCACACAGGTCAGGCGTGGTGCCGTCAACATCGTAGTGGTCAGCTTTCAATGTTCTCACAAAAACCAACAACGTGTATGTAGGGTTAGGGTTAGGGTTAGGGTTAGAGTTGGGGTTAGTGTTAGAGTTAGGGTTAGGGTTAGGGTTAGGGTTAGGGTTAGGGTTAGGGTTAGGGTTAGGGTTAGGGTTAGACATTGTGCACCCTCCTTTATCCTGAAAAATGTAACCCCAATTTTTTTTTTGTGATGGCAATCGCGGAGATTGTTCCTTTTCGTTGGGAGTCGAATCCCACCCGAGTATGCTTGTGATTTTGTTTTCACAGCGGTCGGAAAAAATAATGGTTAAACAGTGATAATACACATTGCTGGGTATGGGTAAAACAAAAATCAATATTTTTCCTTTTGTTATTATAAGTCCTCGCTGTTAATATCACTATATATACACTGTTAGCGTTCAATGATTATTTGGACGGTGTTCTAAAAATGTGCTGATGTGTACGTATACCGTTATCATATAAAAGCTCAATTCCCCTTTAAAGTTTATATAAACTCAATTGCTCTCAATTTGTTTGTACAGGTAAGGCCCAAGACTCTGCAGCTATATATACAACTACACGAGAGCGATTATTTAGAAACCGCTTCATTGGAAGAATATATGCGAAACGGACCCAAAACGACCGTCAATAACTGCTGCTGTAATTACTGCCGTGAGAAATTGTATTGATCTCATTCGAGCCATCTGAAATCTCTATAACCCTGACAAGCAAATCGGCAGCGAAGGGCTTCGGGCGCAGTGACAGGAACGCAGGAGGAGGAAGGAACATTGTGAATTCACAACTGAATGCTGAACCAGCCGATTTGTCTTTATTTCACTCCGGAGTTTAATTAAGTGTGCGCCGTGGTTTATCGTGCGCTAACCCCTACGACCGGATGACATTCATTTGTGGTTCGGAGAGAGACGACAAAAGTCGCAGTGAATACCATTTAGAGGCTTGTGTCGAGCAGTGATGGGTTATAGACAAACCACTTGGCATGCCTTGATTATGCTGGGGATGTAATTGATGATAACAAATGCTGGTACTACGTTGACGTGAATAATGGAAGGAGAGAATGGCATCATTCCAATAGTGGAGTTTAAGGGAACTGTTTGATGCATGCAGTATCATTTAACATCTGATGAAACGTGGGTGCTCGCATTAGTTGGATTCGCAACCACCAAGTAATTCTATTGATGATGTCATCCTTCTAGGGTGGGAACATTATGAGAACATCATGTCACTGATCACAAATGACGTCATAGTTTAAGCAACCATTCCATTCAGATCCTCCTTGTCGAGCGGTCATACTTTTTTTTGAAATTTTGTCGAGAACTTCACGGCTAATTAACGGTCCTTGGACCTCGTTTTATGCACGGAGTGTTTTTGTGAAGTGGCCGTCGCAATCATCTTCATCTACGCTATTATTGATATCAGTGTCATCTGCCCTATCTCTGGAACTTACCCGAGGGGCAAGGACAAGCATCTGCTAAGTGCTTCAAATATTTCTCAGGACTGAGGTAAGAAAACTCTTTGTTTATTTCTGTTTTAAAATATTATTATATTGTTAGCATTTATTTTTTTCAAGAGGGGTCCGAATGTCGAGTTAAGTTTTGATGATGTAGAGCGTAGTTATTCGAGAGATACAGTTCTTATGACAATATAAAGACAAAAGAGTCAGTAATGGCACGTTAAACTTCCATTGCGAACTTTTGTCAACATTCGGCTTTCAACTTTCAAATATAATTTGTGTACATAAATAGACAAGACTTTTTCTCTGAATCAAAACGTGAATTTCTTATGAACATTTCGAGGCGAATGAACGTATGTAGCTTGGGACGGGAACATCCGATGTCTACCACACTTTCTCCACCCAGCATGGCGTGGGGACGATGTTTGTTTTGTAATGTACGAGGTTGTGGTCGGCAATAAGCTTATATAGCAGTTGGAATTCTCATAGTCGAACAGCGATATCAATTAGTTCCACGACATATGAAATACCCTTTTACCACCCCCCCCCCATTTTAAATAGACTGACCAGACCAAAACCATCGACGCTATGCAGTCAATGGCGAACCAAAGGCTGTCGTATCTGACGATGAGCACGCCCCCCCCCCCCCAAAAAAAAAAAAAAAAAAAAAAAAAAGAAAAAAAAAAAAAGGGGGAAAAACGAAAAAAAAAAGAAAAACAAAACAAAAAAACCCCCGCCCAATTCGAGTTGAAACTCAATAACTCTGGGCAACAAGAATTCAACATGATTTCCGTCACAACGGTTTCCCTCCCCTATGTTGCTTTAGTTGTCTGAACTATCTATGTAGATGAGAAAATAGACACACTATAATGGTGTTTAATGATAACTAAAGTTTTAATGGTTATTGATTTTTTGAATAATTACCCAAGGTCTTGTAATATTGAAGCCATCAAATACCAACTCTAGTAAAGTAGTACCAATGCTGGTGATGGTAAATGATGTAAATACATTGTTACTTTTACAATGTTGCCCTTTTCAAAACAAACACAAAAACCCCAACCAAGCAGACAAGAAGAAGAAGACAAAAAAAAACGGTAACTAATGTTATTTACACAAATCATTAAAAATTAGGTAGACCTATTCAAACTTAATTACTGCAACTATGTAGGCCGGTTCTGCTTGCCATTAATAGCACATTATTACTGTGTTTATTCAATCGAAACATTATTGATTTATTTGATAATGGTCTGCTTTGATGTCCTTGGTCCTTACTGTTGACACAAGTTGTTATCGACAGACTGCTCTGTTATTAACTCATGTAATGATACTTTTGTGGCTGGCCACAGATGGTCAATTATTATTCCATGTAAATGGTCTTATTTTTCCTTTATTTTAAAATTTGTCGTGAATGCGGATACGACATAGTGAAAAACAAAACAATAATGATTATGCACAAATAACATTTGTACAACGACATCATTTTTTTTTAGAATATATAACCTGTAATAGTCGCCACAGATGTACACACAGATCCCGCGGTGTGAAGACGGTTATAATCATCATGATGGAAAACATCCCTTGAAAATAGTTTTACCAACATTGTTTTTTGGAAATGAGTAAAACAGCTAATTTTGATATGGCGAGTCCGAAAGTTTGGAAGTTCGAAAACAGTTAAAACTGTGAGGCCTCCAACCCCAACAAGTTGAATTCACCTATTTACACTTGATTTATACATTGAATGGTTGGCCAGCTCTTGCTGTTGACTTTTACGAATTTGAGCCTTAAAGCAATCGCACAACATCGGTAGACAGTATTGTCAAAAGGCCCACACTTCGTGTATCACAACTTCTATATAAACAAACCGTGAAAATTTAGGCTCAATCGGTCATCGAAATCGGGAGAAAATAACGAGAAAATCCACCCTTGTTTCCGCACGCTTCGGCGTGCCGTGACATGTGTTTAAAATAAATCCGTTATTCTCGATATCGAGAATTGATAATTGTTTCAGTATTTTCTCAAAAAGTACAGTATTTAATGAAATATTTCAAGGAAAGTTTTTCACCATTACCCTATTTAGACCCTGTAAGTTATTTGTGAGTCTGTGAACTTTTAAATGTTGTTCGGTTCAGAAAGCTGCAAATGGCTTTAAGGCCTGTAGTGGTATGATCTCATTTAGACCAGTGAGTGCTGGATGAACTGGTGACATTGCGTTACTCAGTTTGACTATTGAATGCTGATTTAACAGAGCAGTAATTTAAAAAACGAAATCGGTTTATAAAAAGTATTAATTTGAGTAATTAATTCGTCGAGAAATCCTTTGATATTCTAGCAGGATATTTGTTTGTGTTGATCATGTCCATTCTGTTTAATAGTCACTCATCGTTTCATTCCCGCCTTCTTGCAGATCACTAATGTCAAAAACCGGTTCTTAAATTATTTATGGGGCAATGAAACAACTAATTATAACCAGATGCAAAAGTTCACTCCAAGTGCGAGATATTTAGAAGAAAAAAATATGACAAAAAAATACACTTAAGTTAAGATACCTCATGGCATAGGAATGCACAGCTGTCTCGTGCAAAAAAAAAGGTATTTGGCAACCAAGTTTAGAGGGCACTCGTTAATATTATTAAGTCAATGCCATGTGGTAAATGTGTTTGATTAAATTAAATATCTGGAGACGGACTGTCATAATTTTGCCTTTAAAGACATTGTCATGGACACTATTGGTAATTGTCAAAGACTATGTCTTCTAACTTGCCCTAAACATATGCATGAAACAACATGAAATAATAACCAAAATCATACATGATGCGATAACGTGTTGACGCACTTACATTTAGCTCTCAGAAATTTCATGTTTTAAGCTCAAAATCCTACCTTCCGACCTGCTGAACCCAACCAATCTTGTTAAATATCATCATCGAACACCCTTGTCACACGAAGTTGTGTGCTTTCAGATGCTTGATTTCGAGACCCCAAATTATAAATGTAAGGTTTCGAAATCAAGTTCGTGGAAAATTACATCTTTCTCGAAAACGACGTTACTTCAGAGGGAGCCGTTTCTCCCAATGTTTTACGCTATCAACCTCTCCCCATTACTCATTCCCATGTAAGGTTTCATGCTTATAATTATTTTGAGGAATTATAGTGTCCACTGCCTTTAAAGACCTACATAATCGTGCCTGTATATGCTTCGTTTTTAAAACGGCAAGGGCACCAAGGCATGTTCTCCTTGGATAAAGGGCACCGTATGACGAAATTGTTAGTGGAGCACTTCAAAGGCACCAAGGCAATGACTAGGGGCATCGATGGGGCATCAGACTTGCCTCCTTGAAGTATCATGCCTGCATATTTTGTTTATGGAGAAGATTTGAACAAATGAAGTTTCTTAAGTAAAATTATCTGGAAAACGATTGTTCCGTGACATTTTAATTTCAGATACCGATTGAAAAAAAAACAAAAAACAGCAAAACGTGACTATTGTGAAATACCTGTTAGAAGTAAAACTTGTAAATCTGTTAGAGAAACTTCATGTTTGTAGGCAGGTTGTGTTTGAAATTGATAACGGGGAAATACATTTAGATGTGAATTCTTTGCGTATAGCCTATCACAACTTGGAACATAAGGAAACTGACAACGATATTGACGAAAAGTTAAGGAAGTGTGACGTACTGTGATATTCTCATCAAAACAACCATATCCTTCATAGTTCCGTATTATGTTGGCAGCTGTAGTTTTTAGTTTCAAGAACAAATATTGGCTGAAGAGATTTAATGAACTCTGAAATATTTGAGACGTAGCTGGCAGTTGGGGGTTGAGCTGTAATTTACTGATCAATGCTTCCGTGAAGTTAGCCTAAATTATTTAAAAAGAAAAATGGGAGAAAATTAATGCATGGTGAAAGGCGTTTACATCTGTACAGGTGACTAAAGCTTTACATTTACTTGCAAATGCTGACTGAAAAGTAAATCCATGTTTTGGGATGTGGAATTGTTCGAGGAGGGGGGGGGGGTGATGGAAGTATCTTCTTCAAGTCGAGGAAGCTTGGTCGAACAGGTCCGTGGTGTGTTTTAAAAAGGAAAGTTCCAGTGTCTTTTATACCAACCAAATAATTGCGGTACGGTTTCGCATTACTGCATTATATTAACTCGAAGAGACATGAATGGACAAAATATGGGGAAACACAAAACTCAAACATGAGCAGTTTGCCAAAGGCTAATTTCCTTGAACAATGATAATAATAAGAGTAATAACTAAAGGCCTTAGTATTGCTTGTTTTTCCCTCAAGACCCGGGACAGTACCTAGAAACAGAGCACTCATCAGTACACTCATCAGTGTACAAGCAAACACAAAATAATATTATTTATGTCCGATGCAAATATGACATATATTTAGATGCGACAATCGCAGAGTATCCATTTACACTTGAAAAACACACAAGAAGAAACAACGAATATTTAAAGGCAGTGAACACAATTGGTAATTAGTCAAAATCAGTATTAGCATAAAACCCCACTTGGTAACGAGTAATGGAGAGAGGTTGGTAGTATAAAACATTGTGAGAAACGGCTCCCTCTGAAGTGGAGTAGTTTTCGAGAAAGAAGTATATTTTCACGAATTTGATTTCGAGACCTCAAGTTTAGAATTTGAGGTCCCCAAATCAAGCATCTGAAAGCACACAACTTCGTGTGACAAGAGTGTTTGTTCTTTCATAGTTATCTCGCAACTCCGACGACCAATCAAGCTCAAATTTTCACAGGTTTGTTATTTTATGCATATGTTGTTACAGCAAGTGAGAAGCATGGTCTTTGACAATTACCAATAGTGTCCACTGGCTTTAAAAAAAAGAAGATGAAAAGGCCAAACATTACAAAATGAGCAAGCGCAAATTATCGGTAAAAAATAACAGTCCCCTATAGCTGCATAAAGAGTTGACTCATCAGATAGCAACATCAAGTTATTAATTCTGACATTCAGACTCATAAATATACAGGCCGCATCTGGTCTTGTCTCAACCCAAGTTATTAAGTCCATCGTATCAGACGATGCCCAAAGCCCAAAGGTCTCTGTCTTACACTGGGAGCCCTCTCTCTAAAACGACCCGTGAGACTTGCTACTACATTTTATGTCTAAAGGAGAGAACACGGCATCAAATATTAACAATGGTTTGTCACCGAGGTGTTTCCTCACTACACACATTACTCGACTGGAAACATGACTCATGATTTCAGAATAATTAACCAATATAACCCTGCGGAGAACTTTCCGACTCGAGGCAATTTTGTTGTTAAAGATGCTATGTCAGATTTTTGGCCCCAAACATTAAAACAATTTTTTTTTGAGTGAATGGTGTTTCAAAGAGTATCACCCACTCTAACGAAAACAAATTTTAACTTTTACTTTTAATGGTCGGGAACCATGAACAAAACTTAAAACGTTTCTTATAAACACATAATAATTGGTCACGTGATATATTGTCGGGACCCCGACAAAAACTAATTTTGAGCACTTTATTTCACTGCTACTAATAATTGGCGGACTTTTTCGAGCATTGGCTGAAATGAAGGCTTGTAACTTTCTCGACCCCCATCAAAATACCTATTGAATTTTAAATCAAAATCTTACATAGCATCTTTAAAATATATAGTACTTATAGAAGTAATTATGTCTGCCGAAAATGTTATGTTTACGTCTTTCGGTTTCGCTACGTTTTGCGTCTAAAGGCGAGAACATGCCATCAAATATTAACATTGGTTTGAGACCGAGGTGTTTCCCCACTGCACACGTTACATGACTCATGGTTTTAGAATAATTAACCAAATATAACCTGTGGGGAACCTTGGCAGTGGCATCTCGAGGCAATTTTGTTGTAAATTTTTATAAAGTAATTATGTCTGATAAAAACAACACTTTGACATAATTATTTCCTTTCAATTGAATACAATTAAAAGAGAGTTGAATTAAAGGTAAATTGTGTAATCTTTAATTTCAAACTCTTTTAAAAAAAACATGACTCATAATTTCAGAATAATTAACAAAATAATGATCTTAACATAAATTTGAACTTCCAGAGAATGCCCTCAGGGGACTTTTGGATAATTCTAAATTGTTTGTCGACTTACTTTTAATGATTTTTAATCGACAGGGTGTTTCTTAACACATGGATACTCACATGGTGTTACAGCAAACGTTCAAGCTGCCTCGAGTCAATGAGCAGACTATTGTCAGTAAGCAACAACGTTAATTATTAACTCCTGAAGAAACTTGCCTACTCAACACTGACAATACAACCACACAACATGATAAAAACCGTATGTTATTAGACATGGTTCACCTGAAGAAGTAGCCTATTAAAAAAACAACCTTGAACCTCAAACCTGAATTCCTTTGAGGGGTTCATTTAATTTGGATTCCCAAATCCACCATGCATGATGTCTACCCATAATATCAATATTGCTTACCGAAACCCAATAATAGTATCTAATACACCGTGCTGTGCCTGTCCGAACAAGAAAAGAAAAACAAGGAGTAGACTGTAACATCAATTTTTAATTAAACTATGAATTCAGGAAGGTTGTTTAATTTTACTTGGGGTGAATTTTTACAAAGTAAACTCAGTTAAGCAATTACTGGTTGTGTTATATTTAGGTCTGCCTATCTAATATTGATTTGTTTTTTAGCATGGCTCAAACCCACTTTAATTTTAGAGTCTTGTAAATCAATATTCATTCATTCATTTAAACATTACAGCAATACGAAGTTACAGACAGGGAAATTTACTGTGTAAAAATAGACTAAGCCTATTGACAATAATTATTGGAAGATAAGTCCGCACACCTGTTATCAGTAATTTGAACGCACACTTTCAATTTTCATAGTGGAGACATCTTTTGTTTTCCCCTTTCCCTGTACTTATGAACATCCTCCCCCGAACTTTTGACACATAATTCCTTGTGGAGCACGCATGCCTTTCGAATTTCCCTACGGTGGGATTTTTTGTTTCTCCTATTAAGTGTCATCCCGGGTCTCCATAAGGAAGAGAACAATAAAATACACACTGTGTTACACACATTCCATGGGTTGGTTTGTCAAATAAAATGTTAAAGGACAAACAACTCTTAAAATTATTTGGTAAAATTTATACTACGGTCAAGTTCTATTATATACAGGGCACATGCTCCCGGCCTTGCCTTGTATACGTGTTGTATGAAAATTCGATCATAAACAATATACATTGTAATGTCTAGATTAACCCTACCTGGCAAGTAGATACACACATGGTGTTACCGCAAACCAAATATACAATGTCTAGATCATTATCCATTCGCCAATTAAAGTGCACTTTGCAAAACTTAATTACATCTTCTATTCGCAGGGGCTGAATAAAGCCAAATTAGTCTCAAAACCTATGGGGAACGCTAATTCTAAAGCCCCTCGTTTTAAAACCGCGACTAATAGATGACGTCGATAATGCATGGAGTAATTCCCCTGACGGGGGTCTCAGTTTCTTCCGGGTGAAGTCAAGTCAAGTAATTTATTACAGTGTCTAATTACTGAAGGGCACTGCTCGGCTTGCATAAAGCTCGCAGAGAAGCCTTGCTGAGCTATTACACTGGCAATGTTATGATTGCACTTTTGGATCCCCCCCCCTCCCTTTTGAGGTTGTAAGATACTATAAAAGCCAATGGACATTTGACAATAATGTCTACTCAACTCACTTGGTAACACGCAATGGAGCTGGTGATAGTATGCAACATTATGAGAAACAGATCCCTCTGAGGTAACTTAATTTTTGAGAAATTTGATAACTTTGTACTAAAACAATTATTAGTTAGTACTTTAATTTTCTTTCAAAAGTTACGAAGTAAACCTAGAGCTAAATCTAAAACACAAATGAAATAACATCTTGTTTTAAGTGCTTTCCCGCTTTTAATTCAAAGTTTGGTTCAGTAAACAAAAATGCATGCTAAAAGTCCAGCAGTCCTGTGTATTTTTAACCCAAATTCGGGCCTTTTAAAGTTGGTGTCCGAACACGTCAAACAGCCACCGTATTAATTTTGGTAGTACCCTCACACCGATGAATGTTAACACTGTATACTCGGGTCTTTCCAGCAGAAAATCACAGGTATATTCCTCTGGTGGGATTCGAACCCACGACCGTTTACAACTTTAGAATATCTATACATAGTGTTTGAAAGCAACCGGTTCATAAAAATGGAGTTACCCACTTAGAAAAGTCACTCGGTGATTTGTTAAAAATAATTCAGAATTGATTCAAAGTTGTATACATACAACAGCCGCAGGGTTGTCGAGGCGAGCATTAATTCAAAGTTGATCAGTAACCCGCGCCAGCTGAGCTTGCCCACAAAGTCTCGATTTCTGTATCAAATTCCCCTCAAAAAAGGGCATTTCAGGTCGCAGAGTGTTGAATTCTGGTCTATATTTACATCAGGTATGTGAGGATGCATTACAGATTATACCGAGGAGGAATATTCAGGGCGAAGATTTAGAACCTCTCATCTTTTCAAGCACTGTTTTGAAATGTGTGAATCTGTGAATTTCGTGAATCTGTTTGACCACCTGGTTATGCACACAATGCACATTAAAGATCCAATGTCTGATTTCTGGACGATTGGACTTTAAAATCTAGATTTAAATTTAAAGGTAGCTTTTGATAGATTCCATAAAGTTATACAAAGATTCACTTAAAATGTGCGAAAAACATGGTAATGATAAGTGGTAGTACTTTTTTGTTTTCCATATTATTGTTAATCTAAAACACATTCCTCAGCAGGGAATCGTTTTTCGAAATGTTATACATCATCAACAGATGCAGTACTTCTTACCAAGCAAGTTGTCATGGTAATTAATTTTGGGAGTGATTTCCAATGTCGTTACCGTCCCTTTAAGAGACAAATTTAGTTTTACCATCTACAGCCCAGTATTAGATTGAAAATGAAAATGTGATGTTTTTGAATCTCTTCTCAAAAATTGTTATACATTGTCAATAACTGCAGTGGTCTGTAAGTTTGGGAGTAACTACCAAAGACGAACCAATTTTGCCCCCTACTGCCCCGTGAGATTGTTCTGAACTGAAAATTAAATGGCTGTAAATCCCTTCCTCTGAAAACATCCTTCTTAAAACGGTACAAATCATCAACATCAGCAGTACTTCTCAACCGAATAAATTTGTATGGTCAGTATTTCAATCTGAGGTATATCCTCCCTTTAAAAGAATCCAATAATGTTGTCCTTCTACAGCATCTTGGTATTGTGTTGAAAATGAAAACAGTGCTTGAAGCGCTTGTTATTGGATAAGAGAGCACAGACGACGTGAACTTAACGGTAGTTCACGAGCGATCCATGGATGTCGTGACCTCGTGGTTTAGTTAAACCAGACTCGATTTCAGGGCCCAAACAGGAGCAAAGTATACCTTTGTTTTTGCGAACTGTTGTTTTCAACAAGTATATAAATGTAGATGACTTTAAAACTAACCTGTGGAAATTCCTTTTCAAAAGGTGGTATCATTTTTAAAATATCGATAAAAATCCAGAGCGATGTCCACGCAGGAATTGAAGAGTAGCTAGTGCACAGGAGGAGTACGAGAAACATCACTGACTAACGCTTCTCAGATGCAACCTTTGGGGCCATAACAACTGAAATATTTTATAACCACATTTACTTTGAGTTAAATGCGTTGCACTATCAAAAGCTGTTGTACGCTGCTTCGAATCAACAGTTGTTGTATTGCCAATTGTTTTAAAGATGCTCTGTCAGATTTTTGGCCCCAGACATTAAAAAATAGAATTTTTTTTTGAGTGAAGGGTATTTCAAAGAGTATCACCCGCTCTAACGAAAACAAGTTTACCTTTTACTTTTAATGGTCAGGAACCATGACAAAAATTTAAAACGTTTCTTATAAAACACATAATAATTGGTCACGTGATATATTGTCGGGATCCCGTCCCGACAAAAACTAATTCTGAGCACTTTATTTCACTGCTACTAATAATTGGCGGACTTTTTCGAGCAATGGCTCAAATGAATGCTTGTAACTTTCTCGACCCCCATCAAAATACCTATTGAATTTTTTAAAAATCAACATTTTGGGGTCAAATCGGCCAAAAATCTGACATAGCATCTGACATAGCATCTTTAAGAGTGATTGACAAAAGTATACCTTAACACAATACGCTGCTAGGAATACCTCCGACATCAGTAAACGTAGCATTCCACACCATGTAAGACTGGTGTCCTGCTTCTCTGTTTTCTTAGCAGAAACTGTCTAAACAAGTCTTGCTGATTATAAGCAACGTTATGAAACCTGGCCCTAGCCAAGTCATCATCAGGGTGTGGGTTCGATTCCCGGTCATGAGATTTTACGTGGGATTGCCCTTTAGCAAGACACTTCTCACTGTAAAAGTAGTTTCTAGGTCATCGTATGGGTAAGTGGGGACCTGTGAGGGCAGAGGTGGTTCTTGTGCTTGAACATTCTTGGCACCACAGGGTGTATACTCCAATGGGAGCTGATATGGTTCTATGACCTAAAACAAGCCTATGTGACCGGGGTAATAATGTTCTAACGCCGAGTGACGAAATTGAGCACTACGTGGCTTGCATCCCTAAGAAAGCCTCCACACTGACCCAGGCAACCCTCACACATATTGATTCTTAAAGGGTTTGGGCACTTTTTGTACGACACGAAACACAATGTCCACATACTTACATTAAACTTTTGAAGATAATGATGGTAGAAAGTTTCCTTTAAAATATGACTTGCTAAGGTGCTGTAGTTTTTGAGAAATTTTACCAGTATTTGTAATTATGCGTTCTGAGCACTCCATGTTGTACTATTCAAAACGATTGGAATTAAAGTCCGATTTCATATTATAAGGTGATGAAAATTGCATCTGGGAAAAATGTCAGTATTTTGGCTGTACCCTTACACCGATGTAAAAAAAAAAAAAAAAAGGGAAAATTGCCAATATCTTTCCAAGCAAAATTAAATTATATTACTAATAACGTTGAACATTCCTTGGTGCGCCATGTCTGTCTGTTTATTAAGAAAGAAAAAAAATAAGAAAAAAAATAAAGGGAAGGTACACGTTTGGGAATTGTCAAAAACCAGTGTTCTCACTTGGTGTATCCCATAATAAATATAAAATAACAAGCCTGTGAAAATTTGGGCTCAATCGGTCATCGAAGTTGCGAGAAAATTATGAAAGAAAAAACACCCTTGTCGGACGCATTTGTGTGCTTTCAGATAGGAATAAAAGACTTCTAGCTAGAAGTCTTTTATTATTTTAGTGAGAAATTACCTCTTTCTCAAAAACTACGTTACTTCAGAGGGAGTTGCTTCCCACAATGTTTCATACTATCAACAGCTCTCCAATGCTCGTTACCAAGTCAGTTTTTAAGTTAATATTTGTTTGTTTTGAGTAACTACCAATCGTGTACCTTCCCTTTAAATAAAGAAATAAAATCATAAAATAATAACAAGTTGGGTAGATGGCCTTAGCTTTCGATCCAAACCGGACCTTCTTCAGAGGCATAAAACAAGTACAAATAAATACATAATCCATTCATAAAAAAAGAAAGGGAAAGGGATTAAGGGAAGGATTAAGGGAAATAATAAAATAATAACTAGATAATAAGTAAACACAGAGTGAGCGAAAGCTGTTTACCAAACAGGCTTTATAATCTTCTTACTTAAGTCGTTTGCCAATTTTTCTGCCATTGGAAAAATCTTGGGGGAAATCGTGATTTAATATCTTAAAATGGCTATAAAATGATGTAGGTCAGGCCGTGTACATCCCCTACTTTTCCCAAGGACCAATTATCATGCCAAACCCTGGCGTTTTTTTCTTCTTCATAAATTACTGTTACGTTAATGTCCCAAAAAGTCTGCTCTTTAAGAGTTATGTTCATCTTCTTACCTTTTTAGGGCTATAAATAGATGACCGGACATCGACGTCCAGAAGGCGGCCCCTTTCATCTTAATGCCTTTAAAGATTTGAGAAAATCACCTTGTAATAGTTAAAATGTATTTTGTGCATGCTTCACGAGTAATATCATTTCATCCCCTCGTGAGCAAACCATTGAACACTGCCATTATTACATGGGATGCATGTGCAATTGGTTTGCTCATTATAGTAATAAACGGTTGTCATGGTAACAAAGTAGTCATGTGCTTATACAAAATCAGGAACACGATACGATGCTTCTATAGTGTAGAGAGATTAACATCGGGTTGGTTATAGATTGGGCCCGGATTGCATGATTTAACTCGTTTAAGAAACAGTTCTCTATGATACCTTGGGATCGGGGCATTATTGAGTTTTTATTAGTCTGCGAAAGAATCAAATAATCCGTCTTTGGGACTAAGTTTTAGCTCGAGGTTCGTAATTCGGAAAATGTTTTAAACAGCTTCTTTAGCGAACATTTTGTAACGGGAATGTGCTATTAAAATCTGTTCGTAATTTGTTTTTACTTATCACTTCAATTTGACAAATTTTATTGTAATGTTGTTTTATTTACACTTCCGAATTTATTTTTTATATTTAGATAAAACAACTTTAAGGCCACAAACCTCAAGATTTTGTGTCAAAATTTAAATGACAATACTCTGATGTCACTAATGGGGAGGTTGCTTTAGTGTATACCTCCATGTTGCATTAAAGTGGTTAGACAAAATGGTACTCCCTACAAGACATGGGTGACTCGTTAAAGGGTTATCACGAATATCTGAAAAGTAACGGAGAAGTGTCTTTTTAAACTGATCATTTTGTTTGCATCTACAATTTGTTTAATCTCATTTGAACCCAATTTCCTTAATGATTGATCAAAGTTTGAAATGAATTTCAGTCAAAAACAAGTCACTTGCCAGTTTTGTTTTTTGAAACTGTGTCGATCAATGGCCAGTGGCAAGTTCAACCGAAACCGTTGTTGGTTATTACTGCGAAAACGTATGTTTTGTAGGAGCGTTCCAAATCCATCACAACTGCTCACACAGGATAGACGGAGTCATTTTCCTTTCAAGATACTACTAGAGTGCGATCATTTTGCACTTTGCCAAGGAACTAATCTGGTTACTGTTTTATGATTCTCCAAGTTTAAAGTAAGGTATCAATATTAAGCCCGGGATGTTCTTTGGCCTATATATGGTGGCCCTGAAGGGACACAGCCAGTCGTGAATATTTTTGCGACGTCGTGAATTTATTCACGACAAGTCGCGAATATTTTGGCGACGTCGCGAATTTTTTCACGACTAGTCGCGATTTTTTTCACGACTAGTCGCGAACATTTCCATGACGTCGTGAATAATTCTGCGACTAGTCACGAATAAATTCGCGAATATTTTTTCAGTAACTTGAGTGTGTAATTACTGTATTCACGTTGACGGCTTAGTAAGAATAAGTAAAAGCTGTCCCGTACGATGATGGATCCGGAGGAGAATTCCGACTGATGCAAATCGATGGTGGGTTGTTTAAGCAAAACTAACGTTAAAGGAACACGTTGCCTTGGACCGGACGAGTTGGTCTATCAAAAGCGTTTGTAACCGTTTGTTATAAAATGCATATGATTGGAAAAATGTGTTAAAAGTAGAATACAATGATCCACACAAATTTGCCTCGAAATTGCGTGGTTTTCCTTTTACTTTGCGAACTAACACGGTCGGCCATTTATGGGAGTCAAATTTTTGACTCCCATAAATGGCCGACCGTGTTAGTCGACGAGGTAAAAGGAAAACCGTGACATTTTGAGGCACTTTTGTGTGGATCATTGTATTCTACTTTTACAACATCTTTCTAACCATATGCATTTTATAACAAACGGTTACAAACGCTTTTCAAAGACCAACTAAACCGATCCAAGGCAACGTGTTCCTTTAACGTATGGCCCTAACGGTAGGCCTAGGCCTAACGTTATAGTTTTACTGAGTACTTTAGTAGGAGTAGGCTATCCTATGCTAGGCAATAAACGTTGGCACTTTCACTCTTCAGAAAAAACATAACGTTATATGTCACCCGCTCCTTCGTAATGATGAATATCGAGTAAATTTCATTTTTGAGTTTATATCATAATAATCCCAACAAGCAAATCTCAACATTATAAATAAAATAAAAATCATGATCATACGACCTTCCTGTCCAAAATAATATGTAATGTTCGATGACCTTGACACTATAAATTTAACGACCCGTTTTGAAAAACATAAACGCTAGAAAAATTTACTTTTAAAAGTGCGACGTCTCACACACTCATTAAAACAACTATTTTTTACGAAATGAAAACGTCAATTTTTAAGCTCGGCGTAGTCGGACCAACAATAAGTAAATTTTAACTACTAAAAGATAAGGTTAAATATAATGTGTTGACAATTTCAGCAATAAATTTGACAATTTTTACCTGAACTGTTAGAGCAATTTGCGTTGTTATTTCCAACTTGAAATGCGAGTTCGTTCCGTCACGGCAGGGTGCAACGCATCACGTAATCCCCTGCCAAGTTTAACTGAAAGATTAATCCTTTAGCATTCAGAATTATTTGGGTTTGGAGTAATTCAACCTTGAAAACCCCCGAAATATTGATGAAAATCAGACACTGTTTTTTCGAACTTCGATTACAAAAATAACTACAGAAACGGAAACTTATGGAAACGGGATGAGTTGTGCACCGATTTTCGGGGTATATTCGATGCCTAATATTGGAATAAATGTCTAAACAAGTGAAAATTATCATAATGGTGTTGGGCAATACTAAAAAACAATGTGTTCAAATGTTTTTTGCTTTCAACCAGAGTAGTCTTCTGTATGGCTCTCAACAATTAACATTAATCGACTAATATATATTTGAATCCTCTTTGATTTCTTGAAGTGTAACAGATGTTTATTTTATCAACAAAATTTCTCAAAAACACATACAACAAATAATATAAAAACAGTACGATTTCTGAGAATAAAACATGAGGAAAATAATGTTTGGTTTTTAATAATGAACAAAACTTTCCAGCTAACTTACACGTATTAAAAATATAAAAAACAGTACCAATAAAATAGTAAAACAAAACATTAAGGTTAGTGGAAAATAAAAAGTAAGTAAAAATTAACTTACACGTGATAATAAATAATATCAAAATCTATTCATGTAAACCCATTCACACCACATTCAATTAAATACATCATTAAAAAATAAAGGAAATAAACGACGAGAGTTGACTTGGGACCGAGTTGACTTTGGACCGAGTTGAATGGGACCGAGTTGGCTTGGGACCGAGTTGACCGGTACCCATACACATAGCCGAGTGGCAACAATCGTCATAGCTTGGCTCTCTACGCGTGCCGTGTAAGAATTACACACTCAAGCAACTGAAAAAATATTCACGACTAGTCGCGAATTTATTCACGACTAGTCGCAGAATTATTCACGACGTCGTGAAAATATTCGCGACTAGTCGTGAAAATATTCGCGACGTCGCCAAAATATTCGCGACTTGTCGTGAATAAATATACGACTTCGCAAAAATATTCACGACTGGCTGTGTCCTTTCAGGGCCACCATACTATGGTCCTATATATGCCATTTTCAATGATTACAATTTTGTTTAAAGAACTTTTAAAGCCATTGACAAGTTCTGAGCAGAAAAAAAAAGTTCACAGATTTACTAATAACTTACAGGGGTAATGGTGAAAGACTTCCCTTGATATTGAAACATTATTTCATGAAATGCTGTACTTTTTGAGAAAACATTAAAAACAATTATCAATTCTCACCATCGAGAATAACGGATGTATTTTAAACACATGTCATGACACGGCGAAACTTGCGGAAACAAGGGTGGGTTTTCCCGTTAATTTCTCCCGACTCCGATGACCGATTGAGCCTAAATTTTCACATTTTTTTAAAGATTATATATGAAATGTGATACACGAAGTGTGGACAAAACTGTTAACCGGTTTTGTGCGATTGCTTTAACAACCATAACTTAGAATGGACGGAATCATTTTCCTTTCAAGTTATTACTAGAGTCCGATCATTTTGCATTTTGCCGGGAAACTAATCTGGTTATATTGTTTTATGATTCTCAAAGTTTAGGCCGGGTTTGTCCTTTGGCCTTTATGCCATTCATGGGGTATTTCAATTATTACCCTTTTTTAAAGGAACTTTAATTAACAGCCATAACCATGACGGACGGAATCATTTTCCTTTCAAGATATTACTAGAGTGCAATCATTTTGCATTTTTGCCAGCAGGAAACTGATTTACAAATTGCCGCCTGCAGCTGGTGATCAAAGTGTGGTTGTGTGAAGTCTGTATTGATCTGCATTCTTTTAAAGATAACCACAAACATGATATGGCGGGTACTTAATTTGTGTTGTCATGGGTAACACAGACGCTGAATGACGTAATTGACTACAGATTAAAGGTTTCCCATATTATCAGCTGACTACGTCAAGACTCCTCAAATAATTGTCTGTATAAGACCGTGTTCAAATTGGCAGCTGCGGCTACGGATTTGACAGCTTCGGCTAGTGCTACGGTTACGACTGACCCATGATCTTATTTTAAGCTTAAAGGGACACGTTGCCTTGGATCGGTCGAGTTGGTCTTTGAAAAGCGTTTGTAGCCGTTTGTCATAAAATGCATATGATTAGAAATATTGTAAAAGTGCAACACAATGATCCACACACATTTGCCTACAAATTGCGTGGTTAACCTTTTACTTTGCGAACTGACACTGTCGGCCATTAAGGGTGTCAACAATTTGACTCCCGTAAATGGCCGACCGTGGTAGTCGACGAGGTAAAATGAAAACCACGCAATTTCGAGTGATACTTGTGTGGATAACTATATTGTACTTTTAAAATAACTTTCTAAGATATGCATTTCATAACAAACGGTTACAAACGCTTTTCACCAACTCAACCGATCCTTAGCAACGTGTTCCTTTAAAGGGACACGTTGCCTTGGATCGTCGATCGGGTTTGGTCTTTGCAAATCGTTTGAATAGTTGAAAAGATGTTTTCAAGTAAAGTATAATGATCAACACAAAAATTCCTCGAAATTGCACGTTTTTTTCGTTTACGTCCCGAACTAACTAAGTTTTTAGTTCAGAAAGATTATATAAGTAGAGGGATAATTATTTCAATAATTCTAAAAATAAATAGGGATGCCGGATCCTATGTTATTAGTGATTCGATAGGTTAAAGTGTATTATCGTAATTAGATTTCCGGCCTTTGGGTATCAGAGTCCTGTCTGATTTGCATAGTGCGTCGAATACACTCATTGGGGAGCTGCCTCCGTCTACTTTATCGATTTATGCATTTTGTATTTCATTGAGTGAGAAGTGTCTCATCATCAACTCGTGAAAGTGTCTTGGAGGTGGGGCTCGAGGCCTTTTCGAAACCAAGGTTGTGGTTCCGGCGCTGGCCTCCGGTTCCGTTCGGCCGCTTTGAAAGCGTACGGTTTCAAAAAAAAAAAAAAAAAAAAAAAAACAGACCGAGCCTGGGACGAAACTCTCATCAAACCCGGTTTCGAAAAGACATAAAACAATCGAAATCAAATTGCAAAAAACAAAAACAAAAGTTCTAAATCTAAACTTATCTACAGATAAGTTATCTTATTACGTACAGGTACGAACTAAGATCATCTGCCCCTTAATTCCCTTTAATCTTGCTTCCCAAACCTTCGCATGGCCGGATTACTTACCAGCCTCGCTACCATGGGCAGTGCACCGTATCGGGCCGCTTGCTTTGTGTACGTCTATTTTTGGCAAGATAAAAGCGCGCCCTCTGTCGGATGATCACGTTACGCTACGTTACGTTACGTTACGTTACGTTACGTTACGTAACGTTACGTTACGTCACGTTACGTTAAGTTACGTTACGAGAATTAGAATGTGATGTCCTGGACCAAAGCTACCATTACCCTCTCTCACTCTCCCCTACTCTATTTCACTCTATCCATGCACAGGGGTATAGGGAGCACTAAACAGAATCTCCCGCTTATGATGACAGCGGCTTGGATCGAGAGTAATTCATGCATCAAGATGTGTATCAATCCTCTATTAAGATATTCTCATTAAAGAAGTTACCGGTCCGTGAAATCCATTGATTAATGCCTGAGATGGTTAGACAAGTAGTGCATGGCTCCTTAGCGTATCGTGTGGATGTGGTCTTGATAATAAGAGGTTATCTACTCTGCCTCACTGCTTCTAAGATGCTTAACTTGATGGGTGGGGTTTTAAGGGAGATGTGAGACGCTATACTTCTCTATAAATAACAAAACATCCTGATATGTGTTTTTTCTGAAAAGTACCCACTAAACACAACAATTCAAGTAATATTACCGACCAATTTTCGAGGACTGTTTGATTTTCTCTTATCCCATGTTACTTCTTCACTTCTACAATGGTGATTAGGCACCAATCAAAATATTGTGTAGGCATTTGTACGGTTATTCGCGGTTTCAAGCACATCTTCAAAAGTTTGTATACTTTTCTTTTAACCTTGACAGCCATGTACAACTTGTAACTATTGTGTATGTCTAAAGATTTAAAATAAAATAAATAAAAAATAAATCAATCTTACAGTAACTATTTTCCTCCCAAGCCAGGTAATTCACTGTAAAATAATGGATTACTTGAAGTGTATTGTAGTGCACAATATACATCATCATGCTTGTACTAGAGTGTACTGTTCGTAAATGTGGAACACAAACATTTGAAGCTAATTATAATCAATTTGACATTATTTATGGATTTTTGTTAACGTGTCACCACATGGGAGATTTGGGATTGATGGTAGCTGACATGCATAATAGTAAAGTCCGTTGATTAATACGTGTTTATTTCCACTAATTACGTATTTGTAATTTCGAAGAAAACATAAAAACCCCACTTAGTCTGCTGCCACCTAGTGTCAATGAAAGTCCACCATGTTTGAGTATTGTTATTGCTGGCTATCAATAATTCACGCCTTTAAAGGTTTACAACGAACGTGACATACAAACAACTCTGTTCGTTTCTGGCTCCGTTTCTTTACTGTGCATCTCTGGTTGCTTTTTTTTATTCTCAGTTATCCCGAATACGTTTAATTTTGTTGCGCTATTCAGTCCGTGCTGTAAGGCTTTTTTGATTTCGTGTAATGTTTGCTTGGTGTGTTTTATGATGTGATTTTACTATATTGTGTTGTCGCTTGTTTCATCTCATTACCGGTGGAAATCGAATTTTCTGTGTTTGAAATATATAGGTACAACAGTTAGTGCAAACTTATCCAATGCAATCTAATTTAGGGGTGGTAACGTGTTCTGAAAGTCTAGTTTACTTCTATTTATGGATAATGGGGCAGAAACTTATGTGAATTTCCCCCATCCTTTTTTTTTTATTTTTTTTTATTTTAAAATCCTTATTGTCAAAATAATACTAATTCAATACATTCTAACTTCCAGTTTGAATTTAAGAAGACAGCAATAGCAAGAAAAATACACGTAATTGAATTGTGCACAATCAGAGTGGGCCTAGCAATATATTTTGCTAAAGGACAATAAAACATGCAGTTTGAAAAGAAAACAAAATATAGAGGTAGAATATAAAGCAGTGTTAATAACTTATAATAACTTTCTTTTGTTGCCAACCAAACCTCACTGGTAGCATGGACGGCAAAAAAATAACAAAACATTAAAATCATGCTTTAAAGATGTGACCAAATCAAACATAAATTTCAAACTTAAAGTTTAAAAACCATCATCGACATCACATGACTGATTTATCTCAACACCGTTGTTGAAAACCTGTGATACAAACTGTGTTGCTATCAGTTTTAGCTTTGTATTTATGGCTTCCTATAGTTTTCCTACCTTGGATGGAAAAACCTCAGGCTGTGATGTTGTAATAGAAATGTCTATATTCGATCCGAAGGACAAATCTTTAATTATATATGATTTCCATGACGTACTCTGACTGCATGTGTGTCAATAAAATCCGCGAGTGCGCAAAAGTCCGTTAGGGACGTTTATAATAAAACACTGCTTTTGTGGAAGTGTCATGGCCGAGCTGTTAAGAGCACCGAATTCAAACTCTGGCGTTTCTGATCAGCAGAGTTTGGGTTCGAATCCCCAGTCGTGACACTTGTGTCCTTATAATAAGCACTTAACAATTGCTTCGTCCTTGATGTGACGTAAAGCCGTTGGTCCCATGTGTTGTGTAACGCATGTAAAATAACCCAATGCACATCTTATCGAAAAGAGAAGGGGTTTGCCCCGATGTTCCTGGCTGTGGCTTCTGAATGTGCTAGCACCTTGTAAACCATTATTTGGTAGATACCTTTATTTGTAGATACATGCGCTATATAAGACTTCGATATTGTAACTGAGTACTATTATATTTGACAACTGGTAATGTTTCTCTCAATGTACTACATACTGAGGCATACACTTACTGATAGCAATCCAAGAGTGTTTCAGGTAGTCTGACTGTATTTCACCGTTTAAAAGGCGGATCCATGTATATTGATGTGCATGGGTTGGGTCAGGTGTGTCAAAATAGTGGTGGTATTACTACACGACAAGCCATAAGGATCGATCGTGTGTTTGTGTGTCATGGGGGAATTCCAGCGAGACAGCGGAGTAGTCTATGTTGTACAAAATCCATCGGGTAAACGACCCGGCCAGACACACTTTAAAATATGTCTGTCAAGTGTATCCTCTTAGAATTCGGGGAAATGGATTTGTAATCAAGTTAATATTAAGAGTTACTTGAAATAAATTGCTCTTGCTAACTTGAAGTAACGTACTTAGGGTTAATTCCATGTTTCGGGCAGAAAAAAAGATCACATCTGTGCTAGTTTATAACTTTATCAAAACATTATTAAACTAAAATTTTTAGACGGCATATTGCTATATCTGTCCCAGTCATACTATGTATCACATATGTTTTAAAATAATGTAAAATACACTCTGTCACAGGTCATTTTTGCATGCCTGTTTTCTTCAAAAGCCAATAAAAAATAACAACCAGCAGGTACGTATTTGTCACGGGAAATGATTTTTTCATTATATTGAGCTCGTTTGCCATTACTAGTTAATGGATTTCTATTTTTAGGTTTCAGAAAATCTAAAATTGGAAACATCTCATACAATAACAATCTCCGGTGGCGAGGCACAAACAGTGCACGATGTAAACGATATACCGTCAACCCACGCTGTTTAGAAGTTAAAGGCACTCCACACTATTGGTAATTACTCATAACTGTTTAGCATAAAAAACTAACTTTGTAATGAGCCGTGGAGAGCTGATAAAGACAGTGGACACTTTTGGTAAGTGTCAAAGACCAGTCTTCTCACTTGGTGTAGCTCAACATATACATAAAATAACCAACCTGTGAAAATGTGAGCTCAATCGGTCGTCGTATTGCGAGATAATAATGAAAGAAAAAACACCCTTGTCACACGAAGTTGTGTGCTTTCATATGCTTGATTTCGAGACCTCAAATTCTAAACTTGAGGTCTCGAAATCAAATTCGTTGAAAATTACCTCTTTCTCGAAAACTACGTCACTTCAGAGGGAGTCGTTTCTCACAATGTTTTATACTATCAACTTCTCCCCATTACTCGTTACCAAGTAAGGTTTTATCATAAGAATTAACTTTGAGTATTTACTGATAGTGTCCACTGCCTTTAAGTTTAGTCTCCATAATATATATCCACTGAAACAAAATGCCAATGTCCACCTAGTGAGGATCAAGCAAACAAATTAAAGATGGCGGATTCTGAAAGCATTCTTCAAATATTCATCAATGTAGAAAACTTGTCTCCAGTAAGCGTGACTGTATCCGGCATGCATATTATTATAAGTGTACAATTATGCACGCGCTGCAGCGGCTGATACATGTAATTTTGTGCCACGCATAAATTATGTACTTTTTTTTCTCTCTCAATGTCTCGAATCCTTCATAAAGCATGATGGATCTACTTCCTTTTTTATAATCTACTTCACTAAGAGTATTCCGAAAACCTAACATCACCAACTAAAAAAACACACAACGACGGCGGCAATGAAAATGACAGCGTTAGCGGCAACAGCATCAGCTGCAGATGGTTCACGAAATGTTACATGAAAACACACTAGTAACAAGTACGGTATATTTATGAGGAGAATGATTATCATTTTTAGGGCTAATTGTTAATTCCAAACCTCCTCATTCGGATCTCGATATAGGACACACTGGCTAAATATCTCTGACCATCATTTCACTGGCTTAATATCTCTGACCATCATTTATCTGGCTAGATATCTCTGACCATCACTTCACTGGCTAGATATCTCTGACCATCATTTCACTGGCTTAATATCTCTGACCATCATTTCACTGGCTAGATATCTCTGACATCATTTCACAGGCTAGATATCTCTGACATCATTTCACTGGCTAGATATTTCTGACCATCATTTCACTGGCTTGATATCTCCGACCATCAATTAACTGGCTAGATATCTCTGACCATCACTTCACTGGCTAGATATCTCTGACCATCATTTCACTGGCTAGATATCCCTGACATCATTTCACTGGCTAGATATCTCTGACCATCATTTCACTGGCTAGATATCTCTGACCATCATTTCACTGGCTTGATATCTCTGACCATCATTTCACTGGCTTGATATCTTTGACCATCATTTTACTGGCTAGATATCTCTGACATCATTTTACTGGCTAGATATCTCTGACCATCATTTCACTGGCTAGATATCTCTGACATCATTTCACTGGCTAGATATCTCTGACCATCATTTCACTGGCTAGATATATCTGACCATCATTTCACTGGCTTGATATCTTTGACCATCATTTCACTGGCTAGATATTTCTGACCATCATTTCAATGACTTGATATCTTTGACCATCATTTCACTGGTTAGATATCTCTGACATAATTTTACTGGCTAGATATCTCTGACCATCATTTCACTGGCTAGATATCTGATCTGTGACATCATTTCACTGGCTAGATATCTCTGACATCATTTCACTGGCTAGATATCTGATCTGTGACATCATTTCACTGGCTAGATATCTCTGACCATTATTTCACTGGCTAGATATCTCTGACCATCATTTCACTGGCAAGATATCTCTGACCATCATTTCACTGGCTAGATATCTCTGACATCATTTCACTGGCTAGATATCTGATCTGTGACATCATTTCACTGGCTAGATATCTCTGACCATCATTTCACTGGCTAGATATCTCTGACCATCATTTCACTGGCTAGATATCTCTGACCATCATTTCACTGGCTAGATATCTCTGACCATCATTTCACTGGCTAGATATCTCTGACCATCATTTCACTGGCTAGATATCTCTGACATCATTTGACTGGCTAGATATCTCTGACCATCATTTCACTGGCTAGATATCTCTGACCATCATTTCACTGGCTAGATATCTGTGACATCATTTCACTGGCTAGATATCTCTGACCATCATTTCACTGGCTAGATATCTCTGACCATCATTTCACTGGCTAGATATCTCTGACCATCATTTCACTGGCTAGATATCTCTGACATCATTTCACTGGCTAGATATCTCTGACCATCATTTCACTGGCTAGATATCTCTGACCATCATTTCACTGGCTAGATATCTCTGACATCATTTCACTGGCTAGATATCTCTGACATCATTTCACTGGCTAGATATCTTTGACAATCGTTTCAATGGCTAGATATCTCTTGTCATCATTCAATGGCCAGATATTTTTGACCCTCGTGTCAATGACTTGATATCTAGCCATGGAAATGATGGTCAGGAGAGAACAAGCCAGACAAATGATGGCCATAGTATTAATGATAACATCCTTACCTTCACCAAATCAGATGCAAGTTGTGTGATATAGCCTCATCGCTCGTGATTGACACAAAGGATGAGAATCTTAGACGTCATGTTTATTTCATCACTTAATCTAGCAGGTAGATAAATATACGGATCTGGAGAGCTGTTGAGTAATGGCCAAGTACCCACACTTAAAGGTGGGATGGTATACACAAAATATGTTGTACAAAATCAAACGGCATTATCTTTGACACCACATTTATGAGAACATTATCAGATTTTAGTTTTCGCTATAAAAAAACAGTCTTTTTTAATATCTATGGTAGAATAGTTACTTTACAAATCTGCAGTGCACTGTTCAATTGTGAAAGGGCACATTTATTTAACAAACAAGTAGTCCATATTATTTAAACATTCACTGCAATAATTTGGGTAGTAACACTGATATTATGGGTGTTGTCACTTGATATTGAAAAGAGGAATTACACTTAACATCATTATGGTTTAATAATTTAGCACCCGTTTCTACCACCATTTGAACACCTTTCGATTTCAATTTTGATTGTCTCTTGAACACTCATGGTGATAAGTAAATTTTTAAAAGAAGTTAACGGTTGTTTTTTTGAGCCTGAAAACAACATTTATTAATTGAAGAGATTATTATAGTCAATCTAAAAATCAGTAAATAAGACATCATAAATTTACCCATCGCAGGGAGAGGTAAACATGAAAGTGCCATTTTCAACAGGGTAACAGTATTAGCTTTCCTTCGGCATGCGATTGTATTGTTCTCCGTACCCGTTTCAGAAGAAAAATAAAAGAACTGTTTAGCATTCATTTAACATTGAATATTGCCCTTAACCTTGAAGACTCGTCGCCTTGAAAAGGTAAAATATTCAGACTTGCAATTGTAAGAAAAAAAAACACCTTATTGCTTTTAACATGAATGGAAATGCTAGATGTTAAAATGCACAATACCCTATCATGAAAACCAGTGTCTAAACACAACTTCTCTCTTTATTTATAGAAGTAGAGAACCGAAAACACAAAAATATCAAATCTTATAATGCCACGGCTATAGCGCGCCAAGCGATGTTATAAAAATAGTCGAGACGAACATATGGAGACGATAGTTTAGCATCCACTTTAATACTTGGGAAATGTCCTGATCAATTTCAAACAGCTTTAGGCTTTGTGGGACAATATTTAATTTTCCAGTGGAAAACAGAATTTTTGAGTGGTTCTGATGTCATTAAAGGTGACATCAATAGGCCTGAAAAGTGAGAAAACAAAATAATTGAGTAGAAAGTAATTATATTTTTTTTCTCGATTCATTCTTTTTAAAATTTTTTATTATATTTTTGTCCCGTGCCTGTATCTCTATTATTGTACTCGCTTTGTCCGCCATACTACTCTTGCAAAGAACCATACTGCGGACAACTCTATTTAGAGTGAAAGATGGGTACTTTAAAGCCATTATACACTTTCGGCACAGAAAAAAAAAAAGTTCACAGATTTACAAATAATTTACAGGGTTTACAGAAGGTAGTGGTGAAAGACTTCTCTTGAAATATTAATCCATGAAATGCTTTACTTTTTGAGAAAATGTTAAAACAATATCAATTCTCGATAGCGAGAATTACGGATTATTTTAAACACATGTCATGACACGGCGAAACGTGCGGAAACAAGAGTGGGTTTTCCCGTTATTTTCTCCCGACTCCGATGACCGATTGAGCCTAAATTTTCACAGGTTTGTTATTTTATATATAAGTTGTGATACACGAAGTGTGGGACTTGGACAATACTGTTTACCGAAAGTGTCTAATGGCTTTAAAGGGATTTAGAGGGAAGTTTGTTCAAATTTCAATCTAAAAAAGTGACACAGATTGACTTACCTTTTTAAAAGAGCAAAAGCCACTCTGACAAACAAGAGAGTAAATTAAATTAAATTGTGAAAAAGCCCCCCCCCCCCTCCAATTCTCAAAAATTCCCTCTGACATCCAAGCCCTATTACAGTTGATAAACCATCCGATTCAACCCGTCGTGTTTAGCCCCGAGAGGGTTCCAAAAACTGTCATTTCAGAATCTGCATCAATCACCGTCGACAATAATAGTGTGATGTATAGTTTAGTCAGGACCGTAAACAGTCTCACCTTTAGCCTGGAGCAAGTTTTCACAGGCTCTGAACTCAAATCTCAGACTTGCAGATCGCGATGGAGATAAATGTTTTCTGACTTAGGTTCTTCTTCCTCTTAAAGGCACTAGACACTATTGGTAATTACTGAAAATAATTTTAGCATAAAACCTCACTTGGTAATGAGTAATGGGGAGAGGTTGATGGTATTAAACATTGTGAAAAACGGCTCCCTCTGAAGTGCCATATTTTTCGAAAAGGGAGTAATTTTCCACAATGTTGATTTCGAGACCTCAGATTTAGAACTTGAGGATTTCGAAATCAACCGTCTAAACGCACACAATTTTGTGTGACAAGGATGTTTTTTATTTCATTATTCGCTACTTCGTCCGACTGAGCTCAAATTTTCACTGGTTTGTTAGTTTATGCGCTAGTTGAGATACACCAACTGTGAAGGCTGGTCTTTGACAATTACCAATAGTGTCCACTGCCTTTAAAGATTGCGATGGAGATGAAGGTTTTTTGACCAAGCTTCCTATTTTTTTTTATTCTTCCTCTTCCTTCTTCTTTTTGGTCGTGGATGAAAATCTTGCCTCGGTTTCCTCGATTTGCCCTGAGGAGCTTTTCATCCCAGTCGATTTAGATTTTTTTTTTTAAATCAACCCATCAATTTAACTCGAACAAATAGTTGTTGTAGTTAAGCTATTGTCAAGACGGTGTAAAGGTCATTGGGATTGTATTGAGGCTTTTTAGTGTACGCTGGAAAGTTGATGATCCATTTAGAACGCTTTGAAGTTAATTGTCTGCTGGTGTTGTTTATCTTAATGTGTTAGTGGAAGATATCTTTCCTCTCTCGTCAAATTTGTAAAAGGATTTGATTGAATGATTTAACTTAATAAACAAAGAAAAATATTCAAATCAAATGTGCAATAATTGGAACCAAAAGATGTTGAATGACACCTTAAAGTTGTGCACGAGTTACCGAATTTTTTTCCCCGAACAACTGCATCCTTGTGGAGTCTTCTTTTATTCTTGCCTTTGGCCCTGCATTTAACAGATTACATAGACTTTGTACACATATTTCCATGTGGTGCACCTCGGTCTTTAGACAAGCACTGAATTGAGTCCTTTTGCCCCCCCCCCCCTTTTGTCCTTGAGAATTGGTACTCCCTGACCTAAATAGTCAGTGACTAGTGTACAACGTAGCACTGTGATATTTTCCTCAGAAAAAAATAGCACTTCAATTCATGAAACTGAACGCCGTTGATTGCGCACGTTCTTATGATAAAAATAATACCAAGTTAAGTGGCAAAGTGGCGGTATCTTAGATTCACAGCTGCAGTAAATTATATAGACGTGACAGTTTCATAGTGGACTATCGATTGTAAATCCATCAAATAGAAACACACAACGTCCAGGGGAATGGTGCTAACTCGTCCTGGTTCTGCAGAATGTTCCGAAAAGAAACGGGTCTTTAAAAAACCAACAATTTATATCATTGATTGAGGAGGATTTTTCTCTAGTATTTTGAGTGTAATTCTAAATATCTTGTCCTGGATTTTGTACGAAATCTCCCCGGTTGCAAAATGTAAATGTTGGCTTTGCTTGGCTCACCTCGCTCATAATGCATCAATCTTTCGCTCCTCCCCGAAAAGTAAAATAATAAAATAATAATAATAACTAAACAAGTGATCGAAAGAAATTAAAAATGAGAAATTACTATTTTGTCGGCAATTAAAGCATCTTTCTTGCATAACCTGATAAATTATCAAAACGTGGTAATGTCCCTGACGTTAATTTCATTTACGTAATAATCAGCAGGTCCTGAATGACAAAAAATACATTAAAAACAATTCGAAAACGAATGTTTTACTTAAAAAACGCATACTTCTTTTAGCAAAAAAAAAACATTTAAAGACCACTCCTGATCAAGAAACCATATTTACCAGGAGCTCCAAACTATGCAAGAAAGTAGTTTTAAGAAATCCACGCGAACTGCATTACGGATAACAATAATTGTAGTCCTGAGCAGACGAATTGATAATATTGTGGAAGAAAATTAGTGAAATTGTTTTAGCTGTGTATAGACTCGGTCTCGCTTGGTCAGTTTTATGTGAATAGGGCCTTCCCGTGCACCATAACACCCGTCCCAGACACCCGTCCCAGGTTTTGTTTTCACGTGTACACCCGCTAATCCTCTCGGAAATCAAATATCTTCTATATAGGCTGCAGGGTCCATTCAAAAAGACGTGTAAACTACTATACATGTAGGTGACCGGCTCTACAAAAATGGGTATTATGGGACAAAATAAGTAAATTGAGTTATTTGTGTTATTATAAGCTTTATTTTGGTGTGGGTTTGAACCCTGTGACATTTTGCGTTCTGAAAATATATACTGATATTTGCATATTCATATTTTACAATTTAATGAAAGTGCCTTCACAGATACAGCTCCTTAAACCTAGCAAAATTTAAGGGAAGTTACCTAAAACTGATACGAAAAAGCTTTTGTTAAAAAACAAAAAGTATTTGTGCAATAGAAGCCAATAAACCAAGAAAGACAAAATCATGTTGCGAACATATTTTCAGGATCTCAACATTGAGCGCCTCATTAAATGTAATAAGCATATCGTCCCTTAATACCATTTTTTTGCAGAGCGGGTTACAGAAGGAATAAACAATAATTTGAGAAATGTTACTAGCAGTAACGTATAACCTTGAATCAAGTCCCAATCCCGTGTCAATCTCAGAAAACTACTGCCTTGTGATGCTTAGCATCCCCCCCCCCCGACTTGTTGCAATACATAGCTACATTTTGACGGCGGCGGGTATGCTAAGGGACCTCTCGAACGTGAAAGGGACTTGAACCAAGTCTAGCAGTAACGTTATACTCGGAGTCAAATTTGTAACTATCGGTATAAACAAAAATATATCTTTTAACATGAACCACGTTACTTCAAAGTGTTATGTTTCTCCAAATGAGTTATTCGATCAAAAGTTGATAAATAGGCTAATAAAGTTCTAACATGTGTGGTTATTATTGTCATTAAAGGTTGTATTGATTATTAAACCTATGTTTATGCCCCTTAACATTCCCTTTAATGCATTTACAAAACGGTGGATTTTTTTCAGATAATCTTTCACGTTTTGTATTTTGAGTGTTGTGTGAACAATCACAGTGATGTCATGAGGGGGAAAATAGAGACAGATGGTTGATTATGGCCAGTAAGCCCGTACAAAAATATCTAGCGTGGTAACGGAAATATTTACCATCCAGCAGCATGACTTTCTACTAAAACTGAAGTGCACTATAAACGCACGTACGTCAGACGGACTTTACACTAACCGACTGTTTGCACAAAAGACCACTTGATGTGTAAATACTTTACAGCCAAATTTAGAAATAACTTGTTACATGCCGTTTATAAAGTCAAATTGGGAAAATTTCCATCAGTTTCTGTCCTCGTTGCAATTTATTCATACGTTGTTCGTGTATTACTCGTTTATTTTTGGAGACAGTTTCAAATTACATGCGTAAAAGAAATCAACGAATATGCGGCGAGCGCTGAAAATGTTCAAACAACAATATAAAATGCTTTATGCTGCATGTTGTATTCTAAATTAATGTTTTTAAAACGTTTTATCCAATGACAAAATGACAAACAGCTGTAGCTGAACGAGTCACTAAACAACGATTAATATACATGCAAAATTATATACCAGCATAAACACAGTGATGGACCATACAGTGAGATACTATTGGTGAAATCATATTAATTGTAAGGGAATTTGGCTAGGGAATTTAAGGGAATTTGGCTAGGGAATGTAAGGGAATTTGGCTAGGGAATTTAAGGGAATTTGGCTAGGGAATTTAAGGGAATTTGGCTAGGGAATTTAATGCATTATATTGTTCTTGTAATGTCCAAATCAGTATGTATGCAGTACAGTTATATGAACAGAACAACTTCGTATGACCTTTGGGACTATAGCTACAAAATAAACCAAAACATTACTCCAAAGGTCCTCCAGGAATGGAGAAGAAAAACTCCTTAAAGAAGAAACCGTCACATTTTGCCGTTTTCGAGATTTCCAAACAAAAAGTTGGGAAATCCTCAAAAAAATGGTTCAAAATTGTATCTTGGATGGTTTATTGATATAAGTATTGGTTGGAATAGACCAGCGTTATGAGAAAAAAATGGGAGGCTGACACGCCCATAAGGGTTAAACAAATCAAATGAATTATCTATTACTGCCATTCACCTATACCAACTCTGAATATTCGGAAAGAACATCAAAAGAACCCGTGCAATAATTAAATTATAAAACTAATTCAAGGATTCTCCTAAAGCAATTATAGTCCTTTGTAGAACACCTTATAAATATTTGTTCAAATTCTTAAGGTTTATTTTTTTATTTGTACTATTAGTTAGATCCAAAAATGTGTAGGCGAAATAAAGGTCGCGTGATTGCTGTGCTCAATTCAACACTAGAAGTCATGTCTCAAAATATTTTGGGACAATATTTGCCGGCAATATGACACGGATTTCGGTCTGCTTCAAAGCTGTTGTGCAGCATTATGTTTAAACAGTAAAAATCGCATCAAGTTGAGCACATACTTCCCGTATATAAATGCTGAAGATCGCCGGTTGGTTTGGTAATTGTGTTGTGATAATTCTAGTTTTTAAATGATATGAAAAGATCATACATGGCTTTGAAAATAACAAACTCATCTCTACCCAGTTAAGTTACTTGCTTTAAACCAATCAAATAAGTCTTCCAAAAATCAGTACTTATTATTTTGTAATTATATACCTCATGTATAGAATCCTCTAATCTGATAGGTTAAAAATGGAGTCACGGAAATAGCAATGCCCACTTTTTATATCTAGATGACGTCATAAAGACCATGCCCGCTCTGTAAATAACGCAACTATGATATGTATAATGTACGACAGCGTTCCGTGTCACGGCGCAACCTTTCTTTACACAGACAACATTTCACCGGATAATCGGAGTGGTGTTGATTAGAATAATCTTTATTCGGTATATAACAGAAATATTGACTGCTTAATAATCGAGGAACAATTAAAAATTGTGCCCTCGGTGATGTAAAACCATGGCTATGCCCTCAGCTTCGCTTTGGGTCATGGTTTAACATCACCTTGGGTCTATAATTTTAACTGTGTCCCTCATAGCAGTCAATATTTCCATACTATAATCTCTAAAGTTTCATAAAAAATCGCAATTCACAATTAGTTTTCATAGAAAATGTATACATATCCAATGCAAGCAATTATCGGCTAACTAACAATATTCTAAATTGTAACTATTTAAAAAAGAAAGAAAAAAAACATCATCCAAAAATCAGTACCTAGGCCTACTTGTAGCTAACCCCGAATAACAACCTGGGACCTACACGTCCATAACGGAATTACTAGCGTGTTGTGCCCTCGTGTTTCATAATTGCTTTAGAAACTCGACGTGCACAGATAACAACACTATAAGAATTCAGACATAAAAAAATGAAAATTAATCGCAGTTCATAAAATAGCAAAATTTATGCATAACCAGTGTAGACCTAATTGCCAGCTACTTGAACAAATATAAATAAAAAACATCTTCGGAAAATTAGTTCAAATTTATAAATTAATAATCTCTTAAAGTCACCTGGAAATAGAATTTGTTTTTCTTTCAAACATAAGAGTATATGCTTACGAACAATAAAACAATTTTTTTTAGTAATTGTTTGTCACGATTTATATGTTTAAAAAATATATAAAGTTGTTTGGGGAGCTGACTCCGCCTACCCCTTTTGTGGAGTCAATCGATGCAGACTTTGCCTGCAATGCGTATAGTAAACACACGTGCAAAGTACATGTATGTCCAAGTCGTGAGTTGGTACATTTCAAAAAGTGTTTTTCTGCATTCAGCAGCAATACACCTGGTCGGCATTGCCGGAATTTTTTTTTTTTTTTTTTTTGGAAACGTACAAACTCACGACTTGGTCCGTACATGTACTTTGCAAGTGTGTTTACTCTACGCATTACAGGCAAAGTCTGCCTCGATTGACGTCACGAACAGCGCCCTCTCGGGTCGGGGTCTGCTCTTAAATTTGTAAATAACATAAGAACTGATTGTTTAAAACCTTAGTTAACTGTTTATTCACATTCCACTCATCAAAACACATTATATTAGTGACAAAAGCTTTATTTTGAAAAAATACCACTTCCAGGTGACTTTAAGTACAGAGATGTCGACAGATTCTGGTCAGTTTTACCGCGGACGTTTTTTAGTTTAGACCTTTTAGACCTTGAACTTTTAGATACTTGGCATGAAACACGACCTTCGAATTAATGTGCCGGCGGTTTCCGAGAAGCATCAGGGTTCAATTCCCTTTTATCAATGCTCACCCCCAAATTGAAATAAAAAACTAACCAAGTCATTTTCCCCTGATGGGGTTTCATATTTTGAAATTTAATTTACTCGTATATAGCTGTAGATTCCTCGGGAGACACCCTTTTATCATTCTTGTTTTCGTCGCTTCGTCAGAAAGAGCAGAGCATGTTGACTTTATTCAGACTTTGAATTCAGAAGCCGAAGTACATACATCCAAAGCCTTCAGAGAGTTATAAGGTAGCAAGGTCGTTAACACTTCCACTACCTTAAGGAAAATGTCAAAGTCCTTACTAGTACGAATTAATGCTCGTGTACAGCTTTTGTAATGAAATGAGTGGGAAGGACTTAGTGCGGGGGCGAGAAGATATAGCACTTGCTATTTTTGGATACGAGGTGAGCCTGGTGCCGACTCGTTAGTGGACTAAGTGTTAAAAGGGGAGATTCACCTTTTGGGGAACATTATAGATACATCCTTTAGAGGCACATGGACACTTTTGGTAATAACTCAACATAATTGTTTGCGTAAAAACTTACTTGGTTGCTAGCATTGGAGAGCTGTTGATGGTATAAAACATTGTGAAAAACGGCTCCCTCTGACGTTAACGTAGTTTTTGAGAAAGAGGTAATTTCTCACTCAAATATTAAAATACTTTTATTAGGCATTCTGAAAGCACACAAATTTGTACAACAATGGATTTTTTTCTTCCACTATTCTCTTACAATTCAAATGACCAGTTGAGTCCAAATTTTCACAGACTTCGACCTTCTGTCCGATCCGAAGTTCGAAGCAGTATTGTGGTCAAGTTTCTTTCCAGTTCGTGGCAGCTGGCAAGATCGGAGCTCGATTCAACAGTCCGCCGATCAGAATCACCACAGCTTATCAAGCCCGATACTTCACTGGAGGCAACGAATCCGATTGCCTCCATGCCCCTGGTCATTGCCTTTGTGCCCTTAAAGTGCTCCAGGAAGACATTTACAGATTCCCCATAGTGCCCTACATAGGAGAACATGCCCTGGTGCCCTTGCCCTGTCGTTGCCTTGGTGCCCTTAACATGTTACACTAGAAATTTACAATTTTCTCATATGGTGTCCCTTAAAGACAATTACAGATTCCCCATATAGGAGAACATGCCCTGGTGCCCTTTTCCTTTTATTGCCTTGGTGCCTTTAACATGTTACACTAGAAATTTACAATTTTCTCATAGGGTGTCCTTTACCAAGGAGAAAAATGCCTTGGTACCCTTGCCCTTTCATGGTTGGTGTCCTTGAAGTGATACAGTAAAACTGTACAATGTACTCATAGGGTGCCCTTTACTCAGTAGATAGTGCCTCGGTGCCCTTTTAAAATCGAAGCATACATGCCTGAGTCTATTTTGCACTCGACCGCTCGGCCGAGACTCGCCACTAAACGATTGATAGCGTCTCCGAGTGTACATCCTCATGTAATTCAACACTATTCGAGGTTGGATGGATGTACATTAAGTGGTGTATTTGGATAGTAACGAGCACTCAGGATATCCCATCAAATCATTAATTGTGAGGTTGACAAGCAGTTCCCTAATACAGAGCAGTCAGGGTGCTTTAGTCATGGATTGTTGAATCCGGAGCGGTGATATTGAGATACATCTGGGGCTCGATTTCACACAGACAGTTAAGATTGATGTTTAAAACTGTGTATTAATCTTGAATGATAAGCAAAGTGTGATGTCACAATACAAATTATTATGGCAATAGTGACAAGTGACAGCCTCATCTTTAAAGCTTATTCTAAGTGCTTGGTGAAATCGAGCCCTCGAGTCACGTCTAGTGTCATGACAGTACCAGAACGGTTTTTTTTTCTTTCTTTTTCCCCCCTTTTTTTTTTTTTTTTGGGGGGGGGGGGAGGGTTATAGTCCTGCATGCCGTATTGCAAAGTGATGAATATTACAATAAGTTGATTGCTGGTCTCGTACACGTCAATTAACAGCGAAAACTACATTACAGCAAAGATGTGAGCAATATTACACCATCAAAATGATTGCGTTTTACGCAATATTATTATAATAATTTGTTTTTGCATGAACATCCCAAATAAAGAGATTGTCATGAAAACACACACATCACACAAACGTCAGAACACGTCAGCGTGATTTCTATTTTTGCAATGACAGTGATTTGATTTCGCACGATCGTATGTTATCACAATTAATATTTGTAGCTAATACGAACTTCAATTTCGCATGACGTCGATTTAAAAAAAAAATCGCTCACTGAGCGAAAAACTCCAAACGGGAAATTAGTTTTTTCTCATCAAATGTGACATTCCATACAGAAATAATCAAGGGATGTTTTCTACTATCATCATCATCATTAGCATAAAACCTTACTTGGTAACGAGTAATGGGGAGAGGTTGATAGTATAAAACATTGTGAGAAACGGCTCCCAGTAATTTTCATCGAATTATTTTGATTTCGAGACCTCGGATTTAGAATTTGAGTTCTCGAAATCAAGCATCTGAAAGCGCACAACTCGTGTGACTAGGGTGTTTTTTCTTTCATTATAATCTCCCAACTTTGATGACCAATTGAGCTCAAATTTTCATAGGTTTGTTATTTTATGCGTATGTTGAGATACAGCAAGTGAGAATACTGGTTTTCGACCATTACCAATAGTGTCCAGTGTCTTTAAACCGTGTACGTTTTATGTAAATCTGTGATCTTAGACGACTTTTTTCCCTTATTACCGTTTCTGCAATGCTCTTTTACTTTCAGATGATACATTGGCACAACGATGGCAGAGGTAGCTACCAAAATCACAGATTTTACTTCCACGGGGAGGACGGGTCGACGGAATGCCTTACCTGACATCTTGGATGTGGGGACGACTGCATCTGGGGACGATCTTGTCGTCAGATTAGACAGTCTTGCATTAGGTAAGTATCTTTTTGACTGGAAATTATCAGCGCTTGCCGTGCATGTTTTTATATTAATTCTTTTTTAAAGAAGCATATAATGATTACAAGCTTTTGAAATTATATGCAAAACGTGATGAATCAACTCCTTCCTTATTTAAATCATCTGAGAAAGACTCTATGGTCAAAACGTCAAGCCATTAAAACTATGTTTTTGCACTGATGGGTCCTTTTGTTAAGCAGTTGGTAAGCAGTCTGCAAGAGCTAATACTATTTTCTTAGCTGTTTTTGCTTCGTTTAAAGACATTGGACTTTATTGGCAATTGTCAAACACCAGTCTTCTCACTTGGTGTATCTCAACATATGCATACAATAACAAACCTGTGAAAATTTGAGCTCAATCGGTCATCGAAGTTGCAAGATAATAATGAAAGAAAAACACCCTTGTCGCACGAAGTTGTGTGCTTTCAGATGCTTGATTTCGAGACTTCACAATCTAATTCTGAGGTCTCGAGATCAAATTCTTGGAAAATTACTTCTTTCTCGAAAACTGTGTTGCTTCAAAGGGAGCCGTTTCTCACAATGTTATACTATAACAAAAGCTCCCCAATCCTCGTTACCAAGTAGGTTTTTATGCTAATGATTATTTTGAGTAATAATTACCAATAGTATCCAATGCCTTCAATTTCTAAACTTACCCCTGAACAGCTTTATGTGTGAATAGAATGATAGCGGTACATCACTGTGTTGGGAATAATATTATTTCCCAAACTATGATAAAAACTTCAAAGAAATCTAAGAGAAATTAATAAACTTTTGCTATATTTTTATAAGGCCTCCTTTTCATAGTGATATACACAAACATACTATGTTACTTTTTCCTCTTTGATCTACTCTTCCAATTAAATAATCTCGAGCCTGGTAAATCCATCATACTGTGTCGTCAATGCTATAGAGTGCATCATCATGTTACAGAAAGCCTACATAAAACAGATCTTATTCCGTACTCTTCAGCTCAGATTAATTTCCCAAGTGGTTATTCAACCTCAAATCTGGCTAAAAAGAAACAACAACAATACGCACGTTAGGGAACTCAAGTGAATTACATGACCCCCTTTCCTAGCTATTTTGACATTTTATATTTTGCTTCCTCTTGTCAAATGTCCGCAGATGAGAAAGGCGATACAGCCAGCGGTGGTGCAGCTCCAGACGGGGGACAAGCGTCATCAGACGGCACGTCGTCGTCGTCGGCAAAGACGGAACTCTCGGAGAGCGAGGGGTCGTAGCGATGAATGTGTTTTTCATCAGCGATGCTCCTCTTTTTGAATGAACTCTCCAAAACCCCCACCACCCAAATTTTCCTCCCCTCTCGAGGTGTACATATTGGTCTTTCTAAAGCTCCAGGGATTTCTAACTGATCGGGAGAATGGTACAATGCGGATGCAGTAATTGTAAAAAAAAAAAAAAGAAAAAAAAAAAAAATGCTGAAGAGTCTGGATATTAATTTGACGTCTTCGGATTGCCATAGATTTGATTCTCAAGGAGATGTGACGTCAGAGATAACTGTGCACAGGAGGCAATTTCCTACGTGAGCGCAATTCCAGATGAGATTCATTTGTTCACTGATGATCGTCCATGCAGGATCGCCCCGGGTCCCATTACGAGACCGGGTCCCATTACGAGACCGGGTCCCATTACGAGACCGGGTCCCATTACGAGACCATCCGAAGATTACCATAATTGGACAAATGTGTTATGAGTATGTTTTATTGTTTTTTTATCTCGCTGATGAAACCAAGGGACGTCCCCAAAGCGACAGCACTGTACCGGTTGGCCTGCAGGAAAGAGAAATGATAAAAAAGATTCTCTTGGATTTTACAGACTGCCTCTTTTTCCAAAGCAAATGTAACCCTGCGACAACTTGTTTTTACAAACAGCCGCAGACCCCACACTTAAAGGCAGTGGACACTATTGGTAATTTTGTCAAAGACTAGCCTTCACAGTTGGTGTATCTCAACATATGCATAAAATAACTGACCTGTGAAAATTTGAGCTCAATCGGTCATCGAAGTTGCGAGATAATTATGAAAGAAACAAAACCCTTGTCACACGAAGTTGTGTGCGTTTAGATGGTTGATTTCGAGACCTCAAGTTCTCAATCTGAGGTCTCCAAATCAAATTCGTGGAAAATTACTTCTTTCTCGAAAACTATGGCACTTCAGAGGGAGCTGTTTCTCACAATGTTTTATACTATCAACCTCTCCCCATTACTCGTCACCAAGAAAGGTTTTATGCTAACAATTATTTTGAGTAAGTACCAATAGTGTCCACTGCCTTTAAATGACAGAATAAAAAGAAGAAGACGAAGAAGACGAAGAAAGCAGTGTTTGATTCTCATCAACTATCCATAATGAAGAAAAGGTCAATGTCTTGACATTTTGGTCCATTTATTTTGCTTTTACAACTCTTTATTTCATGTTGTAACTGCGAATCTAACACTTCCACTTACGACCAAAGTGTAGTATCTTGCCTGCCAGAAAGTGCCATGGAAAGCATCGTGGTCAACTGTTGTTGTAAATAATGGTCTTTGGAGGGGAAAGAAATATGGTGTCTGAGACGACCATTGCTTTTCTCAGAAGTTTAAACGACTGATAAAAGGTCCACAGAATCAATGATGGAAACAAAACAAAAGTATGAGGTTTCGGTTCGGGGATCGAAACAAGAATGTACAGACTGGTATACCTATGTATAGATCTTTAACATTGATCCGCTCATCCATTTGTTTTTTTGGACCCACTTCAATCAACATGACCAAACCGAGGTTCGAAGCTCAAAAATCTTCCATGCTCAAAGTAGTCCGAGCCCTTCTTTGAGAAGCAGCGCTGTTTAGTCCATGGTTCTTCAGGGAACGGGACACAGTCTTTATTGACCATTACATCAGAGCAAGCACGCGTTTAACATCTTCACATCGTACCACGAGCAGCATCCTGAGCTGAGTGCATGCCGCTCCGAATATTAACGAAATCGAAGAATACGAGGATAAAACAGCAGGCTCGATTGTTGCCTTCTTCTGATAGCGCCCTCTGTTGAACCATCCTCAATCAGCTACAAAATCTCCGGCTGACAGATTTACCTGGGACGTCATAATCTTAATACCCTTGCATCCAGACCTCATCATGGAGCAAAGCCCGAAGAAGAAAAAAAAATTCGTGGTCGGGTAGGGAAAAGAATAGTTCGTATTTATGCTTAGTTTATAAGCATCGCAATGATTCCGTTTGAACCTTACAGCCACTGTTGAAAACCAACTTATAAATATTTATATATAAATGTAATGAGTATTTCTCCAGGCCTTGCATTTCCTACATTATTTTTCGGTTTCCTCTATTACATAGATGGGAAGGTTCGTTAACAATGGTTATAGACCTATATAATAAATTGTACACATCTTAATAATTTTTTACCCAGTGTATTATTTCAGCATTGATACTTGTACTTGTACTAATTATGGTGGCCCCTGGTATCAATGGGAGACTTTTGGACGCTAGGTGGCAGCAGACTTACCAGGTAAATTTCCATTGTTTGCGTAGTTCCGAGCATTCTCGCATTTCCAAGCACAATGAGTTTACCTGTTGTCAATTAAAGGAACACGTTGCCTTGGATCGGTCGAGTTGGTCTTTGAAAAGCATTTGTAACCGTCTGTTATAAAATGCATGGTTAGATAGGTGTTTTAAAAGTAGAATACAACGATCCACACACATTTGCCTCGAAAGTGCGTGGTTTTCCTTTTACCTTGCGAACTAACACGGTCGGCCATTTATGGGGGTCAAAAATTTGACCCCCATAAATGGCCGACCGTGTGTGTCAACGAGGTAAAAGGAAAACCACGCAATTTCGAGTGATACTTGTGTGGATCATTATATTCTACTTTTAAAATATCTTTCTAATCATATGCATTTTATAACAAACGATTGACAGACGCTTTTCAAAGACCAACTAGACCGATCCAAGGCAACGTGTTCCTTTAATTTGCGTAAAGTCTCCATTGATCCACACGGGAAAATAGGTCTAAGCTGATGAACAACCTTCAAATTGTTTAGAAAAAGAGGTCAGGTTGGGGACGGAGGCGTGGGGAGACACAAAGCAAACAAAATGTTCTGATCTATTACACTACAATGCATAGCTATGTTGATTTTTAGGAGGTAATTTTAGCCGATGTATGGATGCTGAAGACCCCTTAGACACTCAACCCTTTAAAAGTTACTTTTAAAATGTTGACTAATTAAACTTATTAATCGTTAATTAAGTTTTGTTTTCATTTGGTACCCTTGTGAAACTTACCGTTATTAGTATTTTTTTGGGGAAAAGGATCACTTGGAAAGTAAGACCAGGCCTCGACTTAGCCTTGATTCAAGGCTGTTCTCGTAGTGTGCCCCGGCCCGGTGCAGCACGATTCGGCAATATAATTCAAACATAAACTTAATTGGTGCTTTAAAACAATTAATTGGGGGAAAATAATAACACTTCTTAACAAAAATGTATTGCTGTGTCTCGTATCCCATATGCACTTAAAGCATGAATGCTCATGAATATTTAAATAATATACCTTATTTTGTTTTTCCTCATTAGGGCCTCCATGAGATTTGTGTCTGCTTATTCTTGGTTTGGTTTTCGGCTTTTTAGAACGGTCAGAATACATAGATCGTCCAGTATATTCCACTTGGTCGGTCGTTTTAATCACACTTTGGCCTCCATACTAAAGCATCGGTCTGGTGACAACCTCTCTTATGTGGCCACTTCCAAAATGTCCTTTGCCACTTTACTTTGGGTTTTTAAGTCTTGAAATCATGTCGGTAACTCTTGTGTGGTCTTATTCGCCAACCGCTGCTCTGTGCAAATATACACTGACTAGGCTTAACGCCTTGTTTTTAAGTCTATGAATATTGATGCGCGACTTGTTTTAAGGCAATTATTTTGTGTTTTGTATTCACAAATCCATAAACTATTAATATATTTATTTCATTGTACATAGTGCTGATGAGTACACTATTCATGTTTTCCTTTCTTGCTCCTTGATTTGAAAATAGACACAACAAAACTTGAAGAAATGCCTTTGTACAAAACTGCTATTGTTATTATTATTATTTATTTATATTCGGCTTAAACCGATACATAATACAAACATAATCAAAACAAAAGCCAGTGACATATGCCTGGAATTAAAACAGTTTACCAAAATACTGTAGCCCAAAGGCCTTCATTTCCAATATCCCTGGCCAAATATTAAAAATCAAAAATTATTTACAATGTCTATACAATAAGTATAAATATAATGTTAAGAAGCTCACAGTGACATCTTGCTACAGGGGGGGGGGGGGGGACAAACAATGTTACGGGAGAGACAGACGTGAGTAGAATTTGCATAGAAGACACTGGACACCTTTGGTAATTGTCAAATACTAGTCTTCTTACTGAGTGTATCTCAACATAATATGCATAAAATAACAAACCTCGAAGTAGCGAGATAAAACAAAAAGAAAAAAAACACCCTTGTCACACGAAATTTTGTGCTTTCAGGTGATTGATTTCGAGACCTCAAATTCTAAATCTGAGAGGTCTGGAAATCAAATTCGTGGAAAATTACTTCTTTCTTGAAAACTTCAGAGGAAGCCGTTTATCACAATGTTTTATACTGTCAACCTCTCCCCATTACTTGTTACCAAATAAGGTTGTATGCTAATAATTATTTTGAGTAATTACCAATAGTGTCCACTGCCTTTTTTTTTGGGGGGGGGGCACAAACTATAATACGGGAGAGATAAACGTGGGAATACACCATTGGATTTGCATTAAATAGCCGTGTTGTGGGTCAATTATTACAATGTGGTAACCTACATAGACTTGTCCAAGGCCTTACCGTTCTGTCATACGAGTTCATATAAATAATTTTCTGTCTCAATAAACGATACCACTGGTGTATGTACCAACTCTGATGTAGCTTTTTCAAACTTTGATAACATGACAATTAATAAGGGTGTGCAATTTGATTGAATAAAAAATTATAAATGTTTTGCGAGTTTTGGGTGTCCTGTCTGTTAAAGTCTTATCTGCGTGAAAAAAAAAGAAATGTAGAGGTGTGTTTATTTTTGTTCTTAGAAAAGATCACAAATGTAAGCAAAAGAAAACAAACTTAGGCAGCACCACGAAACTGAGGTGGCAGATAACAATCCAAAAGCCAACCTTTAAAGGGTGGTTTGGGGGGGGGGGGAGATATATCTGTTTTACAAAGAATACGAAAACAAACATTATTGCCCAGTTTGGAGAGTGCATATATTTTGTCTAGCAAAGTGTATTGAAACAATATCATTGAGAAAATTGTGATAAAAGACCAAGTTTAGTCTGTCTCTGGTAAAGTAGGTCAGCGAGTGCAAGGGCCGACCTGCAGGTATACACATAGGCTGTAAAATAAAATACTTTTCAGGCCTTTATAATAACATGTTTTTTATGGATCTCTCCGAAGGGCAAACATTAGGAATACTTTAATACTTAAAGACACTGGACACTATTGGTAATTGTCAAAGACCAGTCTTCTCACTTGGGTTATCTCAACATATGCATAAAATAACAAACCTGTGAAAATTTTAGCTCAATCGGTCATCAAAGTTGCAAGATAATACAGGAAACGCCCTTTTCTCACGAAGTTGTGTGCGTTTATATGGTTGATTTCGACACCTCAAATTCTAAATCTGAGGTCTCGAAATCAAATTCGTGGAGAAAATTACTTCTTTCTCGAAGACTAAGTTATTTCAGAAGGAGCCATTCTCACAATGTTTTATACCATCAACCTCTCCCCATTACTCGTCACCAAGTAAGGTTTTATGCTAAAAATTATTTTGAGTAATTACCAATAGTGTCCACTGCCTTTAAGTAGGACAAATATCATTCCCGAGTCTTTCCAGACATAAATGTTAGCAAACTGGCTAAAATGCGCGTTACTGCATTCATTGTAAACAATATCTGGATAAAACCTTGTTTTAATAAAACTTTACCAACTTGTGTTATAAGCAGAGTACAGTGTCATGTTCGTCTGACATGAGATAAAGATACCAAGTTGTCAGAAATGGATCTATTTTTCTTACTCGAGAAATAATTTAAAGACACTAGGCCTAAACGCACACAAAATTGTATAACCGTTTTTTTCCCCCGTTATTCTCTTTTAACTTGATGACCAATTGAGTCCACATTTCCACAGACTTGTTATTTTATGCATGTAATGCTAGGATAAACCATGTGTGATACAACTGATATTTGACAATTACTGAACGTGTCCAATGCCTTTAAAATGGGATGGACCAGTAAACTAAATCAGTAAAAAAGCCTGTAATGAATTTAGGACTGATAGGAGGGGGTGGGGTCACCACTAATTTGTTTTTGTCTCTTTTCTAGCCTCCATGCACCTGCAACTAATCCCATTTGGGGTTTTGTATTCAGTAAGCGACTGAGAATGTTAACTGTTGGTAACTACTCAAAATAGTTATTAGTACAAAAACTTACTTGGTACCGGTAATGAGAAAAGGCCCAGTTGTGGCAACCATCAAACGTAAAGTTTTTTTTTGTTTAACTTAATCTACTGCATAAATTAAGGACAACAACACTACAAGAGTCGGCCTGGTATAGACGCAAAGCATACTGTATGGGTTTTTGGAGGGTACAATCGGCAAAACATTGGTTGTCAAGCCATATAGCTGTCCGCATTTTGTCTGTCTTTTTTTGTAACCTTTTTAACACCTGATTTAGGAATTGAGCCATTTTTTGAGACACCATATTTGGTTTACATAATACTATTGTAGGGAGTTTCCAAACTTTGACAAAATCATATTTACAAATTCTTCTTACAAAATCCAGCCTTGAGTTTTGATGTGATGGCACACTTGCCTAAATGTATCTCTCTACCTATGATGCTTGTGCTTATGGTGATGCTTATGCTTTGAATGTTTGTGTTTGTGTTCTTTTCTCGACGTGGATGAACTTCGACTGGAGTTCCCAGATCGAGGCTCTTCATCTTTCTCCACTTTGATGCGGATCTCTGGGCTAGGAGCAGAGCTATCCTCTATGTCCCTCTCCTTCACTCGTTTAGACTGAGAATGCTCAGGACTATCGCCAGCTTCATGTGACCTAGTCAGGTCCTTCTCGACTTTGATGTGTGGCTTCTCAGTGACTTCACTATGATGTGAATCTCTTCGGCGATCTCTCCGATCGTCCTTTCTTCCCGAGTGAGAACGTCTTGGACTCCTCCTTGACCTGCGGCTATATGAATCCTCGTCTAAGCTTCCTCGTCGTGAATTCCGATGTCCGAGGGATTCTTCCCGTTGTCTGCTGTGTTCTCTTGATCTGGGGTGGTCAGGACTAGGGCTGACCTCTCGTGATCTGGACAGGGTTTGAATTGGTGAGGGATCAGCTCTCTCAGAGGTTTGGACTGAGCTTTCGTCATCACCTTGTATCGCCTGTCGTATCTCAGTCATCTGATTCTCAATCACGTCTCTCATGATCTGTGAAATTTATTCAAAAGAGAAAGAAATATTTCAGTTCCAATCATAAAGCTGATGAAATGTTGTAGTTTTGCATATACAACAATGTTGTATGGTTTCATGGTTGAGTGGTTAAGAGCATTGAACTCAAGTTCCGGTGGTCATGTCATCGGAGTGTGGGTTTGAGTCCCTGTCATGACACTTCTGTCCTTGAGCAAGATGCTTTTCTACAATTGCTTCTCTCCACCCAGGGGTATAAAGGGGTACCATTGTCTTCTTGTTGAACCCCAAATCATTTTTAAATTTACCTGTTTTCCATTTTCCCTTGTGGTTTTTTTATTTGAAGAAACAAATACTCATGACAAATCCTCATACCTCTGTTTGAGAACGCCTAGTGATGTGAACATTCTTGGCACGGTAACTCTGACGACGTCGTTTGTAGTCCCTTAACTCAGCCAGAACCTCCAGTTTACTCTTCTTTACTTGAATTTGATCTATGAAAAATACGAATGTTTTATTATGGTGTTTGGCGTCCTGGCCGAGCGGATAAGAGCACTGAACTCAAGCTCAAGTGCCTCTGCTCAGCAGAGTGTGGGTTCGATACCCAGTCATGACACATGTGTCCCTGAGTAAGATACTTTAACCTATTGCTTCTCTCTGAGGGCAGAGATGTTTCATGTGATTGGTTTAGCCGAGTAGTGCATATTAATGGTGCACAGGCTGTATACTCCCCACCAGGGAGCTGAGATAGTTTAAGGGGTATAATGTTGTAAACACTTAGAGAAACCCTTCGGGTGTGAAAAACACTCAATAAAAATTGTTTATTATTATTAATACTACATGTATGATTACACGTAGGGTACTAGTGCTGCATGTTGGACTGCAGTTGTTTGACATTATTTCAAGAGTTGTTGGTAATTTGTAGGTCATTCATACATGTACATGTAGATTCAAACGTTTGCCGGCTGGTAGTAATGGCTAGAGTGTAGCTCCAATGGTGAACTGGATGCAACAGCCATCATGTTTTGAAAAGAGCAGCTGTTTCCATGTCACGGGGAAATCTATCACTTTTAAAGGTGTGTCGTGGCCAAGTGGTCAGCCACACTGGACTCGAGCTCTGGTGTTTCTTACCAGCAGGTTAACAGAGTGTGGGTTTGAATTCCGGTTTTGACATATGTGTCCCTAAGCAAAGACGTTTAACTTAAAGTTGTTGTGTAATGGGTTTAAAACAACCCAGTACACTTATCGTTAAAAGAAGGGGTTGCCCTCAACATTTCCAGTATAGTTGGCTGCAGATAACGCCGAGGCACATTGTAAACTGCATGGTGCTAGTTTAAATAAATGAGTCTTAAAGTTCAACTAAAGCTCAGCATGCCTTGTTCAACAAGCGATTTGAGATTCATGTGTGATAAAGCACTTCATAAGTAGTGGCACTACTTTCTTTGTCCCCCAGGTTGCATCCTCACCGAAATCCCACCTCAGTTTATTTTTTTTCTGATAGTATAAATTGTGTTTAACCCAAAACCATGGCAACCACATTAATGTTATCATGTGCGCTTTAAAGGCAGTGGACATTATTGGTAATTACTCAAAATAATTTTTAGCATAATACCTTTCTCGGTGACGAGTATTGGGGAGAGGTTGATGGTATAAAACATTGTGAGAAACGGTTCCCCCTGAAGTGCCATAGTTTTCAAGAAAGAAGTAATTTTCCACGAATTTGATTTTGAGACCTCAGATTTAGAACTTGAGGACTCGAAATCAACCATTTAAACGCACACAACTTCGTGTGACATGAGTGTCTTTTTCTTTCATTATTATCTCGCAAGTTCGAAGACCGATTGAGCTCAAATTTTCACAGGTTTGTTATTTTATGCATATGTTGAGATACACCAACTGTGAAGGCTAGTCTTTGACAATTACCAATAGTGTCCACTGCCTTTAAGCCAGATCAAGACTAAATCTTGCAACAGTCATCATGGAAAACTGTCTTTTGAAAAGAGTGGCTGAAAGTCAGCTTGGGCGATATCACGATATTATCGAATATCGCGATATTAATTTGGAAACGATTTCGATATCGGATGGATTTGGTTTTAATCGAAATATCGATATATCGCGATATATCGCGATATATCGCGATATATCGCGATATATCGCGATATCGATTAAATATCGCGATGTATTTGCTAGCTTAGACATCTTGCACCCCATGGGTTTGGAGTAAAACCAGAAGAATAGGTCATTAGAACACCTCTCTTATGCTATGACTGTCTCTTCTACAACTTTCACTTGGAGTTTGAAGACTGATGATGTCAAATTTAATTAATCGCGATTATACCGAATATCGCGATATATTGTCAGCGATATATCGTGAATAAAATAAATCGATATTCAAGCTTAGCTGAAAGCTGTTCCCATGTCCCAGAAAATCTTTAAAGGTGTATTAAAATCCGAAATCCCACCTCAGTTTAAGCCAGATCAAGACTAAATCTTGTGTAGATCTGACATTTTGGTAAAGCTGCTCACCTCTCTTCAGCAGACTATCAGGATCCAGTTCCAGTTCCTGTAGGGAGATAGCGCTCTGTCTATTTGTAGCTTTGGACTTCTCGATGATCGTATCATAAATCGCTAGCCTCTCCGCTGAAGTAAATGTCTTATCCATACGCTCCACGGTACGGGGTACCTTCTTGTCTGCAAAGCTTCCTACAAAACGAAAAGCAAACGAGGAATCATTTTATTAAAGCATGTGAAGTTACTACAAATATTACCCTGTGAATTATTTTGTGGCGTGTCAAGACAGAGTGGTTTGGCAGTCCCAAGCTCTGAGTTGTGTGTTTGAATCCAAGTCACGACACTTGTGCCCTTTAGCAAGATACTTGACCATACTTGCTTCGTAAAACAGCCTTCACCTTGAAGTGCCAGTCTGGCTTTTTGATGTTAGGATATTTATATATAGATATATAAGAAGATGTGAGCTATAAGAAAAAAGTATTATTGCAATTCAACCTCACCATAAATAAAGTAGACTTTAAGTTGAGTTTTAGGCATTCTGTTGCACATTTTGATATGGAGAAGAGCATTGTAAACTCATTTTGAAAGTCGAAAATTCATGTGGATGAATGACAGTTTTGTCATTGGAGGAATATTTTCTACATGTACATGCAACTACAAGACAGGCGCCGGTCCAGGTCAAAAAAAAAGAAATCTCAGATGTGTTCAAAGGCCAGTCTGAAAAGATGTGTTTTAAGGGAGTTTTGGAAGTGAGAAATGTCATGTGTATCTCTTAGACCTTGAGGCAGAGAGTTCCAGAGGCAGGGGGCAATATTAGAGAAGGCCCTATCACCGTAAGAGGCAAGGCGAGTCGGGGGAACAAAAAGCATGGCCTAGCTTGCCGGTGCTGAGGAATGCTCGCAAGGTAGGGAGGGGCTGAACCATGAAGTGTTTTGAATGTCAGGAGGTTGATTTTGTACTGAATTCTGAAACTAATTGGTAGTCAGTGAAGATTGTGTAGAATGGGTGAGATATGAGAAGACATTTTTGTACCTGTAATGATTAGTGTGTAATGGATAATACATAGATGGGGTCATGGTGTTTAATCCCTCTAAGCAGTCAGTGGTTTTTTCCATTGAGCAGAAAAAGCACTGAGTATGCATTGCTAACCCAAAAAACAAATTTGGTTTAATCTTTCCCCACTAAGAAACACGTACTACATGCTATCATAGTTATCCTAACAACATGCGTGCATGCAAACCAATGACAATATTATTTTAGATTAATGCTTGTCATCACATACTCTCCACCCCCATAAAACACCTGTTAATCCCCTCATTAAGGTTATATTTTCAAAGAGGATACAATTTAAGGATATATGTAGAAGACGACTTAGAGTGATAGGAGTGAAACCACCTGCCTCAAGATAATGGTCTCAGGGCTCATCACTGAAAGAGAACAAAAAAGTCAGTTCACAGGTTCAGTTTCATATCATCTGGGAGTTAAAGGGAGGGTATGTATCCTTGATAATTACTCCAGAAGTTAATAAACGTAAAACCTTACACACTGTGCTTGGTAAGAAGCCTTGCTGATATTGATAGGGCCTACAATTTTGAGAAGGAGAGGAACAATGGTTTTCAAAAGCGAAATAAAAGAAATTCAATCTGAGAAAAGTTTCTCAGATTGTGTATTCCAATTAGGGATTGCTCTTCCTCCGTGGCCATAACCACTCCATGTTTGTTTACGATATCTCGAAAATGCTACCACCTTTTGAAACGAAATTTGCACAGGTTGGTATATCATCAATATTTACAGGATCAAATCAATTGAATGGTATAAAAAAAAAACGGTAAACTTTGTTCGTTTATAGATGTTCAAGTTGCACCTGTATAAAGAATACTGTTTAGTTTTTACTAATACGCCGATGGGTGTAAGGCACCATATACTGGGTCGGAAAGGGGGGGGGGGGAAAGAGTGAGAAAACTGTTCTTACCTGGGACTTTGGACAGTATCTCTTTCTGCGTGTTATTATCTGTCAACAAAAAGGTGACAGGTCAACATTCATACTTGACAGACTAAGCAGATGTGGGCATGGTGGGTGGCTTCATGCATCTGGTCGTTGCCACATGCCCCTTGAAATGTTACGTTACGTTGCTTAACGTGGTAAAGTAATTTCTCCCGTAACAATATATCATGAAGAGTATTTTCAGCATGGTCGCATTCTAGATCACTGACCCAAGCTCTTGTGTTGTCAGCAGCAGAGCGTGGGTTCAAATCCCTGTCATGACACCTGTGCTCTTCACTTCAGCAAGGCACTTAACTGAAACATATTTGCTTGATAAAAGTTAGGAAGGTAGGGCGTTCTGGACTACCAGCCTGGCTCATAGTTGTACAAATAGGTGGTAGTTGATTTGGGTTGGAAGCTCAAATAAGTTAAACGGGACCTCACCTTAAAAAGGCCATCTGGCCTTGTGACGTTAGGCGATATAAAAAGTATATGTAAATTGTCTGTGCATAAGTTCTCAAATTTTGTAAGTGTCCAAGAAACAAATTGAGACAAGGTTGCAACCAATGTCCCCCCCCAACGCCCTACACCACACCACCACCAACAAAATAAATAAATAAACAATTCATGTGAACAGCAATTTGTGACAGAAACAATGTACCGGCATTTGTGTGTGGCCATTGCCTTTTTGCCCAGGATGTCCCGAGTTTCAGTACCTCATCATCGTGAAGAGAAAAACATAATAACAATTTAGTGCTGTCTATCCTGTTTAGTTTTGTATTGTAACAAGCACATCCATCACAAGCCTCGGCTCTTAGGATGATGCCTCCATGTGTAAATCTGGTAATAAATTTTCTACTGAATTGAATTGAAAACAACACAAATTACAGTTTAACCACAAGCTATCAGGCCTGCATGTCAAATAAAGAAAAGACAATCTCTTGTCATTTAAAGGCAGTGGACACTATTGGTAATTACTCAAAATAATTATTAGCATAAAACTTTACTTGGTAACGAGTAATGGGGAGCTGTTTATAGTATAAAACATTGTGAGAAACGGCTCCCTCTGAAGTAACTTAGTTTTCACGAAAAGTAAATTTCCTCGAATTTGCTTCGAGACCTCAGATTTAGAATTTAAGTTCTCAAAATCAAGCATCTGAAAGCACACTGCTTTGTGTGACAAGGGTGTTTTTTCCCATTATTATCTCGCATTTTCGACGACCGATTGAGCTCAAACTTTCACAGGTTTGTTATTTTGTGCATTTGTTGTGCATTTGTTGAGATACACCAAGTAAGAAGACTGGTCTTTGACAATTACCAATAGTGTCCAGTGTACTTAATGCTTACCTATCAACACAGGCACCACACAGTTTGATTGGGAGTAGAAGAAGTGTGTGCTTTGAATCTCTTTCTGGAAACAAACCAATAATAATAAAACTTAAAACCATGCAGCTTTTATATTGATGGACCAATGTTTTCAAAACTGAACCACCCTGGTTCGTTTAACCCTCTCTCTTATCTCTTTATAAAGTAGACAAAAATGCATTTGCCCAAGGTCTCCTCTTCAAATTGTACTAGCTTGAGTTCGATATCACAACCTAAAACCAATTTCCCCTAAAATGCCTTGCCTCACTTTTGCCATATTAATGTTAGCAAAAGCAAATGTCAAGCAGCTGTACACCTTTGGGGTCAGCAAAGTTTCATTTTAGTTTAGGGGTTAATTTGAATTAGGGCATTCAATCTCTATCCCATACATGTACATGCCATAATGCGCTGCCCCTCCCTTCGGCCAACAACATAATACAGCTTAACAGAAGATATGTAGGCAAAGGATTGATTTCACAAAGCACTTTGATTTATATTAAAGACGTTTTGACCACCAAAAGGATGAACATGGCACAGTCGCCACGAGTGATGGGCATGGCAAGGGGTCAAAACACAGATACCGTCTTGTGTAGGGTTGCCCTCTACATAGTGTTATAGTTGATTCTTGACCACGGAATATTCACAATCTACAATTCAAGGTATAGACCCCTTGCGATACGCGCAGCGTACTCACATGTGCCTATCCTGGGTGTCATAATCGTATACAAACATGCACATTGCACAAAAGAGAGCCGACACCCAAAATTAAGCGCAATGTTCGGAGGCGCATACAGTATTGTGTAACAAGTCAATAGCTCCCCCTTGCATAAAGCGAAACCTTACAGGTACGCTGCGGTCACGCGCTTGTTTTTACGCACAGAGACAGCTACTGTCCAATGATCTGCCTCCTTTTTGAAAGTGTGACATCATACGCAATGGGTCTATAACAAGCTTAGTGTCTGCACCTGGCAGTTGCCATGGTTTTTTACCTGTTCCTCTCTGGTGTACCCCTCGGCAACCAGCTCACACTCCTCAGTGTGTTTCTTCAGCGAAGACTCAGGGACGACGTGGTGTGAATTGACTGGACAAACCTTCATCCTCTTCTCATTCTAAGTCAGACAAACGAAATGAGATTAAATCCACTGAACTCTTCAGGGCTAAATTTCATAAAGCTTAACGGAACACGTTGCCTGGGACCGTTTGTTAAAGAATACATATGATAAGAAAGAAGTGTAATCCATACAAGTATCACTCAAAATTGTTAGTTCGCAAAGTAAAATGAAAACCACGCAATTTCAAGGCAACTTTGTGTGGATCATTGTATTCTACTTTTTAACTGCTTTCTAACCGATGCATTTTATAACAAACGGTTACAAACGCTTTTCAAAGACCAACTCGACCGATCCAAGGCAACGTGTTCCTTTAAGCAGAAAATACTGTGTGTGGGGCACCTGTTGCAATAACATAGTGTCAATCTTTTTGAAATTTGGCTGGTTACCAGTTTCTGTTAAGCAAGATTTGTTTGTGCTTAGAAAGTTTTTGTGGTTATACAGGCTTTGTGAAACAGGGCTCAGAGTGTTGCATTTTACAGAAAAAAAAACCTAAATACCCAATTTCAGAGGGCCTGCAAGCACGCGCACTACAAATGATAAGCACTGATCAGCACAAAAAAAGTTTGCTTAAAAAAAATGGTTACCAAAAAATTCAAAACAATTGATGCAACTGGTGTGCCACGCATTATTTTGCTTATTAAATGAGACCGAATCCCCCACGAAACTCTTTGTGATTGTTAACAAGGTGCTGCTGCACACTCAGCAGGCACTGAGTAAACACACGAGTAAAACACTGGCCCAATGACTTTACAGCCCATCTGATTGACAAAGCAATAAGAGATATGTCTTGCTTTAAGAACACCGGTGTCAAAACCCGAACTCAAACCCACACTCTGCAGATTGGAAACACCAGAGCTTGAGTCCAGTGCAATTGACAACTCCGACAAGTAAAGAAGAGGTAAATAAACGAGTTGTGTGGACAAGGCATCATGTCCTCCAAGCTTGGACTTTTGACTTACAAGAAGCTCCTCTCTGTTCCAGTTGAGCTCCCCAAGAAAGCAATCCAGTTGACTCTGGCTTGTCTCAATGAACGCAGACAGGTTGTCGATTGTAGCTTGACGAGCTTCAAGCTGATCCTCTGCCATGATGGCTCGCCAAATTGTGTCTAAGAAAAAAATACAGTTGTAGAACAAGTCATTTAAAAATATCAATGTGATGTTTTGTGTCCTACATAATGTACATAATACAGTGGTACAGTATCCGAGTCAAACTAATGTACCTTTTTAAAACTTTTACTACAGAAAAAAAAATGTGTGTCCCATTACAGTGCTGCAAACACTTTGCTGTCCATCCAAGACTTAAAAAAAAAAAACATTTAAATGAAGGCAGCAAAGGACACAAAACAGCACATGCAACAACAATCAACTGAGTGTTGTTTTGTTTTTAAAAATGATCTTAAGGTCAAGAAAACTTGGCGAACTCCTGCAACTTGGAGATATTATGACACCAAGCTGTCACTGCCCCGTTCTCCCAGTTCAAATCCACTCTTAATCTACCCTAGTTGCTTCATCGGTCAAACGTGTGCATGATCTTGGCGTGATATCCCATCATGGGACTTTGAAGCTAGTAGTAGAAGCTAGCAATGTAATTTCCCCTCGGTCATACAACCTCTAAATACAATTTTTGTTTAATTAGGCCTATAAGCTGAAAACTTTCAATCCATTCTTAATCTTAGTTTGTCTTTTAATTTATTAAGTCTAACTAATTCATTCTTAATCTTAATTTAGACTTAGTTAGTCTTTTAATTTATGAGGTTTAATTGTTTTAGTATTTTGATCAAATTAAAAAGCAGGTAGGCATACATGGTCATGATCATGATGGTAACTAACTTCCATTATCAAATAATTTATAATAAAATTAATCATTAAGTTCATTATTTATTAATATTCTTAATCTTATTACCTTTTTTATTATTTTAGGCCTAATTATTTTAATTAATTAGACTGTGAGTGTGATTGTGATGGGTAGAAATACTAACATTAAACAAAATCAAGGATAACTTTCCGTATGCCGCCACCAATTTTTCACTCATTTTTACAAAAAGGGATATATCAATCAGGTAAATTAGATACTATATTATTTTATTTCGAATGAAAAAGTGGTGGCGCCATACGGAAACTTTTCCAAAATCAATACAGCATGGAACATAATGATAATGTTCCAGAAATGTTCTTACATTACCAAAATATTTACATTACACACAAAATAAGCATGTTTTCACTACCACAAACCAAAGGACGAGTTGACTTACTAACCGGTCTTTCAAGTTTTTACTCAGTAAAAAACCCCGAGAAAGTCAAAGTGTCAGGATTCTTACCGAACTGGTTAGTTTTTAGTGAGTGTCTCAAGCGTGGACTTGTGATGATACAATGAACACTGCATCAGCTGGAGTTAGGACAGTTAGTTAATCAATTTCCTTCTTGTTGTTACTGTTTCATCTTCTGATTGAAGAACTAACGAAGAAAATGTAAACAAACAAAACAGAACGATCGAGAATCATGCACGTTTCTTGATCTCCATAAAAAGTTGAGCAGCGCCCTCAAGTGGCAAGTTATTCAGTGTTTTGATGTCACATGCTGACTCCACATGCTTCATAATTCACGCACCAACCTTCACAAGTGACACCGACCGAGTTTTTGTATCGAGTTTAAAACTTCCCAATGTCTGCATTTTCCGGTGTATATAGTTTTAATGGAGGCAACATTCGATGAGGCCCAAAAACAGTTCATGTTGGGCCAGTTTAAGGTGGCAGAGAAACTATTCACGGATTTTGTTGAACAGTGTAATGCGGAAGTAACTTGCGACAGCAGTGCCTCGTGGTGTGACAAAACTAATCGAGAGTGAGTGTGATCGTGATGTAGTACTGGAGTAGGGGGAGGCCCAGCCTAGATTGAACTATGCCTAATGCGGTTTCGTTCCGCTATCGTCTCCCGTGATAGCGGAACGAAACTTAATAAGTACAGAGCCCCAGTTACAATACTCGGGTTCTGGTTATAATCACACTACAGTGGTAGGCGGCAGACCGAGCCCAGGTCGGACTCCTCCGTTGCATGCAACGCGACGGAGTGCAGTGGCACTGACTGAACAGGGCTATATAAGCAGACCCAGTCCCTTGGGATGAAGGTTAATTCCTCCATCGACCATGCAGTGCTCAACCATGGAGGTAGAATGGCTCAACTGAGTATGTTGATGGAAGAACCCCCCCCCCCCCCTCGAAGCAAAACTATGTGTCCAGTGCAGTTCCTTTTAATCATCAAGCATACATGTACACATGTGCAACCTTGTTCCATGTAGCAACAGTGCATTCCCTTATGTCTTTATGATCATTTTATAGTGATCATTGACTATCATTATGATTTAAAAATAATGCTTATAAAACTACTTTTTGTTTGTACACAGAAAATTGCTGGCCCAAGCATACAACAATCGTGGCCAGATAAAGTACCTACGTGTGGACTTTGACGAGGCTGTGGAGGACTACACGGCTGCCATTAATGTGGACGATACCTTTGCCATAGCGTACTACAACAGAGGACAAATTCATTACAGGCTAGGTACTGGTTGGTTTCATGCTGTTTACTAATCCATGGTTTCACATTGTAAACCTTTCATTTTGTCTTCTGGGGGTTCAATTTTATAATCGGCATTTCATAAAGCCTGTAAGCACTGAATCCTGTTAGGCACATGCAGCTTACAAAACAGGTTACTAGCCCCAAATTGCCATGATAGTGCAAGTAAAGCACTGCAAGAGAGGACAAATTTATTACCAGGGCAATTTCATGGCTCTGCTTGGCTCTTACAATGAGGATTCACCGCTTACCTGTAAGCGCCGAATTTCTGCACTAGTTTTGTAAGCGTAGAAAGCCTAGTAACGCGGAGTACGCATACGCAGAAGCCAAAATTTGTCGCTAACCTGTGACCTGCTAGCGGTAAGCACAGAATTCCCTGCTTCCATAAGCGCCGATTCTGTGCTTACGGTAAGCAGAGCCATGCGATTGGGCCCAGCTGGCTACTTGATGGTTTCCTGCTCATCCTATGCTTCACAATAACCAGTCAACCCGCAACCCATGCAAGCTTACATGTACATTAATTGCCAGGTTTTATCTGCAGCATTTTGTGTGTTTGTTCATGCGTGACCTCGATGTGAATATTTAATTAGTCTGAAGGGCTTCTGAAATTCAGTCTTTCTCAGCCTTATCTGAAAAGTTTTGACAGAAATTATGTAGCAGTACATTGAAATGAAGAGCATGTCTGTTGTTTTGTATGAACAAAATCGGTGCAACTCAAACTTAAAAAAATGTCTTCAAAAAGAATGAAAACAAGTCACAAAAATATGGTAGATTGGCCTGTTATGAATGTCGCCAACAGTTCCGTAAAAGTATGGATGGATAGATTATTTGATATTCTTCCTGGAAATGTTAAAAGTGAGGCCGTGGTACCTAGTCCAGTCAGGATACAGCGATTTCCACCAGCAGTCAAAAAATCCTGTTACGAAAAAAGCCACCATCGGACAGCATAGTTTTCCTGCATGGTGACTGGCTGACGATGACATCATCGATTGATATGGCAGCCTGCTGTTTTTCGTGGGCATGGTGCCCCAACCACCGAGCCAGCGTTAGTCAATAAAAAAAGAGCCTGTCTAGCATGAGCTGACCCCCAGGTTCAGCTCAATGCTAGAAAGACTTATTTGTTGTTTTACAAATGCTGGCTTGGCGGTCAGGGCATATTACTCACTCTTTTTAAAATTGGAGTTGCACCAATTTGTTTCAAACAAAACGACAGAAATGCTCTTCGTTTAATTTCGGTGCACTATTTTTGTTGAGACTTTTCATAGAAGGCGAAAAAAGACTGAATTCCAGAAGCCCTTTTGACTAATTAAATATTCATACCGAGGCAACACATGAAAACCCATGAATTTTTAGCAGATAAAAAGAACAGGAATTTGTGACTGTGTGTGGTGCAGATTGACTGTAAGCCCTAATCATGTGCTTCCTTCACAGGGGTCAATATAGTTAATGAGCATTTTCCTAAAAAGGTTCATTTGTGGTGATTGACATTTGGTTTGTTTCTGTTCTCCCTTTTGTTTGATTTAGCAAGATTTTATTAAAGAATCAAGTCTAGACATTTTTTAAGAACCCACTTTCATTCAGAGTTTACAATTTTGAAAAAAGAGAACTTGTACGAGAATTGAAGCAGTAGGCCTATATGGTTCATTATATATTAATTGACATTTCTTTGGTTTCTTTTTTCTCCTTGTTTCATATAGCAAGATTTCAATCTGGAATCGATGATTTCAAAGAAGCTTTACGGCTCTGTCCCGACTTCCCTGATGCTGAAGTGGCCCTGAAGACGTCTCAGGAAGACTTAGAAAGAAGTCAACACCTCCTGCCAAGTCAGCATTTATGATGCGGTTTCCATGGAAACTTGCTCCATGTAGTCCTTCAAGTGGATAAGTACGTAAGGGGAATTTATATCAAGTTTTTCGATGAGTTTTTTTTTCACATGATTGTTCTTGGTTGAAAGAGAGATCAACGTGTGGCTGAATAGCAGGCCTGGTACTTCACAAAGGTTTGCCATGGTGCCTTTGAAATGCTTCAATAAGTATCTCCTCATATGGTGCCGGTTATTAAGGAGAAAATGCCTTGATGCCCTTTCAAAAACAAAGCATACAGGCTTCTGTTGGGGTATACCTCATTATAGCAAAGAAAGATACTCAACCTTTATATCAGGCGTCAAACGCTTAAAGGCAGTGGACACGTACTATTGGTGGTTACTCAAAATAATTATTACCATAAAACTTTCTTGATTACAAGTAATGGGGAGAGATTGATAAACATTGTGAGAAACAGCTCCCTCTGAAGTGACAAAGTTTTCAAGAAAGAAGTAATTTCCCACGAATTTGATTTAGAGACCTCAAGTTTAGAATTTGAGGTCTCAAAATCAGCATTTCAATGCACACAACTTCATGTGACCATGTGACCATGGTGTGACAAGGGTGTTGCTTCTTTCATTAATTTTTTGCAACTTCAACGACAGATTGAGCTCAAATTTGCACAGATTTGTTATTTTATGCAATATGTTGACATACACCAACTGTGAAGACTGGTCTTTCTTAATAACCGATAGTGTCTAGTGTCTTTAATAAGATGTTTGTTACCTCAACCAAATTGTACAAAGCCCTGAAAGTACCATCCAACATGTTCAGATCCTGAGTCGGGAAAATCCTGGCCTGAGATAATTTACTGCAGAGTTTCGATATCTTGAAATTAAGACATTGACTTCCCAAGATTATTATATTTCGGGATGACAACGTCTTGAAAGTTTCTCCTGAAGACGAGCAGAGTTTGAAACGTTAGACAAAATTGGTTCTTTTTAGAGCCAACACTCGCACAAAAGAGTTTTATTATGTGGTTGTACTGGCAAGTTTACTATTTATTGATTTATAGTTACCTCTGATCTTAAAAAAAGATTGCTGACTTCTCAAGATAATCCATCTTGGGGTGATGACATTCTGAAAATAAGATGCCGTCTTCATCAAAGACAATGGACACTGTTGGTAATTACTCAAAAACTGTTTAGCAGAAAGCTTTCTTGGTAATGAGCAAACAAGAGCTGTTGACTGTGGCAAAATTGTTGAGATACATCTACTTCTGAAGTAGTTTTTTTTTTTTTTCACTGAAAGAGGAAGTTTCTCTCTCAAATACTAAAAGGGACTTCAGGCCTGAAACTTTTTTTAGGCATCTTAAAGCACACAAACTTGTGAAACAAGGGTGTTTTTCTTTCATTGTTACCTTGCAACTTTAATGACCAATTGATTCCAACTTTTCCCAGGTTTGTTATTTTGTGCATATATTGAGATACACCAAGTGAGAATGGTCTTTGACAATTACCAATAGTGTCCAGTGTCCAGTACATATCTTCTATGGCTAGACTAGAAATACTAATTTATTTTTGGAATAAATTCTACTTTCAGGATGTCGTCTTCATGGGAGACAAGTAAATCTGAAAGAAGACCCCCACTTCTACCATGTGGACCCCCAAGGTAAATGTTGTCTGGAATAAGCCTTGGCGACTAGTACGACTAGTGTCAAAGTCACAACTATTGATTTCTTAGTCAAGTCCCAACGCTACTGTTCTTCAACTACTCGATTAACACGGTTAATCGTGCCGCCACGTCTAGGTCTACTTCAAAAATATTTGCGACCCCATGCTTGGTGTCGCTCACGACTTTTCACAACAACATTATTTACTTACAAAACACAATCAGTGACACAATCCTTCAATCCTTTAAGCAAGAATTTGTAATTGTTGCGCCTGCGCCAAACAATCTGCCGCAATGCATCTTCAAAATTGAAAATTAGTCGCAACCGTGCCTATCGGTCGTTTCTACAGCTTTTTTTAGAACTGTACCAACTGTCCAAGTTTGTAATTACTAACGAAAAAGCTGAAGAGGGAGTGTAGGCCTAATCTTATACAAGTATTCTGGTTTATTTATTTACTGTACTGGCGGTCAAGCAGGCCGAAAAGTACTTATACAAGTAAAAATAGTTCAGATAAGTAAACATATATAGATGTTGGTGTTATCGTTAATTGTGTTGAGTTGTTTTTGAATTTATTTTTTAATTGTTGAGTTTATGTATTGATTGTTTGTGTTTATGTCCTGTGCTATTAAATAGTTTTTGTTTGGCGCCATTGTTACTGTTTATTGTGATTTTTTGTTTGTGCATTGTTGTGATAATTTTATCAAAAGGACATTATTTATTACTGATATGTTCACACTTAGTTTAATAAGGCCACATAAAAAAAAGAAATTGTTGGTCGTCCACCGCGGATGGGGGAGGGAGGGAGTTTTTTTATTTTTTTTATTTTTTTTAAAGTTTTGTTGACATGCCAAATATGAAATCGAGAATTAAGAAATCATCACAATCACTATAAAACAGAGGGTTTGTGTGTTTTTGATGTTTTCAATGGTTTTGTCAAAAAAATATAACTCCTAGATGACGCTTTCTGTAACGTTTTTCAAACAACTAAGCACAGTGTAGCCCAAGTAAATATTTGAAGAATGGTTCTTGCTTTGCCAACATGAATAAAAACCTTCTCTAAACATCTTTTCAAACCTGTACATTTTGAAAAAAAATAGCTGCTGTAAAAGTATAAAGAGATATCCAGACATGGGAAAAAAAATGGGGTCGGGGGGTTTTGAAGGGACGATCAACAATTTCTTTTTATGTGGCCTTATGATATGTTCACACTTAATTTAACAAAATAATGGGGAACAAAAAGTTATCTCTGCTCAACTATTGGAAATGCAGCACCTATAATCTTGTCAATAACGTAGTAAACAAACTGTGTTGTCATCATTATACAAAGGTTTACTTGGTAGGACTTGAAACTTGGTGCATGGTGGAAATAATATATGGAAAGGTTTGCGGTAACACCATTTAATGACTATCTCTAATGAGTTGGGATGGTTCGTAAAGTTTCAACTGACCGTCATCTCCAGAAGACGATCAGAGCATACTGATCGAAACGTCGAGTTGAACTGTTCTTTTCAGAACCACCCCTACTCATTAGAGATAGTCAATGCATGGTGTTTCCGAAAACCCTTCCATATCAAGGGTTTACTTGTAAATGGATTCTGCACTTGTTCGGTTGGTAGTATGTTTGTGCTTTTATTTTCCAAATGTGAACACCAACATATTTGTGCGTGTTCTATATGTCCACCTAGACAGTTAGGCCTAGCTGCACTTAGTAGTTTTGTATGAGTTAGTGTCATCATTTAAAGAATTACAGTTTTTTGTTTTATTTATCACATTATATGGAATGGTTTGCGGTAACACCATAATGACTATCTCTGAATGAGTTGGGTGGTTTTGAAAAGAACCGTTGGTTTTCAACTCTCAAAGTTGAAACCAATGGTTCTTTTCAGAACCACCCCAAGTCAATAGAGATAGTCATTACATGGTGTTTAACCGCAAATCTTTCCATATCGTATTTCCACCATGCAAAGTTTCAAATCCTACTTATCACATATTATTGACAAGCCAAGGCAGTGCCTTCACACTACAACGTCTACACGTGTCCCACGGAGTTGTGAGAGTTGTGAGATAAACGGGAAGTTGGAAAAAAACTCATACAAAGGCAAACATACACTCAGTTTTAGTGAGTGAAAAGACATACTTTTTATTTGAATAAGTAAAGGCCTATATTATCACATACATTTAAACCTCTGAAGTCTTTATTTTTTTTCCCAAGACAAACTTCCCTATGATACTATTTATACCAGTTGTATTCAGGCCTAAAACTAATATCAATGCATTCACATACGAATGGCTAGAGGAATAGTTGTCAACAAGCCACCTTTGCTGAAACCCGTTTAGAATGTTTCTAATTAATAAGGAAACTGAGGTCACACGAGAGTAAACAGATTTAAATTGTGTACAGAAACATTAATTATCAATACACATCTCCGGTGCTTATTAGGAAGATTATCGAAAAGCCCCGTTATGCCATCACCCATGTTACCATTTGGGAGGTCCGTTTTTGTACAACTGCTTTTGTCGCACCATGAACGTATAACGAAACAACATCCCACACATGACGTCAAGGTTTTGTAATGTTGAAGCACGCCACCAGCGGCAGTTTTGATCGAGGATCACGACAAATTCTTAAGGATATCAACATTAGATTGAGATGAAAGAATGAAGAACACACAAGTTTATCAGCATTTCTTTAAACTGTTTTTTTTTTCAGCTTAAGTAGCTGTTAAATTTGAAGCCTTCTGCTTAAACATATAAAGAAAAATAACAATATGTTAAAATGCGAGGTAACATTTCAAACGAATAACAAAAATTAAGTTTAAAACAGTCAATTATATCGACATTATATCGATAACTATGCACTTGTTCAAAGGCACTGAACATGTTAGGTATTTGTCAAAGACCAGTATTCTCAACAAGTTCGTCGAAATCTGAGCTCAATTGGTCATCGAAGTTGCATGGAAACAATAAAAGAAGAAAACAAAAACCGCTGGTTCACAAGGTTGTGAGCTTCAGTTGCCTGTAAAAAAAAACTTCTAGCCTGAGGTTTTTTTTTTTTTCAGATTTAAATATTTTAGTGAGAAATAAACACCTCACAATGCGTATTTTTTCAACAGCTCTTTACTTACCAAGTAAATGCAATATATCTTTTTTTAGTAATTACCAAAAGTGTCCAGAGTGCCCCTAATTTAGAAGAATAAATAAAACTATTGAAAAGGTAAGAACTACGTATTTAATATTTTATTTGAACCAGACAATACATCTCTCGGTAGACGTTAGGGTTGAAACTTTATGTTGAGATCTTGTTTTAAAGCTGTAAATGGCACGTTTTTCGCCGAAAGTTACGACAGATATACACAAACTCTTGCACACACAAGGTCAACGCACAAAAGAATATAACACATTAATGTCCAAGTTAATTGTACACGGCTGATGTACGTGAGGTTGTGTTGGGATCCCGACCAAAAAGTAGTTTTTGATTAATCTGATTTGCGATTTTGTTTTATCGCGTGTAACCTTAAATCAAAGCTTGAAAATTTCTCGAAACTGTTGAAAGATATTTTAAAAAAATGAATGAAGATTTAAGTCCGATCAAGATCGGCCAAACATTCCAAATGTTTCCGTAAAATATGTTTTTAAAAGGTCAAATAATTAAAGACAACATTTTTTGCCGGATGCTTTGCAGCCCACCGATACTGATCTTTTGAAACCATGACGTATTTCCGTACAATTTTGTCTGATACGGACTGTCGTGAACGTTAACATAACAGTTTGACCAATGGGAGACTTTCTGGGACGATAGAGGGCAGCAGACTTACCGGGTAAATTTATTGTTCTCAGAATTATGCGCATGTTCAGAACTACGTAAACAATGGAAATTTACCCGGTATGTCTGCTGCCACCTAGCGTTGGAAAGTCTCCTATTGTTTCCGATTTATTTTGTCCTATTTAGATTTGTACCATATGCCTAGTCCATGTCAGACAACGACAATGGGTATGCATTTGGTCCAGTAATCCATCCTTTCATATTGACCATCCTTTGTCCCCACCACTTTATTTGTATTGGTTACAAGCACCAATTTAAACATGGACACTTTGATTGGCTATACTTTTTCTTGACCCTTCCCTTACCCCCCCCCCCCCCCCCCAATCGGTTATAAATGGATTGTTATTTGTTTGTACTTGTTTTATGCGTCTGGAGAAGGTCCGGTTTGGATCGAAAGCCAAGGCTATCTAACCCTACTCGTCATAAATTATGTACATACATAACATAGCTCCATGCATACATACACAACTATTTTGTATACCGCCAGCTCATTATGTCAAAATGGACCATCGTTTCCTATGACAGATACGGACCATCGTCTCCAAACATATTGAATTGGCCATCATGTCCGACCCATGTCCGAAGATTTAGAACACTGGGAACTCCGATTCATGTCAGACGACGTTGTCCGAAATTGTCCCTGGTGTTTGACCTCCGTGTCCGACCCATATGTCCGAATGTTTGAAATTCGTGTCCGATCCATTATTTTCTAAACGGATTGTAACATGGGGCTACATTATGATGTGTCACGGTGTCCAAAAATGGACATTCGTTTCCGATGATGGATTTTCAGTGCTCGGGATTTGGACCATCGTGCCCGGTTCGTTGTGCCCGGTTCGTTGTGCCCGGTTCGTTTTGCCCGGTCCGTGTCCCGTCATCCAAAATGGTCCATAAAGTCTGACTAGAATAGTTTCACCCGAGATTTATTTATTGCTTCATAAATCCAGAGAAGGAAAACGGTCCTTGTGTTTTGGCATGAGGTGAAGACTTGTGGTTGCCCGTAGACTTGTTTAGGAAGTCATGGGACTGGTCGGTGCCGCTCTTCGATCTCCTGGCGTACCTCTTGCCGTGGGTATCCATGCTACCACGGTTAATTCTTGAGGTGAAATCCGAAGGATGGTGGCTACCGGAATTCCCAAAGCGACGCGGCAAACTGGGCGACCATGTGACGCGCTTAGTTCCTTTAGGAGATCTGCCTTGAATCGGACTGGGTGTATCCCCTGGAAGAGTAGAGTGTCCTTCGGTAGAGCATCCCTCGCTGGGGGTAGCGTTCAACCGGAAGTCCTGACGGACTTCGAGGGTAGACTGAGAGGTTATCAAACGGTTGTCTTTCTTGATCGGCTTCGGTGAGAAAAGACGAGGTAGCGAGGAAAGGCTCGTTGTTGTCATGTTTTTATCGGTATGATGGACACAGATCGTTTCAGCTTCTCTCGCATTCGGAGCGTTTCTGAATTTGTGGGTAGGACTTAATGAACTCGTACGCATCCCAGACTCGGGTGGGCCGTGGTTTGGCTGGGGACTTGATGATAAAGGAGGCAGTTTAAACGATGCACTTGAAATTAAGGTGTTTTGCGGTGGTGGTCTTATCGTTAAGATCGGTGCGTTTGATCTAGATGGAGGCGAGTGCGTCAACGACACAAACCGAGTCAGACAATGGTCTTTGAACTTGCGCATTTTCGGTGAAAAATACTCAGTATAACGTTCATAGACGGACTTACTTTTTCTTATTGGACGGTTGTCCCCCTCCTCTAGTTGTTCGTCATATCGAACCTGTTCATCGCCCCTGTGTAGATCTTCGATGTAACGTCTGACGTACCAATCGGCATCTTCATCGTCAGAACTTGGGTCATGTAATAAGTGCGCAATGTCGTACTCAGCCGTAACCCCGGCGTCGATGCGGCCCTCTCTTCGAGCTTCGTGCATCATCTTCGGTTCGTTGTTCGGCCCGTTGTTCGGCAGGGTTTCACCGGGAGGATGCTCATCGGGTGATACCGAGAAATGGTGACTCTTGGTTTGATCAAAGTAACTTCTACCGGTCGCGAACGAGGAGAAATCGGTATCGTCAATCCTCCCGACCGATCTGAAATTTAAATGGTCAACATCAGTCCATGTCATCGACCGGACTCGCTGATCATAGCCATCGTTGTCTATCCGGAGTTGAGAGAGTGTCGGGGTGAGGGTTCCAGTCTGCGTTTGACAACGGCAGTCAGCGTGTTGCTGATCGCATTCGATGTCATGTGCTTCGCAAACTGTGCTGTCGAAATACATTATGATGGAAAATTTGCTTCCGGATTTGTGACTGTTTTTTTTTTAATATGCTAATTCATAACATATTTCGTTTGGCGTGAGCCGCAACTGTTCCAAACTTGGCTGTAATACCTCTCCGGATCTATTGTCATGAAGTATGCCTAAAGGTACTGAATTCAAACATGTTAGTGCACCAGCGAGTTGTGTGTCATTAGACTGACGTTATGCTATCAATGAAGTCCGGTTTCTGTGGATACACAAGTGTCCAACTTAAGAATACGTTTTGTCTTGTACCTCATTGTGAATAAAGTAGCAACTATCATGTACTAAACAATGCCTTGAAAACTGCTATAATTGGCTAAAGAGACGGAGTAAGCCTAGTTCACACTCATCTTAATTACCTTGATACTTGCACGTTACGAAACCATTGGACACCGGCTGTCTGTTCCTGTTTGTTGATTTGTTGTGTGGAGATAACGTAAACACGTCGACAAGGCTTGGGATAATAATAGTTAGTTAGGTAAAAACGAAAACACATCTATAAAGCTAGGTAACAAAATTGAAAGGTAGTTTCTACAGACTCCTCTTCTAAGAATAAGATAGGTTTAACTGGAATCGTTACATAAATAAACCATTGGACACGGACTGTCTGCTCCTGTTGGTTGATTTGTTGTGTGGAGATGACGTAAACACGTCTACAAGGCTTGGGATAATAACAGTTATCCAGGTGAAAACGAAAACACCTCACAAGCTATAGGTAACACAAATGCAAGGTAGTTTCTACAGATTCCCTCTTCTAAGGAAAATATAGTTTTAACTGGAATCGTTACATTAATAAACAATTGGACACGGACTGTCTGCTCCTGTTGGTTGATTTGATGTGTGGAGATGACGCAGACACGTCGACAAGGCTTCCGAGAATAATAGTTATTTAGGTAAAAACGAAAACACATCAGCCTATAAGCTAGGTAACAAAATTGCAAGGTAGTTTCTACAGACTCCTCTTCTAAGAAAGACATATTGGAAACATTGTGATGTAAGCATGTAATTAGTGATTTCAATGTATAATAGTTTAAACGACAACGGGCACTATTGGTCATTGTCAAAGACCAGTCTTCTTACTTGGTGTATCTCAGCATTAGGCATTAAAGACAATGGACACTATTGGTAATTGTCAAAGACCAGTCTCCTCACCTGGTGTATCTCAACATTAGGCATTACAGACACTGGCCACTATTGGTAATTGTCTAAGACCAGTCTTCTCACTTGGTGTATCTCAACATTAGGCATTACAGACACTGGCCACTATTGGTAATTGTCTAAGACCAGTTTTCTCACATGGTGTATCTCAACATAATATGCATAAAAATAACAAGCCTGTAAAAATGTCAGCTCAATTGGTCGTCGAAGTTGTGAGATAGCTTTGAAAAAAGCAAAAATCATTGTCACACTAAATTGTGTGCTTTCAGATGCTTGATTTCGAGACCTCAAAATCTAACTCCGAGGTCTCGAAATAAAAGTTCAAATATTTTTAGTGGAAAACTACTTCTTTCTCGAAAACTATGTTACTTTAGAGGGAGCCGTTTCTCACAAAATGTTATACTATCAACAGCTCTCTATTAATCGTTAACAATTTTTTTGCTAACAATTATTTGTAGTAATTACCAACAGTGTCCAGTGCCTTTATACCTGGAAACGTTACATCTTGTACGTTGTGGTGTAAGCGTGATGTAAAATATGCAGGCAGTGATTTTTAGGTAGTTTATCTGTTTCTAATAGCGAGGGATTACTCATATCAATTGTTAGCATGTGTATTAACTTACCTGGTAACGAGCACGATGGAGAACTGTTGATAGTATAAAGCACTGTAAGAATCGGTTCTCTCTGAAGTAAAGTAGTTTTTGAAGAAGATGTAATTTCTCACTTGAATATTAAGAGACTTTAGGCAAGTAGCCTTTCTCTGGCATTTTTTGTCCTCTTCAACTTTTCTCTTGCAACTTGAATGCCAATTGATTCCAAGTGAGAATAAACTAGTCTTTGAAAGGTGTTCAGCGCATTTGATTTAACATGATCTGGTTGAACATGTTACTCTGTTAGAAAGATTGACTAAAAGAGCCGCAGACCTTTCATGAATATGAAATTTCACTGAACGGCAACAAATCTGTCCATGTTCTGGTGAACAAATTTGATTGCAAATGGTGGCATTACTGTGAGTATCATCTTTGTTATGGTGACCATAACATGCACACACAGTACTGCTATTTATTTTCTTGTAGCGATAAAAAAGATATGTCTTTCTGATGCAATCGGCAAAAGGTTTGCAGACTGAATAATTATAAGTAAATGGAGACGATAGGTGGCGGCAGACTCGCCGCCAGGTACGGTGCGACTAGACTGGGCCCCAGTCTTTATCCGCTATGACCCAAAGACAGGTATTGCTCTAACAGAACCAGTGATATGATTGGATACAATGTACATGTACTGCGGTACATGTACATCCAAAATGTGATGATGTTTTATACACGTGTATGTATAATTTGACTGCGAAATATATGCAAGTGACGTCAGATGTTGTGGCTAGGGATGTGCCACACTTAATAAACTCCCTCAGCAACCAACTTTAATCGCAAATACTCAAAAATACTCCAATAAAATTATATAACGAGTATCTCAGCCTCTTGAAAACCAACCCAACATATTTTCAGACTACTAAAGTTCAGATTTCTATCAATTTTTGAAAGGTCGGCCTTTTGAAACTTGTGCTTGTTACACCCCCCCCCCCCCCAAAAAAAAAAAACACTCCGATTTGTTTACTCTACAGTAGATCTCAACTCTGCCCAGAGCCTACGCCAGCGCCCTCTATCGGCTTCGCGCAGTCTTTTTCGTGAGGCACCCTTCCAATGGGAGACTTTCTGGGACGATAGAGGGCAGCAGACTTACCGGGTAAATCCATTGTTCTCAGAATTATGCGCATGTTCAGAACTACGTAAACAATGGAAATTTACCCGGTATGTCTGCTGCCGCCTAGCGTTGGAAAGTCTCCTATTCCAAAGCCAAATCGAACCCACTTCAAAGCCCAAGTGTATCCTATATCCTCAAAAGTGGAATCACAGAACCGTAATGTTGTAATATATTATGATAATTACGCATAAATTGCATGACCCTAATAGGTTTTTTTTTTATATCAAAGGATTACAAAATTGTGGCATGTATGTATTATATTTTAATAGCGTACGTGTAGCGCACCAATATTATACGCCTTTGCTTGTGAAGGGCGCCCCCAATATAATTTTTATAGGCAAACCTTTGACTAGGTAAGTCTTCTTTTCAATTTATTATGATATTTAATGGGGGACTCTTCATGAACTTCCAAAGAAAACGCAGTGCCAAAACCAACCATCACAACTTTTCGGAAGTGCTGGGTGGAGGCTACACTCTTCCTAAATTACTATTAGGACGAGTTATGTTCCGTATCAACGAGTTAAGTTCCGTATCTGAAGTTCCGTATTGAACCCAAGCTCGTCCAAACTTAAGATAGGACTAATCGTTGCGTTTCATGAAATCGGCTGCTGGAATCCTATTTATCCACATTGATAAAGACAGGTATACTTGCTTTCCATAACCAGTGATTTTATTGGGTACAATGATTTCATTGGATAAACTTATGTGACGTGAGCTTTATGTATCTGTGTTTTGATTGGTCCGATGTGAATGTATTGTTGTTGCACACCCCCCCCCCCCCACCCATGTAAAATGAATGTATGTGAACAGTGATTATGGACGGGGATTGACCTTGGTAGGAGGCCAGTCTTTGGCGTTGTTCACAAGCCTCGAAGTGTGACGTCAAATGTTCAGGCTAGGTGGAGGCCTGCGCTGCACCTCAACAAGACGAGCACTATTAATCGTCAAAACAGCGCCCTCTTGGCCACAAGCACGAACAGTCTTTTCGTGCTGCCAACACCCTAAAGGTTTATACTGATTTAGAATTGACCTGGGTTCCGGGTGTCGTGGGGCCTGACCATATTGTGCGTCGGTTTGAGTCGGAATAACATTCAAGAATCAGCCACTTGGTCAAACTGCCAGGGTGTGGTTGGGTGGGGTTGGGGCGGGGATGCTGCAAAGCTGCCCGGAGGTTTGCCAGGGACACTGCCGTACTCAACAACAAGGCTGGTTTCATTTTAGCAGAGGTTTGGATGTTGTGTGTACACTCGGACAAAGACATCCACGTGTCAGATTTTGTACGACCCCCCTCCCCAAGAATCAAACAAAACAAGACGAGCACAACAAATTTTGTAGTCGTGCAAAATTCGCCAAACCTTGGGAATTACAACTTTTTTGTGCAAAAGTGACCTCATAATTTGACCAAACAAAACAAAACGAGCACAACAAAAACACACACACAAAGATAGAACGAAGAAGATGGGCTAAAATTAATTGTTTTGTTGCTATTTATTTTTAAAATCGTTCCCAGATCGCCTACTTTCAAACTATCCATACTGAGCATAATAATAATATTATTAATACAGTCAAATACATCATAGTTCTTTTAGTGAAGTGGTGCAACAAAAAGGAAACATTTTAAGACAACTTGTATACAAAAATAACCTTTTCTTAAGTTCTGTGGGGTATATACACGTATGTTACTTGTTGATTGTCTGTGTATTGCGCCACAACACCTTGTAAACCATTTCATCTTTCCATGTGAAAGGAACAGGTTTCATAATTCAAACGTATATACCTTGCAGGAAAATACTGAATGTTGAAGCGCCATGAGCGTCACTACTGAGTGACAGATATTAGCACTATTATAAGAAGCCACTATTATTATTATTATTATTATTATTATTATTATTATTATTATTATTATTATTATTATTATTATTATTATTATTATTATTATTATTATTATTATACACATTGCAAAAAGGTTGCGTTAACGGACAATCGTGCGTTCCTTCTTTGTTGCAATGTACAGAGAGTGTCCCAAATGCTTTATTGATTACTGCAAATGAGTAGTCAATCTCTTGCCCAGTGGTTTGACTTTGGCTATAGACGATGTGACCTATGTTTACATTCAAACCGCCCTCTGTTGACAAAACACTACATACGTCATGTTTCGCCGGGCACTGAGTTGCGTAGTCAAAGTAAGATTGCGTACACTTTCTAGCTGGCTGCCAAAACACAAAGGTTTTGCCTGGCGGTATGCGCGCGAATCATGTTATGGTTTTCGTGTGACGTCAGAGGTTACATCGTCTATACTGTTACACAATCTTGTAAATATTGATTGAAATATTTGTAAATTATAACAGTTTAGATCGACTACTCAACATTTTGATAAAAGCATTTTTCAAAAGGTGACCACATTGTAAATGTACATAGAATGGATACCATTCGGACTTAGAGGCAGTGGACACTTTTACTCAAAATGATTGTTATCATAATACCTTTCTCGATTACGAGTAATGGGGAGAGGTTGAAAGTATAAAACATTGTGAGAAATGCCTCCATCTGAAGTGACGTAGTTTTCGACTATAATACACACACATAAAGTGTAGTTTCAAACTTGCATGTAAAAAAAAAGGGTGAAAATATTATGATAAAAACAATGGGAGACAGTTCACTCTTATCAAGCTTGAACTTTATAGCAACACGATGTTCTTAATAGTTTTCACAGAGTAAAATGATATACTATACACATTTAACCTTTAATAAGACAGTGAAGACAGTATTTGCGATGCTGGTGTTTTGGGATGTCGATGTCTTATTGTACTAGGCAGAATGCAGAGACCGAGGGCTGGGTCATTTTTCAGGCAACTAGCACTCCGTCGATGCCGATGTCGGTCAGCCAGGTCCGTCTGTGGGTCCAACAGTCTGACATCGGGCTCGGATTTCGACTCCCGGTGGCACCGATATCTGAACCACTTCGGCAGGGATCTGCACCAAGTGAGGGGCCTACGTCCATAGTTCAAATGTGTGGACAGTTTGTCAGCAGCCCCATCAGAACTTGCGTCTTGAACGGAAACATTGAAATGCTGATCCTCGTCACGGCAGGCCTGCTGAGTTAATGCGAAGCTGGCCGGTGTTAAACTGGGGAGGGCCAGTGGTTTCTCGACTGTTACTTTCAAGCAGGGATCACTTTGGGTTTTGTCTGTTTCGAAGGTAGAGTTTGAGGTTTTGGCAACAGTTTCACACGATGAACGGCGCCGGGCAAGCGTGGTTTTGTGTACTGCAGGGTTGGTTAAGCAGCTTTGTCTAACGGTGAGGTTTGGTAGACGAACTGTACATCTGTCGTGAGACACACCTCTCCTCTTCTCGTCCTTCTTGGAGACACATGGGGACTGTGTTGGGGGTGAAGGGTAACGGTTCGCCTTCAGACTTGGCATCTTCAACTCATTGTTCATAGACGAGTTACGGCTCTGTTGCCGCTTCGCTTGTTGATGCCCCGAACGAGTATTATACTGTACCGATGCATTTAACAACGTTGACTTCTTTTTCTTTGAGACTTTTATTGAACCGCTGCTCTTGTCTGGTAGATAGGTCTTGAAACGTTTAGAGAAATAGTTCACGCCTTCATTGATGTGGGTTGTATACTCGGGCATGGAAACTACGTACTGCTCCATCACTGCTTTATCGAATCTTGTGAAAGGTAGTAAGGGATCGTGTCCATGGTTTACTTTCCACGAGGAGGTGAGTGCCATATCGGGCTGGTTTTGCTCCGTTCTGACATGGGAGGACGAAATACAGCCGGTACAGTCGGATGTTTGAGGAGCAGGCGTCATCGCAAACCGGCTCCGATGTGATGGGTCGAATAGCTCCTCTTCGCGTTCTTGTTCTCGGAGTTTAAGTTCAGTCAATTGTTGGTTGAGCACATCTGTCACGATAAAGCTGTAAGCTTCAAAAACAACTGAGCACCGGCGGTTCAAAGATGACTCCATTCATTCAGACGTTGAGTGTCAATTACTGATAACCGCCCAAGACGTCAGATATTTATATCATCATCGGCATCCTGAACAAAGATCACCGATCTACCACGTCATTACATGTCACGTGTGATGACTCTCATATTACTCAACGCACACGTAACGATGATGATGTCGTAAGTTTCCTGTCTAGAAGACTAAAGCAGTTGACTATAGGGTTTGAAACTCCCGCGTCATGTTATATGGTGCCTTGGGGCAGAGGTCTTATAAGCAACACGTGGTTGAAGTATGGGTTTCTCAGGTGCGTTGTGCGGCTTTTCAACTCATTTTCTGTGCCATCTGGAAACACGTTCCGGGTTCCGGTCAGATCACCATGCCCATTGAGGTTGTTTTCATCCAATAGAATGTGTTCTCTTTGCGTCGTGATCGTTTTCGTTTTCACTATCGCTGCAGTGCAACTTGGCCTGTATGTACTTGTAGTCCCCCTCATGTAGTGTCATTCATTTATATTACTTGCAGTTCTGGTCTATGCTGTTCCTGCATATACCCTGGTACCATATTTACTCCCATCTTCTTCTCTGTCTACCTAGTTTCCTTTTTTTATTATCCATTGAATGCCAATTCGTTCGTATATATGTGCATTTAATCTCGTCTCTGGTTATTGAGACGTGCAGTCATATAGCGATCCTCAAAATGGGCTAGGCCCTATACTGTACCTGGATCCGCCGGAGTAAATTCCGACCCAGAAGTTTTAAGCGTGTGGTGCATGCCTCTGGTTCACGGTGGAAACGCGGGGTTTCAGCGTAGCCCCATTGTTTTTTTCCGGGTACTCTAGTAGCCGGTTAAGGAGGCACCATTGGCCCCGTGGGACGGGTCCAATTCCCCGGGCTTGACGGTGGAGTAAGCGACTCCGAACTTATGCAGTAAAATATTATCAAAGAATCATTCGTCTTTTCGTGCACGAGACCAGTGCATAGTTTTGCGATACCAATGAATGACCACTACTGGAAAAATGTGATTTAATGTGAAAAAAAATTGTCTAAAACTTATTCTAACAGTAAATGTATAGTGGGATGTTTCAAGACACTTCTCTGTTGGAACATTATTCTGGATATGATTTAAGCACCATTATCTAGACGTCGTGCGTTATACGGGCGGTGTTTTTTTTTTTTTTTTTTTTTTTTTTTTGCGTGATGTTTTTTTAAACCAGCTTTTCGGGGATACATCTTTTTGCGCCATTCTTGAACTGGTAGACAAGAATATGTGGACGCTTATTCTCAAACGTGTGGGGTTTCATTGGTACACACCATTAGTATCAGAAGTAATAAGGCTACATTAAACTGGCAGCAACAGTCCTCACACTTCCCACGGTTTGGGGCTCATCTGATTCCGTAATACGACGTACAGTCAATATAAGCACGCTTCAATACAGCGTATAGTCAACAAGAACGCTGACTGCAAGAACAGATCCCCACTATTATACCCTTAACAGCACCCATCCTCATAGTAATTAAACCTGGCGACGGAATTTCTTCAAATCTAGGATCTATTAATGAAGAATGTAGCTGAATAAATAATATTTTTTCATATTTTTCCTATTTATAATTTTTAACTTCTTCAAAGTTAAAGTCATCTCAAACGTTTGGGGCTCATCGATTTCCGTGTACACAATACAGCGTAAGAATATACCCCTTGCAGTGGGCGCCATTCTTGATGACACGTGCACACGTGAAGGACTACCATTGGCTGAGAGTCGTGCGCAGTGCATATACACGTGTGCACACTGTTATTGTTTTACATCAAATATGGTGGTGAATGACGTCATGTGCAATATTTCTTAAACGACTAGTTGAAAAAACCTTGCAGGGTCGTGGCCTAGTGATAAAGGCCATTGCCTCAGGCTCGGGCCTTTATCGCACGGACACGACCCTGCCTGTTTTAACGGCTCTGGTATTTAACGCATTGCCACGACCATTGTTTTCGATTGCCGTTTAAAAACTTATCTACTGTTGTTTTCCATAAATATTATGGACGCGTACTGCACGTTTCGTCGCCAAAGGTAGTCAATACTAGCAGTGGAGATAGACCAAGCGCAAGCACGTTGGTTAACACGTGTAAAGTTATATACGACTTCTACATTTTCCAAAGAAGTACGCGTCTGTTGTCCTTGTTTCATGAAGCGACTTTAAACAAAAATATGAATATGATATATAATGATAACCCAGCCAGAGCTTGAGTTTCTGTCACCTGACAACACTATAGGTGTTCGGGAAAGAGACCCGGTATCATCTTCCATTTTGATGCCCTCTTGCAACTTTTCTCCTTCTAGTGTAGAGGATGTTTGATTATCTTTTTTATTTTGTGTGTTATGATTTGATTGTAAATTCAGAATGCAATTCGGTCGTTGGACTGCAAATTGTTGAATGTTTTTAAGTAAACTATAAATCACCTATTGCAGTTCGCGTCTGTTGCATAATGTAACTTAGACATTGGTTGTTTCCTAATGGTAAAGTCGGTGTTGGTTTGGTGAGAAGAGTCAGTGCAATGACTCTTAATTATGGGTTTGTGGGTTTGATGTAAAAAAAAAAAAAAAAAAAAAAAAAAAAACTGTAACAGTTCACTCGTAAACATACCCACCTCTCATTTGTTGCCACCTCAACATATCAAGAACGAAACCAAAAATATTCAAGACCCCCTATTCACTTCACAAGGCTCGTATAATGTCGCAATGGACTAGCTTTATCAAGATCTCATCACACCCAAACTTCAAACTTTCTCCATGCATATCCGCTCGTCATCCACAGCACACCTGCAACTAGCTCCTGGGTCCAATTTCATATGTGACCATCCACCACCAATAGGCTGTAAAGTTGCACTTGTACATTGCAGAGCCTATTAAATTGTTTGGGTTTTCAAGAAATCTTTGAGAAATCTGAATAAAAAAGTAGGTGGCTTTGAGAAATCATAACTTCGTCAAGAAAAGTCTGATTTAAATGTGGATTGTATCATTTTGAAGCTGATTACACACTCTCTCCAAAAATGCATTGAGCTCATAACAGTAAAAGTGTCAACTTTACAGCCCATTGGTGGTGGATGGTCACATATAAGCTGCTTAGCACAACAATTTATTTAGCGTGCTCCCAAACTTTGCAACAATCTCACCAAACTCAACAGTTTGTCAGTTTCAGACTCAATAGTTTTATCAAACGGGTGGGGATAAAAGTCATCTACAACTTTCTCAGATTTATCATTGACCTGTGTAATGAGGACAGTGGAACATGTTGAATGGGATGGAAAGAGATAAAACTTTGTAATGAGATTGTATTGTTTTAATGACTGAGAACGTATTGATGGGACTATTTCATCATCCGTTTTACCTGTTCTCTCTTCCTTGGACATGATTGGACAGATCGGGGTTCTGGGTCCGAGTCCACGGGGCAGTGTTTAGTAAAGCAGAACATTTATCTACAATCCCGGCCATATCTCGTTGGGCCCCCCTGCCCCCTTTCAATGTTGGTTCTAATTGCTGATTGTGTTCTGTGCTGATTGTGTTCTGAGTTGTGTTCTGATTGTGTTCTGAGTTGTGTTCTGAGTTACAGTCAACATTGAGCGGGGGGCGGGGGACAAATGTTTTAATGTGAATGGGAAGTGCACAGGGAATCGTTGTATACAACGTTAGGAAAGGGTGGCCCAAGCATTTTGGCCGGGATTTTAGGGGCCGGAAGCACATAATTCTCCGTAAGCAGCGCATTGATGTAGGCCCTGTCCTACAAAATACGCATTAAAAGTACTCCGGTTGAATTTTCTTTAATGATATAAATTGTGTTACAAAATAGCTAACATAAATAATAATTGTTTTAAATCATGGTGCAAACCAAAATGTGAATGCATACTTATTTGTTGTACCATAATATTACCGTGTTGTTAAAATATTTTATCCACATAACTTGTGGCTAAATAAATTACAATTATTTGTTGGTTATGATGCGCAAGGGTGATTTCACAAAGAGCCAATATTGATCTTAAATGAACACGTTGCCTTGGATTGGTCGAGTTGGTCTTTGAAAAGCGTTTGTAACCGTTTGTTATAAAATGCACATGGGTAGAATGATGTTGTAAAAGTAGAATACAATGACCCACACAAACATGCCTCGAAATTGCACGGTTTTCCTTTTACCTCGTCGACAAACACGGTCGGCCATTTATGGGAGTCACATTTTTTAATCCCATAAATGGCCGACCGTGTTAGTTCGCTCAGTAAAAGGAAAACCACGCAATTTCGAGGCAAATTTGTGTTGATCATTGTGTTCCACATTTAAAATACCATTCCAACCATACTCATTTAAAAAAAAACGGTTGCAAACGCTTTTTATAGACCAACTCGTCCGATCCAAGGCAACGTGTTCCTTTAAGTACGAGTCAATCGTAATTGCTAAGTGTGATGACGCAATACAAATCACTATGTTGATGTTGACTACTCATCTTAATTAATCTTTAGTGATTTGTGAAACCGAGCCCACTAAACCAGCACTATAATATTGCACTATTATCCACAAACAATTATCAGCTCACATTAACTCCCATTTAACTTGTTGTGTTTTTCAAGAATCATGTTTGTTGCGCAATACCGTATGTCACTAAATCGCCAAAAGTAGATTTCACAAAGCATCTTTATTATGATGTTTAGACAAGTTGAATCTCTGTGGAAGATACGAATCCCAGTATAGGCACTGAACACTATTAGTAGATATTCAAAATATTTGTTAGCAACCTGATTAAGAGCAATGGGGAGCTGTTGATAGCATATAACATTGTGAGAAACATCTCCCCCTGAATGTAGTTTTTGAAAAAAAAATATTGGAATAAACTCTCTTAAATATTTGAACGGACTCAATTCGAGCCCTCAAGTTAGGTCTCGAATTCAAGGCACATTAAAACTGGTGGCGACAAGGATGTGTTTTTCTTCCATTATTATCTCGCAACTTCAACAATCAATTGCGTCAAAATTTTCACAGGTTTGTTGTTTTATGCATATGTTGATATACACCATGTGAGAAAACGTGTTATGTGCCTTTTAACGCAATACACACACGGTATAATGCTACATGCGTCAATGTTGTTTTGAGATACACCAAGTGAGAATACTGGTCTTTTGCTAGTGTCAAGTGCCTTTACAAAAAAACGTCATTCACGTCATTCTTGTTGTAACTGCGATACATCTACGCAGTTATTTTGTTACAACTTTCACCTTAATACAAATGTACAGTAGTATATGTTTAATAGGTATATGTTAAACAAAAAGAAAACTTTACAAAAATACCCCAAAACCAAACGAGACAAGCTTGTAATCTAAAGTGTTATTTAGAATAATTAATGCGGTCCATAAGAGTATACAATATGTCCAGCAGCCTCTCAAATTAACAATGCACCAATTTTGCCTGCTTTCTAGAGTAGCTTCAATATCTTCAAATACATAATTATGAACGTGTGAATAATAATTTTCACATTTATCAAATATTTTTTACATTATTGTCCTTTTTCTGGATATAGATGCGCACCTTCCTAATCTTTTCCCGGGATCTATATGTTGCGGGAAAGTAGGTCATTGCGGATAAGTTGCGGATTGATGTTGTTCTATTAATGCTTGCAATGTGTAACAAAGTTTTGTATTTGAGGTTTTAGACCAAATTACTTTTTTAATACTTCAGGTTTTCTATTGATTAAGTTTGTTGTTGAATGTTTTTAAGAATGTTTACTCCCGTTGTTATAATTCAGTATTTTCTTATTTTTTAGTTTGTCTATTTTTCCATGTTCAGCGCCCTAGAGCATGTTTACACATGATGAGGGCGCTATACAAGTTTTGGTATTATTATTATTATTATTATTATTATTATATTATTATTGTTCATAGGTAGATGTTTGCCCACATCACAGCTAATTTTATCCGCATGTATGACCACTGAGCATTCTGTCTATAGATTTACCCACATGTACACGCCTCGATTCATAACAAGCATGGCCACTTATTATAGCAATCTCTATACCGAATTGCCGCGTGTAAGTTCATAAATAGTTATATTAGAAAAATATGCAAATACATAAATTTAAGCTTACAGATACAAATACTGTTATGATAATAATTACAAACATAAAATATTTGTTGATTGAAATCTTAATTATCTGATATTAAATCCTACAACAAACATCTTAATGACACAATAATACATTTATATTAAAATGCAAGATTATTAGTTGAATAGAATCATGTTTTAGTAAATATTTTAACTTAAACAGCAAACGACAAGCTTAAACAAAACACAGTCATTAATTTCTGTCACATGAAATGTTAAACTCACAACCCCAGTCAGGTGGGCGACAGCCCGGGAGCCGATGTGGTGCTTGGTGTCGGGAGCGAAGAACATATATCAAACACAGACCTCTATCTCGGGTTCCCCAAGCTAAGCGCAAAAATCTGCGCTAGAAGACTGAGGTTTGCAGGGCACTGCTATCGCCACCCTGAGCTTCCAGCCAGCAAGCTTGTGCTCTGGGAGCCCAAGCAAGGTCAAGCCCAAAGAGGTCGAGGCCGTCTGACCTATGTCGATCTGCTGAAAAAGGACACTGGATTTGTGACAGCTGGGGAAGTGTCCACGTGCATGGGGGACAGGAAGACCTGGCGAAACCTCAGCCGTAATATCATTGACCGAGGACACCACTCCAAATAGAAGAAGATATACCATTTCATTACAGTAATAATGCTATTTTAGCTTACATTTTACATAAATTAAAACTATTTGAAGTGCCCATTGTTTTTATCTGTTTGCCCGTGCGAGTAAATTATTATGTCTTGTTAAGGTTGTTTGAATGGTGTGTTACTTTTTAAATGCTAAGGTGCGGGAATAACCTGTATGTATCTTAATAATACAACAAGTACACCCCCCCCCCCTGGTATACTTTGTGTCATGTATTTTTATGCTTTGCTTTAGAAAGGGCATGGGCACCAAGGCATTTTCTCATTGGAAGGACACCCATATGATGAAAGTGTAAATTTGCAATGGAGCATTTCAAGGGCACCAAGGCAATGACGCAGGGAACCATTGAGGCAGTCGCCTTTGTTGCCTCCGTGAAGTATCAGATATGCCAACCTGAAATTCAGGGCTTCGTTCGCGGTGAACCCGGTGTGGCGGTTTCAACTTTCCGCCGTGTTCAGTTTTCCGAATGACCAAATACGGTAGCATTACGTCATGCGATGCCTGCGCACAACAAGCGAAAGTAGTCCATTTTTAGTGCCGTATTGAGTCATCCGTTACCCTCCGGTAGCTGTCAACGAGTCGAGTACAACTAGCGGCAAACGCGTGGATCGTATGAGTTGTTTTGTTATGCAAGCAGAGTGTGACCTGCCTGAAGTTGTACCCATACATGTTCAGATTGGGCAAGAGATTATGTGACTACACAGAAAAGAATCGTAATATAAACAATGTGGGGTCACTGCTGAGAGAACTACAGTACTCGCCAGGGTACTCGCGGAGGTATCTGACAAGTCACCCGGAAAACTGAACACGCCGGAAAGCTAAAACCGTTCGAACAGCGTGCTGATATGACCGACTACGTCACCCGGAAAACTGAACACGGCGGAAGACTGAAACCGCCACACATGAGGTATAGTCATGTTCATAATTGGTTGTATAGCCTCGCTCGCTCGGCCATTAAAAACACTTCTTAGAGGTTTTCGGAATTCACAAAATAGTGAACTCATCGTTTGTTTAAATTTTGCATGACATCGACTTAAACAAAAACGAATAAAGCGCTCAGTGAGCGATTAACCCCAAACGGAAATTTTTTTTTATTTATTCCCATCAAATAATGACACTTCAGACAGAAGTATGTCAAAGGATGTTTTCTATTATCATCATCAATAAACCGTGTACGATTTATGTAAATTTGTGATCTTTTTCTTACCAATTCTGTACAGTTCGTTTAAGTTTTTACAATAAAATTCGGAAAATAATGAACTCATATTTTTTGAGAAAGAAAATTCCTGTGTTGCTTTAGCTGTCTTCTGCCATTGTATCAGGATTATTTTTCGTTTCTCTTGAGATATTTCATTTTATGTGCGTGGTTATGGTTTTAATTCAGAAAATTAGTGATTCGTCTTTTTGAGAAATAAAATGCCACTTATAGTTTCATTTGTTATCTTCCGGCAGTGGATCAGTATTTGTTCACACTCATCTTGGTGAACTTGTTTTTGTTTATGTTATGGGTTAGATAACGTTTTTTTGTAGTTTGCATAATTCAGAAAATAAAGGACTCGTCTTTTTGGAGAAAGAAACATCCCACTTAATAGCATTTTTTTTTTCTGTTGGCAGTGGATCGGTATTTTGTTCTCACTCCTCTTGATGAACTTGATCATGTTATGGGTTAGAAAATATTTTTGGGGGTTTGCATAATTCGGAAAATAATGAACTTATCTTTTCGGAGAAAGAAACCTCCAAACTTAGTGCTGAGTGGTCGTCTGGAGTGCATCAGTATTTTATTTTGTTCCCACTCTTTTTGATGGTTGTTTTTAATTCATGGGTTAGATAACGTTTTTTTAAGTTTTCATAAATCATAAAATAATGAACTCTTAGTTTATGAGTACGATACATCCAACTTAGTTTCATTTGTTATCTTCTAGAAGTAGATACATATTTGTTTCCAGTTCTCTTGAGCTTTGTTTATGGGCGTGGCAATGTAGCAACAGCCATACTTTCAATATTGACCTCATTAGTCCCCCTCCTGATGCGGAAGTAGCCCATCTCCCCCCACAGGTTACCCCATGTGTTCTGCACAATCCAGTATTTCTCCCCGGTTTCGGGATCGTCCCCAGAGAAGCCGTACCCGACCACTAGGACCACGTGGTTTGTCGTTAGCCATGGGTTGTAGTTATCCGTCAGCTGAGTGTGCTTGTAGATACCGCTCCTGGGATTGAGGATTGAGAAAAGGGAAATTTTAATGTAGGAATTTATTTGTGATATAAAACACAGTTTTTTGTTGTTTGTTAAGGGAGTATGGTACAGTTGTATTTTTACATCACCTACCTCGATCGAATGCAAATTATTCAAACTTCAAAGATTTCCCGCTCCTGTTATACTTACATATAGTAAAGGAAATCATCGTACACCTCGAAGCTCACGGCAATCGGACCGTTCCGAAGTAGCTCGATTTTCATCAAATCAGCGTTACAGGCGCCGTAAAAACCGCCGATGTAACGGTAGTCCGAGGTCTTGAAGCGACGGCAGGTTACGGGGCGACATGGCTCGTTGTACTCCGTGTACGGGAAGCAGGAATCGTCCACCAGACCAAAATCTTGACCGTATTTACCTGTTTGGAAACGTCATCAATTTTATTGAAATCCATCAAATTATCAACTCATTGTATTGTGTTTTATGTTTGGTTGAAACTATAGTAATTGTAGTAATTTTTAGACGAGCAATCAATTATTAAAAGTAAAGCTTTATATATGTATCGCGATGCTACACACTCTAAATTGGAGGGATTTAAAAGTGAATCCCAAATGATTGTAATTAGGGACCAATCCATTTAAAGATTTGAAAAAGAAAAAGAAAAAAATATGAGAATTTAAAAATAAATATGAACGATTATTCCGATCCCCTTTTATGAGCGGTACGCAAAGGATTTTGGTTGAAATTCGAGCAAAAAAAGAAAAGAACAAATGTATTTATTGTTTTATTGCGCGTTTATTTTGGGGCATTGCGGTATACAACTATAAACAAGGCATGTTCACATGTAAACTACAGCATGGTTCCGCTTAAAAGCTTAATTAAATGTTTAACTATTCTCTGTTCAAGATGCATTGCGGTACATTTGAAAGTTGGCACTTGTGCACGAGGGCTATGTATTCTTTCGGCGTTTCGATCAGTTTCGGTGGAAATCTGCTGCAATTGATCATGGGTTTGGTTCTTATTGATTATTGACTTTGGCACTCTTCGTACGCATCACTTTAAAAACACTGGACACTATATTGGTAATTGTCATTGACCAGTCTTCTCACTTGGCGGATCTCATCACATGTATAAAGTAACAAACCTGTGCAAATTTGAGCTAAATCGGTCATCGAAGTTGCTAGACAATAATGTAAGAACAAACACCCTTGTCCCACGAAGTTGTGTGCTTTCAGATGCTTGATCTCGAGACCTCAAATTCTAAACTTGAGGTCTCGAAATCAAATTCGTGGAAAAATACTTCTTTCTCGAAAACTACGTTACTTTAGAGGGAGCCGTTTCTCACAATGTTTGATACTATCAACAGCTCCACATTACTTGTTACCAAGTGAGGTTTTATGCTAGTAATTATTTTGAGTAATTACCAATAGTGTCCACTGCTTTTAACCAAAAGTTAATTAAACCTCATGATGTGTTCTTCTCTTGTACTCACCAGCAACAAGATACGGAAAGCCACCTTCGCACTTCTGCGCATACTCGGAGCAGCTGACGATCTCCTGGGGCGAGAGGAGCAGCTTGATTGAGTTATTAGTCAGGACCCGGTACCTGGACTCCTGTAGGGCCGTGGAGGCGAAAGCGTAGCAAGATCCGCAGATGCCCTGGTCCCGTACGGGAGGGGTGAAGCCGACTCCGCCCACATTACGCCAATCGAACTCATCAGGTAGGTGGGCGCTTTCTGTTGGATAGTTCACAAATTAAACCAGTGTTTAAATTGACCAAAACACAAACTACTCCCAACTTTCATAAACATTTCGATATTGTGCAATTGATTATTACAATTAAAGCTATTATGCATATTGGGCGCGACATACGAAAGAAAAGGCCACGAGATAGACCCTTACGATTTGCCTTTAATTATCCACGATACCCCGCAAAACAATAAAATATATAAATAAATAAACAAATACAAATAAATGAGTAAATCAATAAAATATTCCAGCATAAACCGGAAAACCCAAAACACTCCAACAGAAAAACAAATAAAAACAAAAAAATCAATAAAATAAACAAAATAAAAAATCATAGGAACGGACTTTTAACACCACAAGCAGTAAAACCGTATTTTAATTGCCGCTGTCACCATTGAAACAGTTATGGTGCCTCTGTATTCTTTATGATCCTTGAATCACGGTGTTAATATAATACCCCAAAACATATAATTATACAGTATTTTTTTTACACTTTTTTTTTTAGACCCTTTTCTTATAGTTGTTTATTAAATGTTTTGCCTGTACGTTAATCCGAGAGTAGCAGTTTCGAATCCCGACCGAGTGTCTCTTTTGTTCTTCCCAAAATTACGAGTAAATTAAAACAAAATGCAGTCGTCAGCAGCACGATATGCTACACCAGTAACGAAGAGCACGAAGTCGAGGTAAATTATCAAGAACCAGACATCGGCGGGTTTAAACCACCAGTTGAAAACCGATTCAACACACTTTAATTCCCATTCATAAATACCTCAGACAGTTTCGCTATTCCTATTGGTGGAGAGCGCGTATTTATGAATGTCATGAACGTCATCGTACATCCTAAATTATTACATGTTGTGTTTAGGGGGGGGGGGGGTGGGTGTTTGGAGAGAGGGGGATGGGGGGGAAGTTGAGTTAGGTCAGACGACAGAATGGTTAGTATCTGATTGAGAAAGTAGGTCACGATAATGGCACTGGGGATCTTTGAGGTTATTTAATTAACCGAATTTTCGGGATTATTAGATTCAAAGTCAAAGACGCGAGACTCCCTATAATTGGAACAAATCTAGCAATATTGCCATGAGACGTGCATACTGATCCGTGTTTCATTATTTATAAACGGGCAACTATTTGTTTTTCTTTCTCGCGGTACGTTTACGTGATCTAATCAGTTTAGTCCGTGCACTGAAATTAAGCCTATACAGGAACCCTCCCTTCTAAACATAGATTTGTTTTATTCGGTTGAATTATTTGGTATCTTTAAAGGAATGTTACAGATTGTCCATTGCTAAGCAAAACATTTGCTGGCAGTGTATGCACTTTATGTAATCACCATATTATACATAAACTGAATAAAATCTGTAGAAGTTTGAGATCGATCGGACATCTGGGTCACGGGATAACATGGAACAACCAACTACGCCGATTAACAAATAAAACGCTCAGTAAGCGGGGAAAAAACACTCCAAACGGGAAATTGGTTTTGTTTTATCATCATCATCATAAGACAAATTGTATGCAATAATATGTGTTCTGAGACGAGTTTTTTTTTCTTCTTACTAATTCTGTAAAATGTTTCTTTAATAAGCATTCCCTGTTATGCAAACTATTTGTGTGGTGGAGGAAACTCCGGACCGGACCTTACTTAAAATAGACCCCCCTTTTGATAGTATTCATGAGTTTGAAAATCTGTTTGGTTGTTGGGATGTTATACTCAGACTTCAACGTCAACAGTTGAGAGGAAGTTTCTAATTGAAGTGGCGTACCGCGTGAATTCAATGTCCGCTCACGAGGACGTAGTTATCATAGCAAACAGGTTATAGTTAAAACTTGAACTCTTCATAGTTTGTCACTATTTTAAAGATAAATTCAAAGGCATATAATAACCCAAACCAACCAGGAGTCATCGTTACTTATTTAGACGCATTTCAAGCAAAATCTATATCACCTTTAATAAACACATTTCGTGAAACTACTATGCCATCATGACTGGGCATGAACTAGAGTTGGAAATAGAATGGATTATTTTTAAAAACGGCCACGAGCGTGTTTTTTTTCTTTTTTTTAAGTATGGGATGTCTTGATCGGGGGTCGAACTGGGTGGGCCTATTTATTAATGAAAACCAGAATGTCGTTGAAGAGCTATACAGGCCAAATTAATACTGGGTCAACATGTTTATGGCAGGCGTGAACCGTTGTCTATAGTTCCAAGGCAAGACCAGGATGACTAAAGATGTGGTTCCAAGCCGCTGCAAATTGTGTAAAAATAGTCTGAAACTTAACCAAGGCCATACTTATTTCAAGGCAGTGGACACGATTGAACTACTCAACATGTTTGAGCTTACTTGGTTACGAGTAATGGAGAGCTGTTGATAGTATAAAACATTGTGAGAAACGGCTCCCTCTGAAATAACGTAGTTTGTGAGTAAAAAGAAACTTGATTTCGAGACCTCAGATTAAGAATTTGAGGTCTCGAAATCAAGCATCTGAAAGCACACAACTTCGTGTGACAAGGGTGTTTTTTTCTTTCATTATTATCTCGCAACTTCGACGACCAATTGAGCTCAAATTTTCATAGGTTTGTTCTTTTATGCATATGTTGAGATACACAAAGTGAGAAGACTAGTCTTTGACAATTACCAATAGCGTCCAGTGTCTTAAGAGTTCTTGATATATTTTCGGAGATTAATTTGTGTTTCTTTTGCGTTGTTTATTAATATGTCACATCTATTCACACCTTCATAATAATATATACTTGTAAATAACCTGTTCTTATCTTTGTAACTGCCATCATGAAAAAAAGTTGTTTATTTACTGAATTGAATTGAATTGAATTGAATTGAATTGAATTGAATCGAATCGAATCGAATCGAATCGAATCGAATCGAATTGAATTGAATTGAATTGAATTGAATTGAATTGAATTGAATTGAATTGAATTGAATTGAATTGAATTGAATTGAATTGAATTGAATTGAATTGAATTGAATTGAATTGAATTGAATTGAATTGAATTGAATTGAATTGAATTGAATTGAGTTGAATTGAATTGAATTGAATCTGGTTCTATGAAACGAACAGTGTGAAGACAAATCCGTTTCAATACCACTGCAAATGTGAACAGTAATTTGGAACTAAACAAAGGCCACATTGTGAACAATTATTTGGTGCTTTTTTATCCAATACTAATTTGAACAATAATCCGGTTCCAACATAAGTGTTAACATGGTTCTTCTAATAAGCCAAGACCAATGAACATCATAATACTCATGGTTCCTTATAATAGCATTAAAAGGAGTAGTCGTCATCGATCAAACTTGTAACAAAGCAAATATGATAGCATCACGACCAACGTTTTTATATTATGGTATTCCAATGACATCAATATTATCCAATACTATTAATCATTCCGCTTAGCTATTATAGAAACAGGAACTCTTCCACTTGTCCAGGGGAGTTCTTTAGACATTACAAAGTCTAAATATTATTCAAAACAAGTTTTGATCCCTCGGATAGAAAAATGAAACACTTTCTTTTCAGAGTCATAACCAAGATGCGACCCGTACTTTTAACTGATTAAAATTGATTGCCTTTGAGCGGGGGTGAATTCATTCAATAATTACATGATATAAGTCAGGAAAAGGTTGTTAATAATGAAACCTCCGTACTTTGAGTTAAACAGTTTGTTTTACAGTTTCTGTTGTTATCAAGAAAGGTCTTAATTTGATTGGTGTATACGTGTGTGCGCAGCCAGTAGATTTGTTGGATAACTGTTTATCTACTTCATGTACATAACAATCCCATTACATAGTCGCATCGGGGAAAACATACTAAATTGAAATGGAACGCGTCTTTCAATCCACTTATCTTATTTTCATTTCAATCCACTTATCTTATTTTCATTTCCAGCAGGCATAACAGAAGGAGACAGGAGCACTGAAAATGGTTAACTTATAAATTGTAAACTTGCGGGTACAACCATGTGTAGAAACTTTTTCCGGGTATGTGCTGGCTCTGAAAAAGAGGTGGTGTGGTCGTAACGTTTCGAAAAGTATTGACTCTGCTCGTCTCACTGTTCGAAATGCAGTTCTAAAAAAGGCTTAGTTTTGTTGCATGTACATGTTCTTAAAGCAGCCGGACAGGTCAACAAATTGAGGGCATGATCCTGTTCTTTCCTTTAACGGGTTGTTTGTAATCCTTTTGCAGATCAAGAATCCCTATAATAACTATTTTGAGTGGTAAAACCAATAGTGTCCACTGCTTTTCAATAGGTAGAGTGCGCACAGTTCTATAACTTTTTAACAGGTGACCTTGAGATGTGTTTTCGGCAGCTTCTGTGGAATGCTATTACATAGAAGCTCTCCTTAAATTAAACAATTAGATATACAAACCAATCAAGCAAAATACATTTCTGTCCTCTGACAAACTTGAAAGAGTTTCTTATAACTGTGAATGTAGATGTATGTAATATAATTTACCAACTGGTAGCAGTTTCAGCTTCATTAGTCGTGAATGTTTTGAGAAAAAGAGTGAAAATCACAGAGCGATATTTTCATGAAAGTTGCGTAAATACCAGTACTGGTAAATACATTGCACATGCTAAAACCATGTTCGTATCCATAGGGACGAAACCTTTTTTTCCTTCTTGAAAACTGTTTACTCATTTCTCAAAAACTCATCACCTGTCCTCGGCAAGTAATATTTTAAGGGACAATCTTTCTACCATCATTATCTTCAAACCACGTAAGTTTAATGTAAATCCGTTGACATTGTGTCTTGTCCGTACATAAAGTACCCACATTCCTATAACAATGTCTGAATTGAGGTAAAATATTTGGTAAAATTAAGTTTGACAACTGTTCATTTTGAAGACAATAGTTTCAAGACATTGAAATGAACTGGTCACAGGTTGCTTTGATTGTATTTATGTAAAGATTGAATCAATCGAACGGTTCCAAAAAACTAAAGGGGTACTTTGCCTTTAACAATGTCAGAACTTATTGGGTAGCCAATGGGTTTAGTAAAAAGAAGTTTGACGGTGTAAAGTGAGTTTGAAGAGACTCGTTTCTAGACAATCAAATGAACTTTTCACAGGTTACTTCGATTGTATGCCTTATTAATGAACTAAAGTAGATAGTCCCAGCCTATTTTCTATACCATCTGCCCGGGTACAGTTAAAAAGTAGGACAGTTCTTTTCATAACTGAGAAGGCTCCCGAACTCCCGAAACTCCGCGGTAATAGAATAAAGAAAAACAGTTCTCTATGAACAAACTCTACCCGGCAAGTATTGCACACACGGTGTTACCGCAAACCAAATTTATTGATACCTCACCCTGAAATGCCTCAAATCCTATATATATATACCTTTACATAATGATTAAAGGTACTGACATTATTGGTAATTACTCCTAATAGTTGTTAGCATAACAATGTACGTGGTAACCAGCAATGGAGAGCTGTAGATAGTATAACACATTGTAAGAAACGGCTCCCTCTGAAGTAAACGTAGTTTTCGATAAATTTGTAATTCCTCACTCAAATAATATACATACTTCAGCTGAAGCGTTTTATTATGCTTCTGAAAGCATATAAAGTACTGCAACATTGGTGCATTTTCTTTCATTTTTTCTTGCAAATTGGATGACCAATTGAGTCCTTATTTTTGCAGGTTATGTCTATGTTGGGATACAGCAATTGATAAAACTGGTCTTTGACAATTACCAAAGGTGTCCATCATTGCCTTTGAAACGATCGAACAGCTAACAAAAAATCAGATGTATAATCTATCAGAACATAGGCAGGGCTGGATTTAGACACTAGCCCGGCGTGCAATCACTAGTCAAGAGTGCCAAGTCACCACCGAGGGCTAGTGAAAATTTGTGCGGGCTGAGTCAAAAGTACTGCTGACTAGCCCGACGGGTTAGTTAAGGAAAGAACTTAGTACAAGGCCTGGTGGTAGGTAACCGTTATTTGGTAGTTTGAAGACCGGCGAATGTGAAGACGTATTTAAGACGTTCTTTTTCTTTCATGCTTCCATAAAGACGTCAACAAGATGGAGCTAATTAGCCCTGGCAGCATCTCCACGCCTCCGTTCACGGTCATACAAGCGTGTCTCATTACTGGGGTGAATAATTCTCTTAACAAGATGCAACATCTGTTACAGAGATCTCATGCACAAAAGGGCTCCACAAAAAAAGGATATTTCAATGAGTTGGGGATTTCTCAGTATTTCACTTGGACCTGAGGTAATTAATTGTATATGACGTCTTACGAATGACCTGTACACCAGAGACACATCCAACGAAACAAGTATGATAACCTTCTAATGCGTTTTTTTTTTCTAACAAAGATTTTGTTATACTGAAAGTGCAATCACTGTTTTTCTTTACAATACAAAAACAAATGAAAACAGTGACGTTGAATATGAACAAAACCTTAAGAACTGATATAAAGGATACACACTTTAATAATAGACTGTAGATTGAAGTAGTAATTTGTACGAACAAAAGGCCATAATAAAAACATAAACAAAATCATAATCATAACAGTCAATACAATAATAGAAAGTAAACAATATTGGAAGGTTCTGACAGAGAGTCAGATCACCTATTGCTAACATATTGCAGACGTGGATCTATTCCTCTGACAGGAATTATAGAGACAACTTTTTGTTTGAGCATCACAACTACTATCAAAACGCCTGGGCCTCCCTAGAATCAACATGATTAGCCACAATACGCAGGTCGGGGGTACTGTGCAATAACCACTGTAAATCTTATGTCTTCGGTCACATTTGCTTTTACACTTGATGGGGGGGGGGGAAGTGCTGAAATGTTCTTGGAAAATATTTTAACAATGTCATTTCTGAGATTCTACGACTCTAAAGTCATATGGTATTAGAAGCATTGCTTGGTGGTGTATTAATTTGTTTTCGGTCACACCATATGTGTGTATCTACTTGCCTGGTAAATTTGTTCTTTCTAGAACTATCTTGCTTATATATATTTATTTTTACTTACTTTTTTTTTACTCTGGGCGGGTATCGGCCGGGACTACTACTTCTGCTTTTAGTTGATCGAGGGGACTTCTCTATATATTAACTTCACTACCGCTGAGTGAGTTTTTAAATGGTGGACGTTTCGACTATAACTTGATCTGTTCATCCTCAGGAGACTCTCAAGTTGACCATGCAGTTTTGGCTCCGTTTGACATGTCTTCATTATTGAACAGTATGTTATATGACATCAGTTAAGGCCACAATGATTATCCAACATAACCTTAATGTTGTATACGTGGGGACGTCTTAATATCAGCGACGTCAACTATATGATTTCCCGTAAGACTGTATTTAGTGTATGTCTTCTTCTTCTTGTATGCAATTATGAAAAAAAAAAATTAATTGGTTGCCGTAAACTTATGTGTGTGTTCCGTAGACATTGAATCATGTAGCCTTGGGGGCTTGTTCCATGTGTGTATTGCATTAAGGGCAATTGACACGTTTGGTGATTATCAAAGACCAGTTTTCTCATGCACTTGGTGTATACCGATGTATGCATAAAATGTTTTTTGTTGTTGAAGATTTGGGGTCAATTGGTCATCGAATTTTCTAGAGCGAATAATGAAAGAAGAAACACCACTGTTGCTCTATTTCGTGTGCTATTATAGACCATGTGAACATTGTTTATAATAGGTGGACCTTGTACATTCTTTCAGTATATTGGCAGGCACAATACTATCCCTGGTCCTATGGGAAGGTTGACATTTTGTGTCATAATTTCCACATAAAACCAAGATTTATGAAAGTAACAGCTGGTCAAGTTCTGAGATGTGCCCCCTTTCATCATATCAAAAGTTGACAAGAATTAGACAGTGCAATCTCCACAAAATATAAGATTCTATGTTTTCTTCCATTGAGCTGTGTACAAATTATGCCCGCAGGAAGTCCAGGCTCTGTGGCTCTTTTGTAAACATGTGATGTCACAGGTCACATCGTCTATAGATGCATAATAAAAGGCTTTGGCTCATTTTATATATATTTTTTTATTTGAGTGAGGAATAAAAAACTTCAGATGGAGCCGTTTTTCACAATGTTTTATAACTATCAACAGCTCCCCTTTGCTCCTGACCAAGTAAGTTTTGATGCTAACAACTATTTTGAGCACTTTTTTACCAATAGTGCACAGGACTATGTGTGCTCCATTGGCTTTAATCTTGTTACATTTTATTTGTTTAGTTTGTGTGTGTAATGCACTAAACCCGAGGAAACTCGCAATACAATGTAACCATAAGAATAACCCCTATCAACCATGTGGCTGGTTGTCTTCTCTCGTCTTTAACCGAATTACCAATCAACGACAAGCACCAGACACAACACATTTTTTATTATTAGTATAATCCTATTACATATTCGATACCCAAGCAATTATTACAAAGATATAAGTATATACGAGCCTTTAAAGCCATTGGAGAACCAACTCTCGGGAAACCACGCACTGTTTTATACGAAATTGAGAAATAACAAATCACAATAAATTACCCTATTTTGAGATGTGTTTTGGCAACCAAGAATATGTTTGGGCTAGGCCTACTGTTATTTGTTTGTTTGGTTTCCTTTTGGTTGTGCCGCGAGTTGGGTGGTTTTAACGTTACGAAGTGTGGACCTGAAAACGAAATAGATCCACATACTGCTTGGACTTTGAAGACCACGTGGACTTACACATGGACACGTAGTGTTAATAAAGGTTTGAAGAAAACGATATTCCTTAAAGACACTGGACACTATTGGTAATTGTCAAAGACTAGTCCATCTCAACACAATTATGCACAAAAATAACAGACCTGTGAAAGTTAGAGCTCAATTGGTCGTCGAAGTTGCAAGATAATAATGGAAAAAATGGGGGGGGGGGAGGGGGAAAACCGCTTGTCACTCGAAGTTGTGTGCTTTCAGATGCTTGATTTCGAGACATCAAAATCTAATTCTGAGGTCTCGAAATCAAATTCGTGGAAAATTACTTATTTTTTCGAAAACTATGTTACTTCAGAGGGAGCCGTTTCTCACAATGTTTTCAACCTCTCCGCATGACTTGTCACCAAGTAAAGTTTTATGCTAATAATTATTTTGAGTAATTACCAATAGTGTCCACTGCCTTGGATCGGTCGAGTTGGTTTTTTAAAATGCGTTTGTAACCGTTTGTTATAAAATGCATATGACAAGAAAGATATTTTAAAAATATTATATAATGATCCACACAAGTAACACTCGAAATTGTGTAGTTTTCCTTTTACCTCGTCGGCAAACACATTCGGCCATTTATGGGAGTCAAATTGTTGTACTTCCATAAATGGCCGACCGTATTAGTTCGCAAAGAAAAAGGAAAACCATGCAATTTCGAGGCAAATGTGTGTGGATTATTGTATTCTATACTTTTAAAACATATTTCTACCCAGATGCATTTTATGACAAAGACCAACTCGTCTGATCCAAGGCAACGTGTTCCTTTTTTAATTGTATACACAGCTGCTAAGCACACAAATTTGCTAAGCATGACATTTTTGCCTTCATAAAAACAGGTTTTCCAACCAAATTTCCATGTGGTTTCCAGGATAAGCCAACAACAGCTGAATACCAGTGACAGAAAATATCCATCAAATGGAAATTTTGTTGGTAATCCTGTTTTTATCAAGAAAGAATCTTCATGCTAAGCTAATTTCAGTGCTTAGCAGCTCTATGAAGTTGGGCCCTGGTAGTAGGTGGACGCGTTACCCAAACCTAGGCTCCGTCTGTCTCCCTATAGATGCATTTGTTATTTAGTAGCACCACACACAAAACACACTGCCCGAATTGCGGGAGCCGGAGTCCAACCCAAGTTTGGAAAACACCTCATCATGTAACTTATATTTAATGTCGGTGTGAACAAAGATACACAACAAAGACCAAAGTCTGTCTACGTGAACAAAATAATAAAGTCTGACTTGTTTATAGAAAGTTGTTTTTCTCCAATCGATCACCGTAATAATGGTCTTCAAAAACTTAACCAAAGACACAATATGATATTCAGTCCATCCACATTAAGTTTCTGGTTTACCGACAAGTAGTTTTTTTTATAAAACCAATCAATGAATTTGATGTTTTCAACCTGTACTTTCGTGATTCAGTTCATTGTCTATGTATACGCTCCATTGCTCAGATGACACCGTCACACTGATTACACTTGTCTCGTATATAATAGGCACCATTGGGCTATAGTTCCCTGCGTCATGTAAGATTATTGGTAGTTCATCAGTGCGCGATATTACCTGCTGGTTGCCGAAAAACCTTCGGCTCGACCGGATATGACTTAACAAGCATGGCAGAAATTCAATTTACATTTTTAAAGCGAAGTTGTGATTGTCGTGATACATAAATACACATGCATTTGCCAAAAGAATAATGTTTTGTGTTTAAAGACAGTGGACACTATTGGTAATTGTCAAAGACTATTCTTCACAGTTGGTGTATCTCAACATATGCATAAAATAACAAACCTGTGAAAATTTGAGCTCAATCGGTCGTCGAACTTGCGAGATAATAACGGCAGAAAAAAACACCCTTGTCACACGGAGTTGTGTGCATTTAGATGGTTGATTTCGAGACCTCAAGTTCTAAATCTGAGGTCTTGAAACCAAACTCGTGGAAAATAACTATGGCACTTCAGAGGGAGCCGTTTCTCACAATGTTTATACCATCAACCTCTCCCCATTATTCGTCACCAAGAAAGGTTTTATGCTAATATTTATTTTGAGTAATTACCAATAGTGTCCACTGCCTTTAAGTTAAAGTGTCAACCATTTTCAAGATTTCTGTATGTTTTAAATATTTTTTAAGGCTTTACCTTTTTGGCTTGTGCCCGATTTTATGTTTTTATTTATTTCATATGTTTATTTCCTATAATTTATGGTTACGTTTGACTTTTTTATAATTTTTTCCATTATCCAGTTATCCTTTCTGTTACTGGCGCTGTTTTTATGCTGGAAAAAATACAGTCTTAAGGCCGGGTCACACTGGCCTCGGTAACGAGAACGAAAACGAACACGAAGTTAACAATGCACGCCCTCGATTGGTGGAATGAGCGAGCACGTATTCTGTGCGGAGCATTATTCAACCAATAGAATGCGTTCTCTTTGCGTCATTGTCGTTCTTGCTTTCGTTATCGCTACAGTGTGACTCGGCCTTAAACCCGATTGGCTCAGGCCCCAAGTGGATCTGGAAAATGGATCAATTCTGACCAGTGAACTGTTGGAGTGTTCCCTGCCGTACTATTGTGCTTTTAAAGTTCGTTCTTGAAGGGGCACCGCAACTTTCCTCTGCAATGGCCACCTCTATGAGGCAAATGTTAATGTGTATTGGAACCTTGCCGAGTGCACCATAGAGCAAAAGCAAGTGACACCACGGCAATTGCTGTAAGTGCCGTGGATCATTTCGATACCTGGTTTATACTGCGTTATATGAATTCAGTTGATGAAAACTTACCAGCTTTTGTGATGTCATTTGGTACCGTTGGCGGCGGGTAAGCGTTTTTCCATTTCCTGCCGCCGGCCCTTCTCTGTAGATCTCCCATTGTGATGTTGTCATACCGGCTGTACCATCCCGCTTTCCAAGAGGTCTGCTTTTCATTAATTTCTAGATAGATGACAAATATTATATGGGACATCAGCAAAACGCTAGGATTAATCCAATTTTAAGTTTAAGACGAGTACTAATGGTCCTAGTTTAGGATGGGTTTAATGCGCCCTAAAATATTTTCTGTGTTTACGAAACTTAAAACTCGTCATGAATCCTAAGTTTAATCCATAGTTAGGAAGAGATTTGTAAAAATGACGGATTGACATTGAAGCATGACCTCTCACCAAGAAACTACACGCGTGCATTAACCGTCATTATCACAGAATAGGCCTTGAAAGAGCACCGTCTTTGATTGCGCGCACGTGTCACAGTTTCTGAGCGAAGATTCATAATTTAATGTCTGGCCACAGACTCGCTCTGATCATGACGACAATATCCCTTTAAGGACTGGGAGGGGAAGCATGACATAAATCAATTTAGACATTTGTGGCAAAACATTATTGTTGTTATGTCTTCTTTATCATGGTGCAGCCATCTTGATATTACTTCCAGTCGATACAATGTAACGCTACTGAGCCCAGAAGGAGAAATAGTCTGGTTCCTTTTTGTACCATGGGTACCAGCATCCATTATAGCCCCGGCTGCATTACACTCTCGTATACTACTGTATTTGTGTACAGCACACAGAGGAAGAGTCGATAACACCCATTGTTGTTATTGCATACAAGGTACATGACCAAGATGGTGGCAGCATATGGTACAGTATAGCCGTGTCCAAGATGCGGCTACGGCTGTTGCTTATGGCAACCTGGCTTCATTGTATGTTAACTTGATAATTCAACAGCAGCCACAGTCAATATCAAATTTTAAAAAACTGACATCCCCCTGTCAAATTTGTCTCACACGCATCAGCTATGATCGCAGGCTAAAGATACGCGCCACTTTGAGCCCCAAAGCTGGCACTTGTATATATTATACTATAGTGTTATAGCCAAACATAGCCAACTTCGTTTGTTTCGTCCTTCGGATGCTCTTTTTTGTTCACTCATCTTCTGATACTCACTGTCAATAAACTCCGCGTTCTGTTTGTAGAGCCGACTCTCGTCCAGTTCGCCTGCCGTGTAGGTCGGCGGGGGTTTCCCCACTCCCGGCCCGGCCACTTTCTCACCCCGGAAACAGGCCCAGTCCCTCCCGTCGGAGTTGTGCACCCAACCCGACGTCACGTTGCAATAACTGATGACATGTTTCTTCGTGATAACTTTGTAGTCGTTGAACCCGAAAAACTTTCTGCCGTGAATGACCACCTCGAACCCTTGGTTGTAAATGAGGGTCCAAAATCCCGTCATACCTTGGCAAATTGGGGACAAAATTATAGTTCAATTAAAAACAAATTCAGTTTTGGTGACGTGACAAAAGCAAGGTGTTCGTGTTTCTTATCCACGACTACTTTGCAGACCTCTATATTCAAGATTCAAGATTATAAGTTCACAGTCGAAGGTTGGTGTAACCAGATGGCTCTGGATGACGATGACGTATTCATTTTAAAGGTCGTCAATACCTTCCTTTAGAGACTCTTGACACTATTGGTAATTGTCAAAGATCAGTCTTCTCACTTTGTGTATCTCAACATATGCATAAAATAACAAACCGGTGAAAATTTGAGCTCAATTGGCCGTCGAAGTTGCGAGATAATAAGGAAAGAAAAAACACCTTTGTCACACGAAGTTGTGTTCTTTCAGATGCTTGATTTCGAGACCTCAAAGTCTAAATCTGAGGTCTCGAAATCAAATATTTTAGTGAGAAACAACTTATTTCTCGAAAACTACGTTTAGTTCAGAGGGAGCCGTTTCTCACAATGTTTTACACTATCAACAGATTGATCGCTAACAGGTAGGTTTTTATGCTAACACTTATTTTGAGCAATTACCAATGGTATCCAGTGCCTTTAACATGGAGACGTGCCATAATTATTGAAAATTCGAAACACAATCATGATTTTCACGTCCCATGAATTATAAACAATAAAACAAAATATTACTGACAACCATGGTTTTCATGTTCTTGTAAGTTTACAAGATTTACTAGACTTATCTAGTATTTTGTTTCATAATTAAAAGCTGTAATTAAATCAATTTGTTATCCAATTTCGAACAAACAAAAAGTGCTTTACCACATAATAATTAGTCTTTTGACGGCATTCGTCTCATGTGAATAAAAACAATTACATTACAAATGAATAATAATGTAAATAACCATAAAAAAACAAATCATTTGTTTCAAACGGCAAGCAATTGTTATTCGCCTGACGTTTTGAGCCTTTCGAAGGCTAAATGACAACGAATCAACTTTGAAATGTTATGTGACTTTATTCAGATGTTGCACATCAATACAATAGCAGTTTATGGATATTTGTTTAGCAGTCTGGGTGCCATACCTTTCTTGTCCACTGCTACATCCGGGAAATGTAACGTCACAGTCCACCTTGAAACAGCCTTCCATGGGTGCGAGCAGTCCACTTTGTTTGTTTTCCCACCCTGCATGACAATAGACAGAAACAGGCAATGAAACAATAAGTTTCAAAGAACAGTACAAGATTGGTTTTGATAACAAAACAGTTGCTGACAAAACAGTTGCTGACAAAACAGTTGCTGACAAAACAGTTGCTGACAAAGTAAGAACTACAAACCTGTAGAAGTGTGAAAACGATCGGCCATCTGGGTCACGAGAAACGACTGAAAACCGATTACACATTTTGCATGACATCGATTAAAACCACTGAAATGAATAAAACTCTAACTAAAAATGGAATACAATCAGGGTAGCGCCGAGGTCTTAAATGGCCGTGTAAAACCGGCAGGGTCGTGGTCGTGCGTTCGGCTCGGGCCTTTATCGCACGGCCACGACCCTTCAAGGTTTGAAACGGCCGTTCAAAGACACTGGTGGATACTATTGGTAATTGTCAAAGACCAGTTTTTCCACTTGGTGTACCTCAACATATGCATAACATAACAAACCAGTGAAAAATTGAGTTCAATTGGTCGTCTAAGTTGCGAGATAATATTGAAAGAAAAAAACACCCTTGTCACACGAAGAATTGTTTGTTTTTATGCTTGATTTAGAGACCTCAAATTCTAAATCTGAGGTCTCGATATCAAACTTGTGGAAAATTACTTCGTTCTCGAAACTACGTCACTTTAGAGGCAGCCGTTTCTTACAATGTTTTATACTATCAACCTCTCCCCATTACTCGTTACCAAGGAAGGTTTATGCTAATAATTATTTTGTGTAACTACCAATAGTGTCCACTGCCTTTAAGAATAAGTCTCTTGTTGAATTCCCATCCATATATCAGATCCATTTTGGTTAAAAGGCGTAAGATTGAAACTGTGTAAAAACGTATCTGTTTCCTGACGCCGAGCTCTGCACGTGTGGTGCATGTTTATGAGACAGTTTTCGGATATATGCATTAGTGCGAGGTTGGGGGCTAAACAACACAAATGCTATCCGAAAACAACCGTTTATAAACAGCTCCAGCTGGTCAATATCAACCGTTTAAACACCCCACGTGATGCTCTTTACTGATAGGAATAGCGAAACTGTCTTAGGTATGAATGGGCGATAAAACTCAAAACGGGAAATTAGTCTTGACTTCTCATCACATGAGACAACTCTGAACTGCTGTGTTAATTTTTGACAGTATGGAAATGAATGTGAATTGAATTGAAATCAATTCAATCACATGTATTTCCATATTGGCAAGAAAGGAACAAAACGGTGACAATTTAAGTACAATTACTTAAGTCAGAGAAAGTTAAGAATTGGTAAAGAAATATAATAAATGAATATATTAAACGATCATAATTGTTGCAATGGTTACGGAGCAAACCAAAAACGGGCGATTGCAGAAGTCAGAAAGATTTTTTTTTTTTAAATGCCTGACAATCACAAAACGTACAAATATTAATTATTGTTTATAGCTTTGCATGGTGTGGAGAAATAAGGGTACAACCATGTGTAAATCAAACAGAAATATTACACAACACAATAACAGAAAGCACAAAGAACTGCGGAACTACAGTAGGCTACACAGAATAACAACAACTAGTGAAAAAAAAGAAAAAAAAAAAAGAAGTTTGATATTGATGGGGATTTAAAATACACCAACAAGAAATAATATATTTGTGTCTGGTGAATGGAATTTTAAAGAAGCCCTTTAATTTATTGCCTTCAAGCACCCTTCCCTGGACAGATGCTCATCAAAGTTAATTGGGCTCAATGCTTAAAATATCTTTTTCGAACGAGGCCTTTCAACCAGTGGAAACAAAGATATTGATGGTGATATAAAATACATAAACAGGAAATAATACATTTGTGTCTGGTGAATGGAATTTTCAAGAAGCCCTTTAATTTATTGCCTTCAAGCACCCTCCCCTGGACAGATGCTCATCAAAGTTAATTGGGCTCAAGGCTTAAAAGACCTTTTTCACACGTGGCATTCTTGTATCGTCTGGTCACCCACCCCCCCCCCCCCCCCCCCATCCCCTCCAAAAAAACAAAATAAAAATAACAATACAAAATAAAGGAAAGTGGCAAACTTTCGCTGGTTGGTGGTTGTGGTTTTGTTTGTTGTATCTGTTTGCACTTTTCCTGAGACGAATTTATTGTTGTTCTCATTTGTGGTGAAAGGTCACTGCAAATGTCAAAAAAGACCGGTTTGGCTTATTATAAATCAAAACTTGCTTTTAATACAGCTTTAAATTACCGATTGACGTAATGGCCAGATTGGGTCTTAAAGATGCTATGTCAGATTTTTGGCCCCAAACATTAAAAAATAGTTTTTTTTTGAGTGAATGGTATTTCAAAGAGTATCACCCGCTCTAACGAAAACAAGTTTAACTTTTACTTTCAATGGTCAGGAACCATAACGAAAGTTTAAAACGTTTCTTATAAAACACATAAGAATAGGTCACGTGATATATTGTCGGGATCCCGACAAAAACTAATTGTGAGCACTTTATTTCACAGCTACTAATAATCTGCGGACTTTTTCGAGCAATGGCTCAAATGAAAGCTTGTAACTTTTTCGACCCCCATCAAAATAATTTTTTGGTCAAATCGGCCAAAAATCTGACATAGCATCTTTAAATTAATAAAACAAAACATACTCACCGGTCCGATGTAAAACCTCCATTGACCCTGTATGAGATCAAAGGAGCAATTCGCCGGAGTATCAGCGAAAGCCAAGGGAGTTGTTCCGCCTTGAAATCCAAGATGAATTCCCATGAGAATTGTACAGAAAGCCGCTAAGATATTCCTGGTTAACCCTGGCCCGGGCATGGTGGCTCGGTGCTGGGCGACTCAATATCCAACTCTGAGGGGGGCAATAATGGGGGATTGTAATGTTAGGGGATCTTTTTGAAGGAGCGATGTTGGATAGAGACAAAATATCACACAAGAAAACACAAAAACATAGGATTCAAACTGCCTTATCTGAGCAATCTCGGAGGCCTGGTATGAAACTGCAGCTATTGCAAAGGTCGTGGGTTCAAATCCAACCTGTGTAAAATGTCTGGGTTTTTTTTCCACAGAACTCGGGAAAGTACACAGTGCTAACACACATCGGTGTAAATGGGTACTTCCCACAATGAATATCACACAAGAAGTTCAGAAAAGCAACTTTCCCACATAAGCACACCCTTGAAACTTCCTGGTTAAAATCAACTAATATCCCGGGTCCTTCGTGGCCTGACCCCGTTCTGCCATTTCTGGGTGAGTCTAACACAGAAAATGATGTGCCAACATTATCCAGTAATGTGCAAACTTTACCCCGGATCCTTGCTATAAGTCCTATTTTTAAAAACCACGTCTTAAATGGGTCAGGCCATCTCGGATCCGGAAGGGTTTTAAGGCCTTTACAAAACATGAATGTTAAAGTGAGTCGGTAACATAAGTTGTGTACAATTTTTTTCACGATTTTTGTTAACAAAAAACCACTAAACCTAAGTACACAACTCAATTGTTAAGTTTCAGTAACATAATGTTTATGTAATGCTATACTTGCACTCAGCCAACTTTTACCAAGTTTTACCCTGATCATGAAAGTTTCACAGAATTACTGAATATTGTGAACATTGAATTGAAGAGTTTTATAAGGATGTCGTTGTCGTGTGCTTTAATACTTAACAATTATTAGTAAATTGTTTTAATTTCAAAAAGTACTGGTTAAAATGAAACAAATTTATAATGACTGCAAATTTATAATGACTGCAGTTAACTAAAAAAATTATTGTATCGGCTAAATAATGATTTAATAGTGTAGCTGTTCACTTTTGGAAAGTCTTTACGATCATTTTGTAACCTGTGTCTCCAAATAAATGGTAAATGACATCAATGACGTCATTTACTTTATTCCTTAAAGACTCTGGACACTATTGGTTTTTGTCGAAGACTAGTCTTCACAGTTGGTGTATCTCAACATTATGCATGAAATAAAAAACCTGTGAAAATTTGAGCTCGATCGGTCTTCGAAGTTGCGAGATATTAATGAAAGGGAAAAAAAACCTGTCGTACCATGGTCACACGAAGTTGTGTGCTTTTAGATGCTTGATTTCGAGACCTCAAATCCTAAATCTGAGGTTTTCGAAATAAAATTTAGAAAACTACTTCTTTCTCAAAAACTACGTCACTTCAGAGGGAGCCGTTTCTCACAATGTTTTATACCATCAACCTCTCCCCGTTACTCATTACCAAGTAAGGTTTTATGCCAATAATTATTTTTAGTAATTACCAATAGTGTCCGCTGCCTTTAAATAAAGGTATACGTGTACCACAGCCGAAGCCATACACTAACAAAAGTAAATGCCTGAGATAATAGCAAACAGTTTCCTTGTCTGATCCTTCTAGTAAAGGTGTATTTCCTGTTTCTTTTTTTTTGTGTCAGTGACCCTGGTAATCACCTCTTCCACATTTTGGATGATAATCCAATCCCGTATTGTCTTTTTTTTTCCAAAGCTGAGTGTGAACTCAACTTCCAGCACCAATATGTTCCACCATATGTTCCGACAACTCCATTAGACAGATTTTGTTTTATGTACATCAACATTGCCCCTGTCGTAGTGCTTTTCAATGTGGAATGTTTTGTTTCTAAATCGATTTAAAACAAAAAATGTAAAGAATCCTTCAAGAAAAAAAAAGACCAAAACAGGAACATTTGTTTGTTTAGGATGGCAATTCTGCAGGCCCCTACTATAGAAATACAAATTGCAACCAATTATTTTGATACACTAATGGGCCTGAGTAGGAAAACACATTATGATTATTGAATCATGAGCTGGTCGAAAAAAAACATAATCTTTACATCAAACGCATCACAATCGATTTAAATAATTTACCTCTTTTTGTTGGGTTTCTTCGGTGAGAACTTTCCCAGTCTCAAGACGTGGTGCAAGCCAAATTTGAAAGCCGCCCTTCAGCCTGTCTCTATGGCTGTTCTGCACTAACTGCGTAGGCGTCCTTCCACGAGCGCTAACCTAATCAAAAGCAAACCAACTCGCTGATAGAAATCTGTCGGGTAATAAGCTACTAATCACGTGAATTGTACCTCCATAAAATAATTATGGAGGCAGTCTTGCGAGATGTTTTTTTTTTCTTTTTTCCTTTCCATTTCTTACGGACTGGATCTGAGGCGTGGAGACATGGTTTGTGCGTATGTGACGGCAGCCTGAAATTGACTTTTTTTTTGTATAGCCATCGTTTGGTGTATAGTTGACTGTTTGATGTCTTGATGTTATTACAATTGATTGTGAAGTTTGGTTTTGTTTTCGTTTGAAAGGGTTTTGATACCTTCGTATCCCATAAAATGATTCCTCCATCACTGTGAATGAAGATGTATGCAATATATGTATAACATCATGTATAAATTTCAGCTTTATAAACGTCAAGTTTTGGAAGGGGGGGGGGTGTTCGTGACGTCCCTGGTAAAGGCAGTTGACACTATTGGTGATTAGTCAAAATAATTATTAGCATAAAACCTCACTTGGTAACGAGTAGAGGGGAGAGGTTGATAGTATAAAGTGATGTGAGCATTGGCTCCCTCTGAAATGACGTAGTTTTCCACGAATTTGATTTCGAGACCTCAGATTTAGAATTTGAGGTCACGAAATCAATCATCAGAATGCACACACCTTCGTGTGCAAGGGTGTTTGGTTCATTATTATCTTGCCACTTCAACGACCAATTGAGCTAACAATTTTACAGATTTGGTATTTTATGCATATGTTGAGTTACACCAAAAAAGAAGTGAGAAGACTGGTTTTTGACAAGTACCAATAGTGTCCGCTGTCTTTAAGTCTTTAAGTTAATGCCTTTTATTGAAGATGTGCAGCAGCCTGTAAATTGTTTTTACAAGCTCGCCATAATATGTTTACATTTTAACGGGGTATGTACTGGTGTCCGAACTTCTTGGAAATCCCGTTCAAATTATTATCATTTATATTTGCGTTTGTTGATTTATTTTTAAAACTTGTTTTGTTTACATTGTTACGGAGTTTGACTGTCTATCGCATACACTTTAGGTTTCAATAACGTTGTATTTCCCATTGCACATCACCATTTAATATGAATATTCTTATAATTGCCCCCATTTTAGTGCAAACTTGAATAAGACTATATACCGACGATACAACTGCCGGTGTAAATGCATAAACAGTTCACAATAACATAAACCAACTGAAAGCTTTGAGAGCCATATTGTAGTTAACATATTAGGTATCACTTGCAAACAGACTGATTACATTTCACCGTCTGTTAAACATTATGTTATTGGGGTTTTCACTCGCCGGAAATTGTATGACGTTATTTGGTTCTAGTGAAACATCTTACAATATTTCTATTTTTTTTTTGTATACATTTTATTTCGCGTATTCGAATATCTAAAGTATAAATTACATAATATAATAAAATAAGACTAAGTAATAGACAGAATTTTGCATTTCGCAGAGTAGGCATTTTAAGAGATTTCTGTGCGAAAAGCTGCCGCGAGTCTGAGTGGTAAAGTGATTGTTTTCTTTTTTGATCCTGACGCTAAAAAAAAAATAATAATAATTGCTAAGATGATATGAATCGACAACTGTTTCAATTCAGGCGAAATGGAAAAATCAATACATTTAAAGTAATTGGCTGCGAAATTGACAATGATTTTTCTTTTTCGGTTGCCCCCTCGTGTCTTCCTTGAAATACTTCATGAATGGTTATCATTTCTCCATGAATGTGACACAAGCTGCTCTTAATGCAAAACATGTGCCATGCAATCTCTTTGCATTTTCTTGCTTTTATTCAAAATATCGTTAAAGGTGTCACGCAGTCCACTTTCCCAGAGAGAGAAAAAAAGAGACTTCATTGTACGGTTGCATGCATAATAAGCTTTAATTACACAGCATTTATACAGGCGCACTAAATCTGGTATACAACCATTCAAAGGCGCCGGTCATTAATTAGCCATTTAAATGCATATATAATGGTCTTTGTTGTTACAATGATCTCTATAATTGCATATAAATTAGCCCTTTAATTAGGTTTGTTATTCCATACATTAAAGTAGCGTTATCAAATGCTAAAAAGTATTTCCAAAGGGGCATTTGCAGACGACGCATCACACAAACCAATGCGGTAATATAAGTAGGTTTACGACAAAGAAGAATTACATATTACACAGATTTATCTGTTCAACGGGTCTCTGCTACGGTGATTTTTGTTTTTTTCTAAAAATAAAATAAAAATATTATGTATTGTTTCTTGCTCATATGATACTGATAGCACCGTACAGTTAAAGCCATTGGACACTTTAAAAAAAGTTCACAGATTTACAAATAACTTACAGGGTTTACAGAAGGTAATGGTAAAGACTTCTCTTGAAATATTATTCCATGAAATGCTTTACTTTTTGAGAAAACATTAAAACAATATAAATTCTCGATATCGAGAATTTCGGATTTATTTTAAACACATGCGGAAACAATGGTGGGTTTTCCCGTTATTTTCTCCTGACTCCGATGACCGATTGAGCCTAAATTTTCACAGGTTTGTTATTTTATATAGAAGTTGTGATACACGAAGTGTGGGCCTTGGACAATACTGTTTACCGAAAGTGTCCAATGGCTTTAGTTGATGAGAGATGTGCCCATCTCTGTTGGAAAAAAACAACATTCAAGTCAAAGGACACTATTGGTAATTACTCGACATAATTATTAGCATAAAACCTTACTTGGTAACGAGTAACGGGGAGCTGTTGATATTATAAAACATTGTTAGAAACAGCTCCCTTTGAAGTAGCGTATGTTTCCGAGAACGACGTTATTCTTCACTAAAATATCTGAATTTGATTTCGAGACCCCAGATTAGATTTCGAGGTCTCGAAATCAATCATCTGAAAGTACACAACTTCGTGTGACTAGGATGATTTTCTTCCATTATTTCCTCGCAACTTCGAGGACAAATAATTTAGTTCAAGTTTTCACAGGTTTGTTATTTTGTGCATGTTGAGATGCACCAAGTGAAAAGACGGGTCTTTTACAATATAACCAATAGTGTACAGTGCCTTTAATGTTAGGGTGCAGGTCACTTAATGGATGTACTTCCAATTCATATTCAATCACTTCGTTGCGGGTTAAGCAGCCAATTATCAAGCAGTGAATCTGAGATCAACAACCCGTTACGTCCCCCCCCCCCCCCCAAATCGACTCTAAAGCCCGCCTTCTTGATTAAAACTCCAGCTGAATAATGCAAGTCATTCAGTTGGCGGTTAAATAATTGCTTATTAAATTGTGCAATTAACTGTAGTATGACTTCTCCCTACTGCTGTTCTGCTCTCTGGATTTGTTTTTGTTTGGTTTTCCGCTGTTTGTCATTTGTTTGAAGTAGTACGTAGTATATACGGTATCCTGCTCCCATGAAACTGTTAGGAATTTGAAAGCATGTTTAAAAATGAAGAAGAGGTACAAGTCGGTTTGAACTCAGATGTAAACAATAACATGAATTTTGAAATAAAACCCAATACAGTAAATATTATGAGGCGTATCTTTTAGAAGCATACACTAACATGAGAAAGCACGTAGCACTGTTATTTAAAGTAACTTGAAAACGTGGTACCCTATTACATGACAAGTTGTCAAACAAGCAAAAGACATAGCCAAACTTACATAATTATTGGCGGATTTTATAATTCCGACACTGAATTTAATCCGTCAGTATTGTTATAGCGTTGGCTTGTCTGGGAAAAAAAGGGGAGTAAAAGAAAAGAAGGAAAGTAAACAAAAAACACACACTGTCGCAAAACACAAAAAAAAACAGACAATCAAAACCCAAAACGACCCTGCTGTAAAGAACAAATTTGCGATAATCAATAGGAATATCGGTCTTAATAGTGAACGTTGATAATAACGATGCCATCAAGTAATTCTTCGCGGTGGTCGATCCCGAAATCATTTAAAGGCATCTTAAACGGTTTCTGTCTGAAGGCGAAACCACTGCCATGAAGTCAGTTTAAATGGTTAACGTTGAATATTTTTTAATCTTCGGACGTAATTCTTTATTGGCAGGGGCCGTCCAGGGTAAGGCAAAAACTGTCATCGAAGCGATGTGCCTCCCCCCCCCCCCCCCAGACCCCTCCAACAATAGCATACATGTTCATAAAAATACATAAAATAAAAGCATGAATTTAATAAATATAGGTAATGAAATATACCAGTGCGAAACACTACATTAAATTAAAAGCATGAAACACCGAGCTGGCACAATCATTATGGGAAGATAATGACAATAGACCAAAACTGAACACTCGTTGATAAAACAAAATATCACCCATATATTGAGAAACATACCAAGCAAAGTGTATACAACAATATATACAACGAAGATGGGATATAATGTGAATGGAATGAGGACAGGCAAGGGTGAAATGAAGTGGAGGACGATCAGGTTTGACACCCAATCAGCAGTGCGCACAAGTCTTTATTAATGTTGGAAAAATGTCCCTCAACATATTTTTTAATGAAACTCTTTGACACTATGGACCTCTAATGGACATGTACAATAAATTTTTAAAGGCAGTGGACACTATTGGTAATTACTCAAAATAATTATTAGCATAAAACCTTTCTTAGTGACGAGCAATGGGGATAGGTGGATGGTATAAAACACTGTGGGAAACGGCTCCCTCTGAAGTGCCTTGGTTTTCGAGAAAGAAGTAATTTTCCGCAATTTTGATTTCGAGACCTCGAGTTTAGAACTTGAGGTCTCGAAATCAACCATCTAAACGCACACGACTTCGTGTGACAAGGGTGTTTTTTCTTTCATTATTATCTCGCAAGTTCGATGACCGAATGAGCTCAAATTTTCACAGGTTGTTATTTCATGCATATGTTGAGATACACCAACTGTGAAGGCTAGTCTTTGACAATTTCCAGTAATGTCCACTGCCTTTAAAACAAATGTTCGTTCATGTAAAGTATGAATTATTGTCCTACAAATATTATTTTGTCCGTTCAAAAAATGTTATGTTTTCCCCCCTAAAAATGTTCAATCAATCTCTCAAAATATTACTTCCTTCGAACTATCATTTTTGTTCCTCCCAAATAATGATTTGTTCTTTCAAAACTGAATGATTTTCCTTATAACGACATCATTGAATTGCTCTCACGGTTCATTTAACAGGCTCTCTCCGCTCGAAATGCTATTTCGCTCGTTATGATTAATTTCATGCCCAATAGTTTCACCAATCACCACAGACTAATCCGACGTTTCATATTAAAAAAAAAAATCAAAAATCATTGCTTACACACTTTAGTGTAACCAATTGTAAAACCAAATATTATTATTTAGCATTTTATCAAAAACATAGTGGACACTATTTTTGAGTCTCTATGTTACAAACAAAACATGCAGTAAATTTCGCCTGCAACAGATAAAACGTTCCTATAAATAAGCTAAATCATGCTTTGATACACATGCTTTTCCCTTAAAGGCAGTGGACACTTTTTGTTACTATACCCAAACTATTTATTAGCATGAAAGCTTCCTTGGTAACGAGATGGGAGCTGTTGAAATATATTTAATAATGTGAGAAACGGCCCCCTCTGAAGTAACTTCGTTTTGAGGGCCCTTTTTTGTTTTACCGCAAAACAATGTTTCAGTAATGTTCCCTGATCCCTTTTTGTCCATCGTGGTTATTGTTTAATGTGTCTTTATGTCCCAGAGTGGGTGGGGCGTGAGGGTGGTTTAAACTATATCCTTTTTTTAATCGGTAATAATATATGTCCTTGTGATTGATAGAGTAAGTCCGGTTTTTCACTTATCGTCTCCTCATTAGCTTTGTTTTCCAAGAACTGTACGCGGTGGTTGACATTATTATCATCAAACCTTCACCGGAAGGATTTAGTAATTGATTAAGGTTTCACTGCGTCTGTAGGTAGTGCCCTAATTATAGCGTAATGAACAAAGACATTTACTTGGAATTTTATTTGGTTTTAGTATAGGTTTTCTCGGTCAGTTTCGGCAAATGAGAAGCCAATTTAACCACCAGAATATTTTATTTCGCGCGAACTCGAATGCTACTGAAAAGGGTCATTCGATTTCGTTTTATGATTAGTCAAAAGTAATGTTGCGTCATTCGATTAAACAAAATAATCATTCAATTTAGCAATTCATCAAAGCAGCATTCAAATTCGCAGACGCTTCTTGAGGCGTGTGTGTCACGAGAAAGAATGTTGATACGCAACAGAGTGTTAAAGGAATTTGGCTCGACTCAAAACGAAATTGAATGGCCGAATTCTGAATTTGAAACGCAGTAACATCTGGAGAGGTAAAACAGCTTTTATCCGAACGCATGGAAACGAAATTGACTGCTAATTTGACGAATTTGACCGAGAAAACCTATACTATTTTTTCTGAGAATGTTCATGCTACGTATAATTACTGTTTAAAAATAGGATTCTAACTCTGGCTACCTCGGAAAGTTCGGTGCGGCTATAGTTGGTAAGACACTGCTCTAGAGTTGCAAAGGTCGTGGGTTCGAATCCCCTCCCGAGTAGTATGCCGAGTAGTATACTGTGTCTACAGTGTATACAGACATCGGTGTACAGGGAAAAACTTAGTAATGTGAAGACTTTTACGTTGTTAGTAAATGCAGTGAACACTACTGGTAAATACTCAAAATAGTGGTTTATAGCAATAAAACCTTGATTAGTAACGAGTAATAGGGAGAGGTTAATAGTATAAAACAGTGTGAGAAACGGCTCTCTCTGAAGAGATGTAATTTTCCACGAATTTGATTTCGAGGGCTCAGATTTAGAATTTGAGGTCTCGAAATCAAGCATCTGAAAGCACTCAACTTCGTGTGACAATGGTGTTTTTTTCTTCCATAGTTATCTCACAACTGCGACGACCGATTGAGCTCAAATTTTCACAGGTTTATACTTTGTGCATATGTTGAGATACACCAAGTGATACTGGTCTTTGACAAATACCAACAGTGTCCAGTGTATTTAAACCTCCATTGTAACAAATGAACAAGTTAACGAAGTTATGTTTCGCAAAATGGGGTCTCGTGTATGCCCACTGTGCCAATTCCAGGGGTTGTGGGCGCGATTTGACGATTTTACACGATCATGATTTGTTGTTGGTCGTGCGTTTCTATCATTTAAATTCTAAAAAAGGGCCCCAGCCATCTCCATTTGTTATTCGGTGAAAATTACATGCCCTCTTTTCCGGTAGTGCCTGAAAACAAATCCGCCCCAAAATAATACTAGTCAATTTATTTATTTATGATTATTTATTTTAAACTTTTAGACATACACAATAGTTACAAGTTGGACAGGGGCTGTCGAGGTTAAAACAAAAGTATACAAACTGTCAGCAAAATATGTGTAAAACCAGACCCCTGCTGTCAACGATAAAAATATAGTTATAAAATATAAAAAAGAGATTGCACTGACACATTTAAAAATTACACAAATCCATCATAGCAAATGTCATGCTTTTACCACAAAGTGCACAATTGTTACCACAGCAGCTGCACTAAACACCAAACACCGTGCCAGCAATAGGAGGGAGGGACAGCAATAAAATAAAGAAAACAGCATTGACTAAAAAAAAAAATTAAACAGAGAGCAACTTTCAAAACAATGAAACCAAAAGCATGAATTTAAAATTATGTGACATTACGCCACGATGTCTGTGGCTACATTTAAATTGTGTGCTACATTTCCGTTTTAACAGCGTCATTCTTTGTCCAGAGCTAATAGTAAAAAAAATAAAAAATAAACGTTGAATGAAATAGTCGTTGAGAGGAACATATCCTGAATTCAGTGGAGCGAACGCTTTGTGGTCTGATGCGGAAAACGATAAAGTGATGAGTATAAATTAAATAATGAACGAATACAAAAAAAAAGTGTGACATGTGAAAAGGAGTAATGAGATTTGAATCACAGAGTCGTTATACTATTGTTTCTCGTCTTAATGTTGTACAATTAATTGTATTTGTGACAGTTTTACAATGTTCAAGGGTTTTCATATTTGTTTGGTGATCATGTTTCTTGTTACCATGACATGAGTGTGAACTCATTGCGCATGCAGATGTTTGTAACATTACATGTGAAGTTTCAGCTTTAATATTAGCCTCACGTTTTCAGGGGAAAAGTAAAAATCACATTATAACTGTTTTAAGGAGAGTGGCGTAAATCCGTTGTTAATCTCATAGTAAAAGACTACAACACTTCAGCAAGTACATGTAGTATTTTTAGGGAACTTTTTATCATCATTACATTCAAACTGTGTAAGTTTAATGTTTACATGTGGACATTGTGTGTTTTGTCCTTGAAGAAGCACAAACCCTTATGTCCGTTTAGCACCAATGAACCGACGAAGAAGCCTTCTTGTTGTTGTTCAACTATTGTGTAGTGTTAGTTTTCCCCTTAAAAGGTTTACCGCATTATGCGCCTTTTAGAAATCCGAGAAAGATAACAATGTTAATCAAGCTGCAACGATGGAAACCATTTCGTAGCGTACATGTGTACCGCATTGCTTCAAAATCAGCATCAGTGTGATGCATGGTGTGTGACAAGAGATGGTGTGCCCCCCTCCGAATCTTACGGCAAACTGTGAACAGACTTCTTCCGATACCGCCCTCTCTTGAACCGTCCTCTGAGCCTTATGTTAATTTCTCACAGGGGGAAAACACCTCCGGCTGGACAGAATTCCCTGGAACACGGTTGCGTTAGACTTTAATACAGGTCCCGTTCTCGTGTGAGTGATCCCCAAGCATATCGCGCCAACTAGCAAACAAGCAGGGCCCAATTTCATAGAGCTGCTAAGCACATAAATTTGCTTAGCATCAAAACAGGATTACCAACCAAATTTCATTTTTTGGCATGTTGCTTGTTTACTGGTATTCAGCTGTTGTTTGATTATCCTGAAAATCACGTGGAAATGTGGTTGGTAATTCAGTTTTTTATCCAGGAAGAAATTTCATGCTAAGCAAATGTGTGTGCTTAGCAGCTCTATGAAATTGGGCCCAGTACAGTGCGCGCTCGCCATCAATGTGATCCCGAGAATGCGGAGAGCATCACAAAACAACAGTTTTTTCTGGCGATGGCACTGGATTGGGACTTGAGTCAAGTCTGGGGTTGCTTGGACTCATATTTTTACCCAGAATCATTTGCGCAACCACCATGCGCATTTGTGATGTAGGACGATGTGAGACAGCCTCATCATAATTACACAGCTTTTTCAAAACTGTTCTAATCATGTAAATTGACCACGGACGCATGTATAGGGGGTACAGAGCCTTGAGAGACTGCGAATTTTACACTAGTTTCCGAATGTTATCGAAGCTTCCGATGACTACTCCCATTGTATTTGTACCATGTGTACTCGACCTCTAAGGTACGAGTGAAAATAAATGAGAGCTGCTCCCTGAATGCTGAAATTGGGTGCGTTCGTTTAGCTTCCCTGGGTCGACCCCGATGTTACGTATTTTATTTTTTTCAGGACGAACGTGGGCACGTTCGTCCTCGAATCAGGAAAACCCCCCAAACACGCCACCACGTGAGCCTTCCCGTGGTGACGTCAGTGCACCTAGGGCCAGCCCCAAGTGACCCAATCCACAAGTGGGGCTATTGGGGGCTCACTAATAATAGTAATAATAACATCACATCACTTAAAAGGCTCGCTTTGTCTGTGAAAACATCTTAAGGCGCCGGTCTGAAAGAAAAGAAGAACAAAAAAGTTCATGAAAGAGCCTGCCGGAAAATATATACCGTATGGTAAGTTACCGCAGCTGAATGTGAGATGTTGTGTGTTTCTATGTTTCTTATGTGATATGTGTTCATAATAGATCTTCACTCTCTATGCAATTATACCGTTGTTCCGATAACAATTCTGCTCGTCTCTTTGTCAAACTAACGTACATGCCTATACTGCTCGTCTACGTAAACACAGTTTAAAGATCGGCAATATCAAAGGCCGCCGAGATGTCAAGCATGGCTATCACAATATGCAACAATGTCGCTCTCCTCTGAATACAATCATTGTAGACTTTCAAAAGGGCAGTCTCCACGCTGTGAAACATCTCACGTCACACATTTAACTTGCATTAAATTTGATCATAGTTGTTGTCATGGATACTGTAGACCTAGATATGTGTGCGTACACACATTCTCAAAAATGCATCCTTGTCGAGCAATAATTTGTCCTTTCCTTTTGTCATCACTGCACTCAGTGTCTTGCAGACTTTGTAAACAACTGGCTTCGTGGAGCACCCAGGCTATATAATTTCCCAGTGGAGTCTCTTTAATTCCCCATTGTTTTGCTTTGGAATCGGTGTTCTCCATATTAAGGAGCAGAAAGTGAGAAAAACTTTTCTATCCCTGCACTCAGTTTTCCATATTATAGACTCTCTGGTAATTATCCAACGGCCATAAATCTCCTAAAAAATTAAAAACAAATAAAAGAAATCCCCCAAAATAAACGAACACCATAACAAACAAACAAGCCCACAAATAAACAAGCAATCAGTCAAAGGAAAGAAATGTATTGGAGGCAGAATTCCTGCAATAATCATTCCCGTTTAATAACTGTTATCAAGATATATATTATTATATTTTTATTTATAATTTTTGTTTCAGAACCACTCCGTCGATACATACAGGCAAACTTGCTTGTTAACATTATAAAACACCTACTTTGGACTCACCGTTTGAAAGAACAGTTCTTATGTTTAGAGTTGTACATAACCCCAACTGACCTTATTTGACAAAAATTATATTTTCTGACCGATTATAAAATGGGTTTTCTTGGCTTTTAATTATGGGTTTTAAATGTATAATTCGGCCATTCAATTTCGTTTTGAGTCGAGTCAAAATTCCTTTAGCACTCTCTGTCCAATAGCATATCGTCATTCTTTTCGTGACACACACCTTTCATGAAACGACTGCGAATTTGAATGCTGCTTTGATGACCCGTTAAATTGAATGATTATTTTGTTAAAGACAATGGACACTATTGGTAATTGTCAAAGACCAGTCTTCTCACTTGGTGTATCTCAACATATGCATAAAATAACAAACCTGTGAAAATTTGAGCTCGATTGGTAGTCGGAGTTGCGAGATAACTATGAAAGAAAAAAATACCCTTGTCACACGAAGTTGTGTGCTTTCAGATGCTTGATTCCGAGACCTCAAATTCTAAACTTGAGGTCTCGAAATCAAATGTGGGAAAATAGAAAATAAATTCTTTCTCGAAAACTAGGTCACTTCAGAGGGAGCCGTTTCTCAGAATGTTTTATACTATCAACCTCTACCCATTACTCATTACCAAGTGAGGTTTTATGCTAATAATTATTTTGAGTAATTACCAATATAGTGTCCACTGCCTTTAAATCGAATGACGCATCATTACATTAATTTGACTAATCATAAAACGAAATCGAATGACCCTTTTCAGCAGCATTCGATTTCGCGCGAAATAGCTTGGTGGTTAAATTGGCTGCTCATATTCCGAATTTGACCGAGAAAACCTATAGTAAAACTTTGCAGTTTTTTTCCCAATCTACTCTTGTTCAACCTGTGCATGATTAATCTTAAACAAAAATCTAGGTTGATGGCGCTTGATTGACTTACCTGAAGACGATCAGAGCATATCGATCGAAACCTTGAGTCGTTAAAGGTTCTATGTACTTTTTTGAAGGACAAAAAACACAATAATTATTACAGATTTACACCAAACTTACCCAGTTTGAAGATAATGATAGCAGAAAGCTTCACTGAAAATAACTCGATGAGGTGCTGTAGTTTTTGAGAAATGAGTAAAACAATGTCATGAAAATAGTGTTCGTCTCACTGATCATGAGAAGAAAACTATTTTATCATGTAAAAACGTATTTTCATGACATTGTTTTGCTCATTTCTCACAACACAGTACCTCAGGAACTAATACTTCAAAGTACGCTCTCTAACTGTTATTATCTTCAAACGGTGTAAGTTAAATGTAAATCTGTGCACACGGGTTTTTGTGTTACAAAAAGTACCAAAATCTTTTAACCACCGGCTCCTTTTTTAGACTGACATTGCGTTTAAACCTCTTGTACTTACTTCCACCATAACAAGTTTCAAATCTTATTAACCTTTGCCTCGCACAATATTGAGAGCCAAAAGTGAAACGTCAATCAGTTTTTTACTGCCATCCTACTAATTACAAAAAAAAATATTAATAAAAAAAATAAATCTCTCTCTCTCTCTCTCTACCTCTCCCACTCTCTCTGTCTTTGTCTCTCTTTGTTTTATCTTTCTTATCAACCGTTTTATTAAATACACTGGACACTACTGGTAATATTGTCAAAGACCAATCTTCCCACTTGGTGTATCTCAACACTATGCATAACAAAACAAACCTGTGAAAATTTGAGCTCAATTGGTCGTCGAAGTTGCGAGATAATAATAAACGGAAAACACACCCTTGTCCACACGAAGTTGGACAAGGGTGCTTTCAGATATGCTTTCAGATGCTTGATTTCGAGACCTTAAAATCTAAATCTGAGGTCTCGAAATCAAATTCATGTAAAATTACTTCTTTCTCGAAAACTACTTCACTTTTAAAGAGGGAGCCGTTTCTCACAACGTTTTATACTAACAGCCTCTCCCCATTACTCGTTACCAAGTATAAGGTGTTATGCTAATAATTATTTTGAGTTATTACCAATAGTGTCTACTGCCTTTAATACATACATTTCTTGGGTGCCTTTTCAACATTGGATTTATATGCTCATTGTACTCTTAATTACCCCCTGCTAATAATATTGGCCTTAAACATTCCAGAAATATTCTTACATAATAGTGGACAGAAAACTGGATATTTATTTATGTGTAAAGATATATTATATAGTGAAATATAGGAACCAACATGACTTTCATTAAAACACAAATTATAATATAAATCGGTAACAATCAACAAGAAGTAATAACAACAGTAAGCTTGCGGGTACAACCAATTAAATAAATATTGTGGGAGTGTTGGCTCTGAAAAAAAAAAAAAAAACTGGTGTGGTATCGACGTTTCGAACAGAATCTGCTCGTCTTCAACCTGCAAGTTTATTATTTTTACTGCTTATTTTTCTCACCGTAAACAAAAAACGTCGAATAAAACTGTTAGGCATAATAAAATGGTGTTCCCTTTTAAAGGAACACGTTGCCTTGGATCGGTCAAGTTGGTATTTTAAAGGCGTTTATAACCGTTGTTATAGAATGCATATTATGGTTGGAAAGATGTTTTAAAAGTATAGAAGACAATGATCCACACAAAAATGCCTCGAAAATGCGTGGTTCTGCTTTTACCTCTTATACACATACGGTCGACCATTTATGGGAGTCCCATAAATGGCCGACCGTGTTAGTTAGCAAAGCAAAAGGAAAACCACGCAATTTCGAGGCAAATTTGTGTGGATCATTGTGTTCTACGTTCAAAACATCTTTCCAACCATATGCATTTTATAATAAACGGTTTCAAACGCTTTTTATATACCAACTCGTCCGATCTAAGGAAACGTGTTCCTTTAAAGTAACTCTATGTTTGACCTCAACATAACCCCACCTTCGGTAAGAATTTTATTAAATTTTCCTCTTGCATAATATGGAAAAGCTAGATAAAATAGCGCTCTATTTACATCAGACAACTATTGACTCTCTCTCACATTTTCACACAACTGGAAATATTAAGTGACAATTAAAGGCACTTTGCAGAGCCATGAAACATGTTATAATACATTATGTTACATGCTATATACAGAATTCACAAGCACTCAACTGATACTTTAAGATAAATGCATACGGTTGCATAATAATAATCCTGAATCGTATGCGACACACTTTAAGCCTGCTTGATTGGTTAAGATCTGATTAGGTGGTGTTGAGAGTGACATGACCACTACTAAGGGTCCACCCCATCACTAAATAAAATCCCATATATAATACGGTGCAATATGCCAAATATTTAAAAATGCAAGAAAAATACCTAGAAGTCTCACAGCTTTTTACGGTAGAACCATACTCATGAACCATATGTTTAATTTAAAAGGGGAGTCCCTGGGCCCGTCAAGAAATGTCTAAAATAGAATATGTTGAGTGCCCACCGCAATTTAAGGCAGTGGACACTGTTGGTAATTACTCAAAAAAGTTATTAGCATAAAACCGTTCTTGGTGACGAGTAATGGGAAGATGTTGATGGTATAAAACATTGTGAGAAACGGCTCCCTCTGAAGTGCCATAGTTTTCGAGAAAGAAGTAATTTTCCATTGAGGTCTCGAAATCAACCATCTAAACGCACACAACTTCGTGTGACAAGGGTGTTTTTTTCTTTCATTATTATCTCGCAAGTTCGATGATCGATTGAGCTCAAATTTTCACAGCTTTGTAATTGTATGCATATGTTGAGATACACCAATTGTGAAGGCTAGTCTTTGACAATTACCGATACTTTCCACTGCCTTTAATAATGAGCTCCACACTGTTTTCTCCTTTTCTAATAACAACCCCATCTCGTCGAACTCGAACCCATTACGTTCTGAAAAAAAAGTTTAGTCTTGTTGCAAGAGGTTTTGTTCACACTATCACTCAACTATCACAATCCTCTGCTCGCTCCCTCCTCGCCATGTACATCACTATCGTCTTGCAACAAGGCTACATTTTTCAGAACAAGGTTTGGCAATGAGATCACTCTATTTTCCACTTGTGTACAAGAATAATATATTCATAAGTGTTCAAGAAATTTGTGTTAAGCACGCCGATTTTGTTTCTTCTTTCAAAGTTACATCGGCGTGGTGGTTTATAAGCATCGAACAAAACCACAAACTATTCATGTAAATGTACGACTTTTGTCATTCCGCGAAAATATTGCGTCTTTCTCAAAATTGCAGAAATTATGAATAATTATTTCCGAAAATAAAATACGTGATTATTTGAGTTTTGGCGCACATACTTTGAAGCCACCGTACGTTTGCCGTAGAGTAGCATAAAATGAGTAAATTGCACATGATATAAACTTTTATGTTAAACGATGTTTTTCAATATTAATACACTTTAGTTTTATAATAAATAACATGCTGCACATAATTGCAATATATATTTATATATACTAAAATACAGCATCTTACAATCCCTACACAATTGATTTAAGTAACACTTTAATACGAATGAAAAAAGGAAACATGCGACTTTTATGTAATGATTTACGAGTAAAATTATTATGTTGGACTACTTTGTCTACATTACATGTATTTCGAAAATGCTTCTTGATCGCTGCATTAGATTCAAGTTGAACATCATTGGGCGGGTAGTTTCACTCACAATGAAATCCATTCAGTAAAAATCTTTTCTGTGTTTTCTTTTATATAGGTTTTCTCGGTCAATTTCGGCAAATGAGCAGCCAATTTAACCACCAGAATATTTTATTTCGCGCGAAATCGAATGCTACTGAAAAGGGTCATTCGATTTCGTTTTATGATTAGTCAAATGTAATGTTGCGTCATTCGATTAAACAAAATAATCATTCAATTTAGCAATTAATCAAAGCAGCATTCAAATTCGCAGACGCTTCTTGAGGCGTGTGTGTCACGAAAAAGAATGACGCTATGCTATAAAATTGGACAGAGCTAAAGGAATTTGACTCGACTCAAAACGAAATTGATTGGCCGAATTCTGAGTTTGATACGCAGTAACAACTGGAGATGCAAAACAGCTTTAATTCGAACGCATGAAAATGAAATTGACTGCTCATTTGCCGAATTTGACCGAGCAAACCTATACAACATTTTTTTTTCTTCTTCATGTACTGGTCTTTCAGTGTTTTCAGAAGCACATGCTGTCTTTCTGCTATGCTTTTTGTTATTTTGTGTGTACAGCGCTGTGGTACAGGCTTTCCCCTGTTAATTAGAGCGCTTTATAAATACCTTGTGTTATTATTATTTACTGGATGAAGTGTGTATTGTCGTCTAGTACCCGAGTCAACATCTCTTGATGTGTGCAATATTATATAATCCCATACATTAAAGGCAGTGGACACTATTGGTAATTGTCAAAGACTAGCCTTCACAGTTGTGTATCTCAACATATTCATACAATAACAAACCTGTGAAAATTTGAACTCAACTGGTCATCAAACTTGCGAGATAATAATGTAAGAAAAAAAAACACCCCTGTCACATGAAGTTGTGTGCGTTTAGATGGTTGATTTCAAGACCTCATGTTTTAAATCTGAGGTCTCGAAATCAAATTCGTGGAAAATTACTTCTTTCTCGAACACTATGTCACTTCAGAGGGAGCCGTTTCTCACAATGTTTTAGACCATCAGCCTCTCCCCATTACTCATCACCAAGAAAGGTTCTATGCTAATATTTTTTTTGAGTAATTACCAATAATGTCCACTGCCTATAAACTAATGCTTCTATGGGAGAACCTGGCTGTTGCCAGTTTGTTGCGAGTTCCCTTGACATGAAAACAATCTACACAAAAAAAAACAGACAAATCAATAAACAGACACACACATAAACAACCATTAAAAAAAAAAAAAAAAATGGTCTTTGTATAGTGTCACACTCCCCGCTTGTTCTGACCGAAAGAGGGCGGTGTTTAATATTAATGACTGGTTATGTTTTAATGTCTCTTAAACTCTTGTCTAAACTATGATATGACATGTTTACAAGAGAGCCAGAGAGCCGTAGGTGCCATCAGGCGCAATTTACATACACATCGCAGATCAATGAAAAATACATTATAGGAGGAGAACGCACTGTAAAGTTTGTATGCATTTGTGATATAAAGATTTGTTTGGATGGTTTTATACTATTAAACCCAACAAACGTCTGTGAACGAGGATTCGCCACCCACCCCCTCCGATGAGAAAAAAAGCAAGAGCAAGAATAAAGTCAAGGTGCTGCAGTGTTTCCAAATCACAGGCGGCTGTTTACAGTCAAGTTGCTGCGACATTGCAATAAAACAGACGGCTGATTCCAGTCAAGCTGCTGCAATATTTCAATAAAACAGACGGCTGTGTCCTGTCGATGTGCTGCAGTATTTCCATATAACAGACGGCTGTTTCCAGTCAAAAGAGCCAATAATAACTGTTTGCTCCTCCCGATTGGTTCCTAACAAGTGGATCACCATCCCATGTGACGTTCAACGACATTGACCTCTAGTTACTTCATGAACTTGACGTCACTGAGTACAATGGCGTCCACGTGTAGATGTTCAGAGGAGGTTGTAAGCTTGCCAAAACAATGCTCCGTGCGAACGTCACGATCTGCGGTGAATTTGTAACGTTTTCCCGTCGGTTTACGTCTTTGATGACGTCTACAAAGTCCATTGGGACCGCGCATCGCTTGAGAGCCTCTGCAGTTTGGTCTATGCTTGCGTCTACAGTTTACAGGCTTTGATGGGGCTTCGTTTGGTTTGTCTTTCATTGTCGAATAGAAGATAACTGCAGCAACGACCTACACTTCCATTGCTAAGAAGACCCCTGTGTTATACCTACGGTATCTGTTTCCATGACGTTATTACGGTCGTGCTCGCGTCCTCCCGGCGACGAATAGTTCATACGAATACACTGCGTGTATCCCGCACCCTTCTTCTTACGCTTGGACCACATTTCCGAGATGGTGTAGAGGTAGGGATTGAGGGAGGAGTTGATGGGTAGGATAAAGACCACAGTCCAGGCGTATAGTTCATCAGGCACGGTGATGGTCCCGCTTTGGGTGAGAATGCCCATGATTATGATGGGCATCCAGCAGCAGAAGTCCGTACCGACAACCAGAGCCATACGGGTGGCAAGCTTGACCTCCCGGGAGAAGCTCGCACTCCGTTGGGACTTGGCCCCGGAGGAGGTGCCGTTGCAGGGCTTCCTGGCCATGGTGCCGCGCTGGGCGACGCTTCGCGACGAACGCCGCACTATGACGAAGATCGCCACGTAGCAGATTAGCACAACGACGAAGCAGAAGAAGTTGAGCCCGATATAGAGAAAGACGGAGAAGCCCCATGCGGGCTTGGTGCTGGGCACGACGACCTCGTAGACGTACGTTCCCGTCTTACGGGAATAGATCCACGTAGAGGAGCCATTGACCGGGCTGGTGATAAGAGGCAGGCCGACACAAACGTCCGACAGACCATAGAAGGACGGCGATGAACCCGCCATGATTGTCCCGGTCAAGCTCAAAGCGAACGCAATGATCCACGCCACGGCGATGTAAACGCGCACGGAGCGTATCTCCAGCTTGAAACGGCTGAAGGGGAATGCAATACTCACAAATCTATCCAGACTGATTAGCATGACAAGAAAGACGCTTGCCTCAGCTGAGAGCATGGACAATAGACCTATTGTCTTACACCAGCCACCGGATCGCCACCTCTCGGAGTGCAGAAAATAGTTCCCGCTGAAGTACGAGTCTGCAACTCCTATACCGATCATGTACAAACCCATCATGGCGTCTGAGATAGCGAGGTGGGTGATGAGGAAACCCTGGACGGTTACGTCGCGTCGACGTTTCTTCGTGGCCCGTTTGCCGATGACGAAGATATTGCCAAAGATGGCGCTGATGCCGAGCAGCCATATTGCGATCCTCAGGACGTAGTTTGGCATGAGACGCTCGCAGGACGAGAAGGACTTACTCGGACCGATACATGATGCATTCCACGCAGGGTCGAGTAGACAACATAGACGGTAGTCACTCGTTGAGCTGCATATCAAATACAAATGTGGGAACGTATATATTTAGGTGGAAAGTGTTATACACAAGACATTTAAAAGATACCTTAGAATACGCAAGACAATACATTACATACCCTGAGACTACTCAAGACATGTTTTAATACAGATACCCTTGGAATACAAATTACGGTTGTTTATCAGAGCGAGGGCGCCCCATTGAATTTATTTTGAATAAAGAACCAGTGGGGACGTGTTTTGTTACACAACCAATGTTTCAAACAATGAGATAACGAAATAACATTATAGGTTTTCTTGGTCAAATTCGACAAAATGAGCAACCAATTTCATATTCATGCGTTCGAATTAAAGCTGTTTTGCCTTTCCAGTTACTGTGTTTCAAATTCAGATTTCGGCCATTCAATTTCGTTTTGAGGCATTCAAGTTTCTTTAGCACTCTGTTAAATTTAGCGTTTCGTCTATCTTTTTCGTGAAACACACGCCTCAAAAAAGCGTCTGCGAATTTAAATGCTGCTTCGATGAATTAATAAATTGATCTATTATTTTGTTAAATTGAATGACGCAACCCTACATTTGACTAACCGTAAAACGAAATCGAATGACCCTTTTCAGTAGCATTCGATTTCGTGCGAAATAGACTAGCTTGGTGGTTAAATTGGCTGCTCATTTACCGAAATTGACCGAGAAAACCTATGTTATCGACTAGTTAATTGTTCCATTTTCATGTCAATACAATCAAACAGAAAAATGTTCAGTTGTATGAGAAACTTCATTCAGCCTGTTCCGCTGTGTGAACGCAACCTAATATCATTGTTTACAATCCCTGGGGGTCTTTAGTTTGAGTTTAGTTTTATTAGACTTTACACTGGCATAACAATATAAATATACATATCGATACATATTTATAGAAACAAAGAAGCAAAGTAGCTAACAAAAATACCAAGCCAGTGAGTGGCGAGGAGAAACGGGTGACCAGCACCTCTACAAAGCCGTCCTGCCACAATTAGAGTGTCCCCTGAAACCCACACCACAGTTAAAAACCACCCATCCCATTGTGGAAGTGTTATGCCCGAGCGGTTAGGAGCACTGAATTCAAACTCTGGTGTTTCTGATCAGCAGAGTGTGGGTTCGAATCCCCAGCCGTGACACTTGTGTCCTTAAGCAAGACACTTCACCATTGCTTCGTCCTTCGGATGGGACGTTAAGCCGTTGGTCCCATGTGTTATGTAACGCATGTAAAAGAACCCAGTGCACTTATCGAATAGAGAAGGGGTTCGCCCCGGTGGTCCTTGTCCGATCGGCAGCAAATTGCGCCACAGCACCTTGTAAAACATTGTAGGTGCTATCAGAATTAGGTCTCATAATTCAAACGTAGTCCCACATCTTGCAGGAAATACTGTATGTTACAGCGCCAGGAGCGTCACTGAGTGACGGACATGTGCGCTATATAAGAAGCCACAATTATTATTATTATGAAAAAAATAGGGAAAAAAGGGGGTGGGGCGCTTGAAGGCGGGACTGACAATTGCAGACGACAACAAGAGCAATGACAATGCGACACCCAAGTGCAAACGTCATCAGCTAAAAAGTCGGATTCCAATTTGTCCCTGTAAAATTGAGACTGGTAATTACACTCATTAGCCTCATGATATAATGTAGTGTTGTTTCTAAAAAGCAACCACAGATTTTGTTGTATAAAATAATATCCTTCAGACCCATCAGAAGAGAACAAAATCCGTTAAAGCCATTATACACTTTCGGCACAGAAAAAAAAAAAGGGTTGACAGATTTACAAATAACTTACAAGGTGTACAGAAGGTAATGGTGAAAGACTTCTCTTGAAATATTATTCCATGAAATGCTATACTTTTCGAGAAAACATTAAAACAATTATCAATTCTCGTTGTCGAGAATTACGGATTTATTTTAAGCGCATGTTTAAACGCACGGCGAAACGTGCGGAAACAAGGTAAGGTTTTCCCCGTTATTTTCTCCCGACTCCGATGACCGATTGAGCCTAAATTTCCACAGGTCTGTTATTTTTTATATAAGTTGTGGTACATGAAGTGTGGGCTTTTGGACAATACTGTTAACCGAAAGTGTCCAATGGCTTTTAATCAAGAAGATGGAAAATCATTTCGCAAACTTGTGACTGATGACTAAGTGTATGAATCGTGTTATGTAAAACAACTATCAACACAGGGATTATACTTACATTGAAGACAGGTTGTTAATTCCATTTAGCATTCCCTGGCTTGGGGATTTCAGCTTAGCTTGAAGAATATTCCTAACAAAAGAGGAGCATAACACAAACAATCAGATTAACAGAAGACAGAATAGACACAATGAAATAATATAAGTTTCGGTTCCACACAAATCCAACGTTTGACGTGCGACAAATGACCCCGTAGGCCTACGTTAGGGACATACTTATTAAAGTTGCATGGTCAGATTTTCAACGACAGATTTTATTTAATAAATGTAATTTTTTAAGCCGCGTCGGAATTGACTGCTTGCGCACAGTGACTATGGCCGATTTGCTGACAGGCTCCACTCTTTGAAAATCCGTCACCAAGGGACATGTTTGATTGACAACATCCCTGCGATACTTTCTCATCTTTTCAGGTTTTAAGGGTTTATTAAAAACCTTTGTTGAACGTGTTTTCGTCTATTTCTCACCCCCTCTCGCTCTCTTTTCGTTTCACGTGTATTGTTCAGTTTTCAGCATGCTAGAAGTAAGCTTAGCTTTTGTTGAACAATTATCGTGTCAAAATCATGAAAAATGCGCTATATGCACCAGAGACTTGCATAAAACGGAGCCGCATCGTCTAAAGCATTTTCACCTGTTGCACTAGAGGTGTGTAGTACAGTAAATCATTATAGGTTACTCATACCACAAAATACGAGTAATGGGGAGAGGTTGATAGTATAACACATTGTGAGAAACAGCTCCCTCTGAAGTGACGTAGTTTTCGAGAAAAGAGGTAATTCTCCACGAATTTGATTTTGAGACATTATAATTTAAGGTCTCGAAATCAAGTATGTGAAAGCACACAACTTCGTGTGAAAAGTTTTGTTTTCTTTCTTTCATTAATATCTCGCAACTTCGACGACCGATTGAGCTAAAACGTTCACATGATTGTTTGTTATTTGATGCATATGTTGAGATGCAGCAAGTGAGAAGACTGGTCTTTGACAATTACCAATAGTATCCAGTGTATTTAAGTATTAACAAAAATGTGCAACAAACCTTCTTTCCAGCGAAAATATAAGCATACCCGCGGTTTCGATCGTCTATTTTTCCTTTAAAAGCCACGTACGAACTAAGTTCACTTTCAAATAAAAAGGACAAATTAATGATATAGGCTTTCTCGGTCAATTTCGGCAAACGATCAGCCAATTTAACCACCAAGCTATTCTATTTCGCGCAAAATCGAAGGCTACCGTATTGGGTAATTCGATTTCGTTTCATGATTAGTCAAATGTAATGTTGCGTCATTCGATTTAACAAAATAATCTTTCAATTTAACAAGTCATCAAAGCAGCATTCAAATTCGCAGACGCTTCTATGAGGTGTGTGTGTCACGAACAAAATAATGTCGATACGCTAAATTGAACAGAGTGCTAAAGGAATTTGACTCGACTCAAAACGAAATTGAATGGCCGAATTCTGAATTTGAAACGCAGTAACAATTTGAGAGGCAAAACAGCTTTAAAGGCAGTGGACACTATTAGTATTTACTCAAAATAATTATCAGCATAAAACCTCACTTGGTAGCAAGTAATGGGGAGAGGTTGATGGTATAAAACATTGTGAGAAACAGCTCCCTTTGAAGTGAAGTCTAGTTTTCAAGAAAGAAGTATTTTTTCACTAATTTGATTTCGAGACCTCAGATTTAGAATTTGAGGTCTCCAAATCAAGCATCTGAAAGCACACATCTTCGTGTGACAATTTTTTTTCTTTCTTTTTTTCATCTTTTATAATTATCTCGCAACTCCGACGACCAATCGGGCTCAAATTTTCACAGGTTTGTTATTGTATGCATAGGTTGAGATACACAAAGTGAGAAGACTGGTCTTTGACAATTACCAATAGTGTCCAGTGTCTTTAAAAGCCACGTACATAAACTAAGTTCACTTTCAAATAAAAAAGGATGAATTAATAATAGTAAGGAAACTATGACTCACAGAGTTAGAAGATTGGGGAGTCCTTGGAACGAACGAGGCTCTATGTGCTCCAAGGGAACGTATGCCATCTGCCTAAATTAATTGATTAATATAGAAAACTGATTAACATTTATCAATCCAATTAATCATAACAATTGGCGTCGTCAAACGTAGTTACCACTGCAATGGAATTGTGTAGTTGTATGCCTCTTTTTTTTTTCAAGATGTACAGTCAACAATGTCTTAATCCAGGAAAACAAGACACGCTGAATCGTCACCACTTTTTAAAAAAACTCCCAGGTCTCGGATGTTCTGACAAAGTTCTGGGTCAATGTCACCTGGATCATTTACCGGGATCAGCAGCCGATTTCATGAAACGCTATAGGATTAATCCTATCTCGAGTTAGGACGAGTAACTCTTCTGAACTTGGGATGGGTTCAATGCGTCCTAACGTCTTCGCATACGGAACTTGACTCGCCCTAAGTCCTAAGATTAATTCTAAGTTAAAAGGGTTCCAATGCGTCGTAGCGTCTATGGATACGGAACTCAACTCGTCCTAAGTCCTAAGATTAATCCAAAGTCAGGAAGAGTTTGGTGAAATCGACGGCAGTATCCCCTTGAACCCAGGTTATTTCTGACCCGGGAGGTTTTAAATAGTGTGAATCCGTAATAACTGCATCTTTCAGTTCATTCCGAATGTACTAATTTCTCTTTAAAAAAACGTTTTGTAGTTAAATTTCGGGGACTTTTTGAACGCTCAGCAGATTTACTAAGTAAAGCCATTGCTATCGGCAATGTGTGCATGCTCAGAAGTACAATACAAATGTACCTGGTAAACATGCTGCCATTTAAAGTTCCAAAGTCTTTCCTTGTAAACAAAAACATAATAAACAGTAAACAACAACAAACAAACAATCGAGCAAACAAAAACCCAAAACAACCAAACAAATACACGAACACCCCGACAATCAAACAAACACAAAAAAAAAACCAACAAACAACCAAACATACACCTTTTTTATTTAGAATTGTTATTACTGTATCTTTTTTGTTGTGATGTAGGGTACAAACAAACAAACAAACAAACAAACAAACAAACAAACAAACAAACAAACAAACAAGCAAGCAAGCAAGCAAGCAAGCAAGCAAGCAAGCAAGCAAGCAAGCCAGCAAGCAAGCAAGCAAGCAAGCAAGCAAGCAAGCAAGCAAGCAAGCAAGCAAGCAAGCAATACAACAATAAAACAATAAAACAAACACACAAATAAACAAACCAACAAACAACCAAACATACACCTTTTTTATTTAGAATTGTTGTCACTGTATCTTTTTTGTTGTGATGTAGGGTATAAAGAACATAGCGCCCTCTGTTGCTAGGACCTTTCTTCTTTAAAAAAAAATTACGATAAAATATTGTACTTACAAGATTTGTAGGTTGGGCATTCCAGAAAACGTACCTGCCCTCAGCTCAGAAAAACTGTTGTTCCCTAAATCTCTGTAAACAAAAAGAGGAAAATAAATCGTTTTATTTGTATAAGTAAGATTAAAACAGTGAATCTTTAGGGAGGATAGGCCCTTTACATCTGGAAATACTTTTTGTCCGGCTGTTAATAATTTAAAGCATCTATGAGAAATAATATAACAAATATGTGGTTTAAGAGAGGTGAGATTTCCAAAACATTAAAAATTGCAATCTGAGAAACGTTGTTGTGTTTTTCGGAATCAATGTACCTCAAAACAATACATAAATAGTGTGGATATAATATAAATCAATATTTTTTTTTTTTTTTTTTTAATTAATTTCTGCAGAACCTCAGAAGAGAATGCAATTTCAAGATGTAAATAAACAGTTGTTTTTCGGATCAGACCAAACAACGCGATGTCCAGTTGGTTCTTGGCTACAGTGTAAGTGTAATTTGATTTGATTTGATTTGATTTGATTTCATTTCCAAGCAGCTCAATGAAGTTGGACCAAGCGTAGGTACCGGTCAACGCGCGCTTGTTTTAGTAGGAACTGGTTGAGAGTTCATTGTTCCACGTCCAGAGCAACAATCAGACAGTCAGATTATGTCCAAGACGGCCGTGCCCCTTTAAGCTCGCAAAGCATTATTTAAACACACAACAAAAATTTTTTAGAGTGTGTGTGTGTGAAATTGTGATGTTCGCTTGGGCAGTCAACTTGGAGTATACACATCTGTTGTGTTGCAGCCCTACGGTTTGTTTGCATTCAGCTGCCACTAATATAACAAATATTGATCCTCGTTATAGGACACATAATATCCCAGCCAGGGGAGGATAGCTTCATCCTCCTCGCTACCCTGTTTTCTTATTAGATGGTGGTAAACCTCTCCTTAAAGAGGGGTCATCGATAGTTGGAATGAGACACTAAACGAAATCTGACATGTTGTCTTAAGAAATGTAGTATTGAACAAGCAGTGCTTAGGAAATGTCATACTTCAGCTGCTTGAGCGAGGGATGTTTTAAGGGAATTACAATTGGGGTTATTTGTGCTTTTATACGCGTGTTTGTTTATCATTTAAAGACCGTGGACACTATTGGTAATTGTCAAAGACTAGCCTTGACAGTTGGTGTTTCTCTACATATGCATAAAATAACAAACCTGTGAAAATTTGAGCTCAATCGGTCATCGAACTTGCGAGATAATAATGAAAGAAGAAAACACCCTTGTCACACGAAGTTAGTTGCGTTTAGATGGTTGATTTCGATACCTCAAATTCTAAACTTGAGGTCTCGAAATCAAATTCCTGGAAAATTACTTCTTTCTGGAAAACTAAGTCACTTTAGAGGGAGCGGTTTCTCACAATGTTTTATACTATCAACCTCTCCCCATTACTTGTCACAAAGTAAGGTTTTATGCTAATAATTATTTTGAGTAATTACCAATAGTGTCCACTGCCTTTAAAAGTATTTTTTTATTTGGGGATGTTTATATTTGAACAATTTTCAGATTCAAATTTGTACAGTCACTTCAAAAAATAAAGCCACAAATCTCATGGTTTTAAAAACCTAGAAACACTTCTGCCGTTGACGGTGTGTGTCAAAATGGCAGCACTTTGACGTCATGTGTGGGAGTTTTCTTTGTTATACAAACTGGAGCTCCCACGTAGACCTAAGATGTAACATGTCTGGTGACGTATATAAACAAGAGGGTTTTTCGCGAATCTTTAGTCTCAACGCTCAAATTGAACTCGATTTCCGTTCTGACTGAAAACGTTTGAATTGCCTTTCTGTGGCTGTTTTCGTTCAAGTAGGTCCTTCAAAAGTTTTAAACGTCATGATAAATCATGTCATATAACGAAACGTTAAAATTGTTTGGTAACACCATGAGTGTCTACTTGCCAGGTAGAGTTTGTTATTTAAAGGGACGGTACACGTTTTGTAATTACTCAAAACAAATATTTACCTTAAAACTGACTTGGTAACAAGCATTGTAGAGCTGTTGATAGTATAAAACATTGTGGGAAACGACTCCCTCTGAAGTAACGTAGTTTTTGAGAAAGAGGTAATTTCTAACTAAAAGAATAAAATACTTCTAGCTAGAAGTCTTTTACACTTATCTTAAAGCACACAATTTCGTCCAACAAGGGTGTTTTTTCTTTCATCATTTTCTTCCAACTTCGATGAACAATCGAGCCCAAATTTTCACAGGCTTGTTATTTTATGGGATACACCAAGTGAGAAGAATGGTCTTTGACAATTACCACACGTGTACCTTCCCTTTAACGAATTGTTTTACTATATATCTTATAACTGCGGAGTACATTTTATCGCATTGAATAGCAACCTGGCAAGTAGTAGATGCACACATGGTGTTACCGCAAACCAGATATTAATTGATACCTCTCCAGGCAACGCCTCAAATCATATATTTAAGGACATCCTAAAGGGTCTAGGTACTTTTGTAGGAAAACAAAAATGTCCACAGATTTACAATAAACTTACACAGTTTGGAGATAATGATAGCAGAAAGCTTCCCTGAAAATATTACATGTAATTGCCGAGGTGCTGTAGTTTTTTAGAAATGAGTAAAACAATATCATGAAAATAATTTTCGTCTCAGTGATCATGTGACGAAAATTATTCTAGCATGTAAACACGTATTTCCATGACATTGTTTTACTCATTTCTAAAAAGCTACAGCACCTCAGCAACTAAAGTACGCTTTCTACTATCATTATCTTCAAACGGTGTAATTTAATGTAAATCTGACGACTTTGTGTTACAAAAATTACCCACATCCTTTTAACGGGCATCTGCGGAAACAGTGATTGTACATACGGTTTAATTGGTCGTGTGGTGAGGACATTGCTAAAAATGTTACCAAGTCATTCTAAAAAAACTTTAAAAAGGCATATTATTCATTATGACCCTTGGCTACAAATACCCTGTAGACGGTTGGTGTAATTTGATATCAGTGCCAGAACAAGCCCAAAATAAAGCCATGCTGTTTTAGTGTACGTTATACCTGAATATTAGTAAACAACCGTAAAAGGCCTCGAAATCAAGGAAAATGTATCCTTTTAAGTTGTCGTTGTAATAATAATACCAAACTTATATAGCACCCTAATCGTGCTAGAAATTGTGTGAAGAAAAAAAATAACATATTGTGGGTGTGGGGGGGGGGGGGGGGTTGCAATATTGCAAATGTTTCTGACTCACAGATATACAATGTTGTCTAGCCCATTAAAGGCACCTGGTTCGATTTCTGTGATATTGTTGTTCACAAGGTTCCTGTCATGAAATGAGGAAAAAAAAACAAGAAAAGAACTGTCAAAATGACATTTTAAGAGATAAAATTATACCTAAACATCAACAACGCGTCCACTTAAAACTAAGTCCTGTTTAATTAAAACACATTTGAAACAAAGGTTAAGCTTTCGCAAGTAATTTTGAATACAATTTAAACTATAAACGCCATGTTGACATACAACAGTAGCAAAAACCTTCTTCGGGGAGAACATTTTCTGAAAGAGGGTACATATTTGTAGGCTTTATGCATAGGTTTGTTGAAAAACAAATATTATTCAAACGAAGTAGTAGCTACACCCTCCGAGAATCAGAAATAATACTTTTGTGAACATACAACATGATTTCCCCCGATCCAAAACGGTTGTCTAATTCTCAAATGGGTTTCCAAGTGCATGGCTGTTAATATTATGCATTAAAGAAAAACAAATTTAAAGGTTTCTCCGGGCCAAATAATATGTAGGTGCACTAAGGCCAAGTAAAATAAGAAATATGTTTAGCGTCCCCGTCCGCTTCTTTTTTTAGAGGCCGCCTCCTCCGTTTTTGTTATAGTTTTTTTTTAAATGATTTTTGTTTGTTTGTTAAAGGAAAAAAAGGATGTATTTTAACCGTCTCATCAAGAAAATACTTTACACAAATGGTTCGGGCAGTCATTAAATAAAAAGGGTCCTCTTCCTTTTTTCTTCAAATATTGAAAATAAAAAATAAAAAGCCCCTCCTCCTGCCTTTTTTTTTTAACCCAGACGCGAAACATTTTTTTTACACGGCCTAATTGCATGTATGCACAGTGTCTTATTCTGAGTGCGGGCATAGTTTCGTAAACGCTTTGGTATACACCTGGGTTTTTTTCGGAACCAGTTTCATGTCTACTCGCAACCAGCTGCAACACACGAAGTATTGATCCTCATTATTTTACTTCCAGCAGGCATCATAAAATATGTCCCCACCCCCTCCCATGTCTGGTTCAGGGTGGTCGTTAACATCTTAAAAAAAAAAAAAAAAGGATTGCTCGTCCACAGTGTTAAATTCTCAGTAAAATGTGGAATGACATTTCAATAGCATCAATAGTTTGGAATGAGAAACTGAGCAAGTCTAGGAAATTTCCCTTCTTAAAGGAAGGTGTTAACGTCTTAAGTAGGCATTACGCGCAAAGTTTGAGAACCGGAAAAGAAGTGTTTTGGTGTTGGGGCAATTTTAGAAAGAACAATCAAGAAAAAACAAAACCATGTCCACAATAACAAACAAAAACCTATGCGGTGAGACAAGCGAAAGTGCAAGCTGACAAACCACATGACCTCGGACCAATCATAACACATATGGAAGCTTACTGTACGTCACTGCAGGCTTATCCAATGAAATCACTGGGCTTGAATCTAGGACAGTGGAATGTCTGCCGCGATTTCACAAAACTCTTCCTAACTAAAGACCAATCTTAGGACTTTAGGACGAGTCCCCACCCTGCACTGTAGCATGCAGACCTTAAGATTAATCCTGAGTTATAGGACGAGTTACTCGTCCTAACTCGAGATAAGACGAGTCCTAACTCTTTGTGAAATCGACCCATGTATCACACCCGAGTAACATGCCTGTGATGTTTTTTTTCCACAGGACTCGGGAAAGTACTGAGTATACAGTGCTAACACACATCGGTGTATGGGTAAAAACCAAAATTAATATCCTTTATCCCCGATGCAAACATTAGCATCCCATTCTATTATTTCGCTGCACCCGCTGCCAAAACAAAGGATTCGAACTGCCTCTAGCTACCGGGCAATCTCGGTAGTCTAGTTGGTAAGACACTGCTCTAGAATTGCAAGGGTCGTGGGTTCGAATCCCACCCGAGTAACATGCCTGTGATGTTTTTCACAGGACTCGGGAAAGTACTGAGTACACAGTGTGCTAACATACATCGGTGTATGGGTAAAAACCAAAATTAATATTCTGTATCCTTGCTGATAAAGACAGTGGACCGTTGTTACCGGTAGAGAAAGGAGTAGAGAATTTACCCTACGATGGGTGACACGTATTCTACGGAGTTATGGGTAGGCCTATATGATTGTGTGCTTCAGGCGAGTGTTCCTCTCATGACACTCAGTCGCGACTGCATTTCCTAGGGGACACAGTAATAGGCTACGCTACAACCAATGGGGGCATTTTCGAAATCATGCCTTTAGATGCGTTCAGTACATTTCAATTCGTGCGCTTTTGATGCTCTCAGTTTGGTGGATGGAGCTGATGGAGCCTTTATTTCGAAAACGTTTGTTTCCAAATTGGACAGATTTTTTTTCTTCTCTTCTCTGATGTTGAAATTGTTTACCCTCGGGAAAAATCTGTCTCGAGGGACGCAATTTCCTGACACAAAACACGCTAAGTACGACGGTAAGGCGACGGGATTTTGTCCCCTAATAGTACAAGCATGAATTGTATTCGGGAAGCAATCAGCGTATGTCATAAAAATGATATTGGCTGGAGGGCCATCATAGACCTACCCTTTGAAACAAATACATACAGGTATAATATCATACAGTGACAGCCATTTTAGCAAACGGCCCTCTGGCTGTATACATCTTTATAGATGACAGTTTGTATACAACCATCCGGACGTCCCCCCCCCCCCCCCCCCCAAACGACACTGTAATGATTTGGTAAAAGAGCAGGCCAATTTCATTATGACGTAATTTTGACGAAAAGAGCCAATTTTGACGGAAAGGGAAAACAAAATTGCAATGTCATTTTGGGGGAAAAAATCGCGGGTGCGCTATTAGTGGTGGTGCCGCTGTGGTGTACCAGTGCCCAGTTTTGTGTACAAAGACACGAGGAAATCGTTTCCCTTTTCTCTTTGTATGGGAATCGCATGTCTTCCCCGACAATCTATGCAATTTCCCCGTATGGCTGCATGATGTACTACATTCCTGCTAAATATTCAAAATTAAGCAGAGAGGGAAATACTTAAATTCTGACAAAATACCTTTTGACGATGTAACGCCTTTTAGCGATAATTATGCAGTTTCCGCGTCTATTACACCTTCTCACCTAAGACAAGCACCGTTTTCAAGATAATTCGGTTTCTTTTAAGTTGCAAACCTTTGCGATCAGTGATCTACATTGGTATATCATTGTGTCCTGTTAAGAAAATTGTCTAAGTCGTTGAGGAAAACATCTAAATTCCATAAAGAGTTAAATGAACATGATAATTGCTCGTGTCTTTGTGCACAAAAATAGGCACAGGTATATACCGCAGCAGTGGCGCGCGGTGCCCAACACGTTTGCGTACAATTTAAACATGACTGCCCCTGTCCAACTTTAATCATTGTGTATTATGTATTGACAAAAAAATGTTTAATAAATAATATAAACAATAAATAAGTTGTGAAAATAAATTACTAAATAGTGTATAAATAAATAACTAAAGGTAATACAAAATTTGAAAGTTCGAGAAATTTTCCCAAATGTTTCCCTTATCTGCCCACTGGTATGTTTTCTCTCACGTTAATGAGGTCGTCACTAAACTGAATTGTGACTTTTACAGCCCAAATATGCTTACATAGATTCCAGAGAGTGCAGTCCCTTAAAGACGCCAGGTTGAAGCGTTGATATTGAGTTCTTAACGATAACCCTGTAAATAAAACAAAGAACTCATACTATAGTTATTATAGCCAAATTGCGGAAATACCACCCTTTCCTCATTATACTGCGTGCACTGTAAAAAATAAACGTGAAATTTACGGCACTTTACCTGGCACCCTAGCTGCCAGGTAAAGTGCCGTAAATTTTACAGTGGACATTTTTGTAAATTGTGCCTTAAATGAGTAGTTTGCAAATTTTATATCGTAAAGTTTACGGCACTTTACCTGGCAGCTAGGGTGCCAGGGGTGGATTTCACAAAGAGTTAGGACTAGTCTTATCTCGAGTTAGGACCAGTTACTCATCCTAACTTAGGACTATCAATGCAATTTGTATATCTCCTAGGACTAGTCCTAAGTTAGGACTGGTCCGAACTCTTTGTGAAATCGACCCCTGCCTGGTAAAGTGCCGTTAATTTCACTCTTTTTCAGTATGGTAACGTCAGGTCAAGGTATTGTCGTGTTTTTGTCATTGAGTAACACAATTAAAGACACTGGACACTATCGGTAATTGAAATAAAAAAAACACGTTGTCACACGAAGTTGTGTGCTTTCACATGCTTGATTTCGAGACCTCAAATTCTAAATCTGAGGTCTCGAAATCAAATTCGTGGAAAAATTACTTTTTTCTCGAAAACTACGTTTCTTCAGAGGGAGCCGTTTCTCACAATGTTTTATACCATCAACCTCTCCCCATTACTCGTTACAAAGTAAGGTTTTATGCTGATAATTATTTTGAGTAATTCCCAATACTGTCCACTGCCTTTGACCACAGGTTATTCAACCCACTTCAGTTCAAGCTGGAAGGGGTAAACCACCAATGAGTGGAATACACAGTCGCCATTTTACCACACGATTGGTCAGTTACCTTTTTTTCCGTGGTCAAATTAAACTCTATTTCGTTACATTCGTCCTCTCAATTCTTGTTGACGTCTCCCAATTCAAAAGGGGACCAGGAAAAAAAATGAAAACAAATCATGATCCCTTGTTGTTGTGGATACTTTGTCCCAATGGGGTGTCAGAGACTGCCACGCCCACACACGAGGGCTGGATTGACAATGCACTTTTAAATGAAAGAGGTAAGACACGAGGGAGGAACGAGATATCAGAAGAAGACGTAGTATGGAAAATAAGAGCTTAATTAAGTTAATTTTTATTTTGGATCAAGGGACACGAGAGTATATATTATAGTTCTCACACAGCACCAAAGTCCGGGGAGAAATCAAGCAGTATGCCCCCCAAATTCCCGCGAGTCACACAAACGTTCCTCTTTTCCATAAAAGCACATTTTAATTTGATTAAGTTAAAAGTTGTGGCCGAACAACTTGTCAAAAAAAAATACTGATGTTTTTACGATAAAAAGTGAAACGACACAACGGTCATTGACACTGGATTGACGATCGTTGCTAGATTGAAAGAACAATGTCTGTCTAGATTGGATGTTTCCAAATCTGGTTATTATTGCCTAGGTTAGTTAGTTCCGATTTGTGGGGTTTTAGGTTTTGTTTCAACTTTCGTTTAGTTATGAGGTTAGTATGGGATAAACGTCGATTTTTAGTTTATAGTTTCAATTTAAAGGCCGACAATTTTCAATTTAACTAAAACGGTAACGATCACGACGCATAGGAGAACGCATTCCATGGTTGAATTGCTCTACGCAGAAAACGCACACGCCATTCAACCAATAGATTGCGTTCTCTTTGCGTCGTGATCGTTATCGTTTTCGTTATCGTTTTCGTTATCGCTGCAGTGTGACTCGGCCTTTAGGGCAGTGGACACTATTGGGAATTACTCAAAATAATTCTTGGCATAAAACGTTACTTGGTAACGAGTAATAGGGAGCGGTTGATAGTATGAAACATTGTGAGAAACGGCTCCCTCTGAAGTAATGTAGTTTTCGAGAAAGAAGTGATTTTCCACGAATTTGATTTTGAGACCTCAAGTTTGGTATTTTGAGGTCTCGAAATCAAGCACCTGAAAGCACACAACTTCGTGTGACAAGGGTGTTTTATTCTTTCATTATTATCTCGCAACTCCGGTGACCAATTGAGCTCAAATTTTCACAGGTTTGCTATTTTATGCATATGTTGAGATACACCAAGTGAGACCACTGGTCTTTGACAATTACCAATAGTGTACCTTCCCTTTTAACAACTCATTGGTCCGTTCCGGTTACTCATTAGGCACTGAACCGGTTTTCAACTCATATCTTTATTATTTATCTTTTTATTTATAGTTTTTGTATATGATATATGTTTGTCATTTGCTTTGATTTTAAAACACGGCTTTAGGTCGGACACAAACATTGTTTGGACAAGACTTTCTTTCTGATTAATTGTCACGGTATTGACTGCGTATGGTTACATTTTCTCCATGTTTATTATGAATCTGAATGAGAACAATTTAGGCGGCAAAGCATCATATTGGAAACATTAAACCAACATGAGCAATCATGTTAGGATGAGTACAATTATTGGGAATGTCCCCCCTGCGAGTTGTATTTCTTAATTCCTAAAAGATAAATTGTCTCTGGGCAGTTGGTTTTCACATTGAAATTTGATTGCCTTTTTATTTCTACTTTGATCACATCCAGACTGAACAAGTACGTAACAGTCATACATGTGCATCACATCTTAAAGGCACAAAGACCTTCCTAACTTAAAAATAATCTTAGGACTTAGGATGAGTTTTCATCCTGCACTGTAGCACGAAGACATTAAGATTACTTCTAAGTTAGGCAGAGTAACTCGTCCTAACTCGAGATAAGACGAGTCCTAACTCTTTGTGAAAATGATCCCTGTACACTATCGGTAACTACTTAAAATTATTGTTAGCATGAAAATGTACTTTGTAACGAGCAAAATAGAGCTGTTGGTAGTATAACACATTGTGAGTAACAACTCTCTCTCTCTCTCTCTCTGAAGTAATGTAGTTTTTTAATTAAACTCGAGACATCAGCCGAGGTCTCGAATTCAGTTAAAGCACCTGAAAGCACACACTTATTTTCTCGCAACTTCGACGACCGATTGAGTTTCCACAGGTTTGTTATTTTATGCATCTGTTGAGATTAGAGAAGACTGGTCTTCGACAGCAACCAAATGTGTCCAATTTGCCTTTCAAGGCAGTGGACACTATTGGTAGTTACTCAAAATAATTATTAGCATAAAACCTTTTGTTGGTGAGAGTAATGGGGAGAGGTTGTTGGTATAAAACATTGTGAGAAACGGCTCCCTCTGAAGTGCCACAGTTTTCGAGAAAGAAGTCATTTTCAACGAATTTGATTTCGAGACCTCAGATTTAGAACTTGAGGTCTCGAAATCAACCATCTAAACGCACACAACTTCGTGTGACTAGGGTGTTTTCTTCTTTCATTATTATCTCGCAACTTTGATGACCGATTGAGCTCAAATTTTCACAGGTTTGCTATTTTATGAATATGTTGAGATACAACAAGTGAGAATACTGGTCTTTGACAATTACCGATAGTGTCCAGAGTCTTTAAAGTCACCTGGAAGTGGTATTTTTTTCAAAATAAAGCTGTTGTCACTAATATATGTGTTTTGATGAGTGGAATGTGAATAAACAGTTAACTAAGGTTTTAAAAAATCAGTTCTTATGTCATTTACAAATTTAAGAGTAGACCCCGACCCGAGAGGGCGCTGTTCGTAACGTCAATCGAGGCAGACTTTGCCTGTAATGCGTAGAGTAAACACAATTGCAAAGTACATGTACGCACCAAATCGTGAGTTTGTACGTTTCAAAAAAAAAATAGTTTGTTTTTTTCCGGCAATGCCGACCGGGTGTATTGCTGCTGAACGCAGAAAAACACTTTTTGAAATGTACCAACTCACGACTTGGACGTACATGTACTTTGCACGTGTGTTTACTATACGCATTGCAGGCAAAGTCTGCTTCGATTGACGTCACAAAAGGGGTAGGCGGAGTCAGCCATCCAAACAACTTTATATATATTTTTTAAACATATAAATCGTGACAAACAATTACTAAAAAAAATTGTTTTATCGTTCGTAAGCATATACTCTTATGTTTGAAAGAAAAAAAAATTATATTTCCAGGTGACTTTAAGTATTATAGTATAACAGCATGTTATACGTGGTATTTTACGAATTAATAGAGAACATTTCCAGTCATCAACGCATCAGCGAAATTTGGCTATTGATTACTGTTCTTCTATTTTTATTGCCACTGTGGCTGCTGCTGTTTTTGTTGGTGTTGCCTTTTGAACGATTCTCTGAATCGTTTTTTTTTATTTATAGTTGACTCTTTTCTTAGTCTTTACATTAAAAACAAAACATGCAGTAAATTTCGCCTGTATAAAAGATTCAAACGTTCCTATAAATAATCTATCATGCTCCGATTTACATTGTTTGCTTTTCCCCCTAATCGTTTCTGTTTCCCAGCAAATGCTCTGTCAATGCATATCCCTGTATAGCTCATCTTTAAAGGAACACGTTGCCTTGGATCGGACGAGTTGGTATATAAAAAGCGTTTCAACCGTTTGTTATAAAATGCATATGATTGGAAAGATGTTTTAAAAGTAGAATACAATGATCCACATAAATTTGCCTCGACATTGCGTGGTTTTCCTTTTAGTACCTTGCGAACTAACTCAGTCGGCCATTTATGGGAGTAAACAAATTGACTCCCATAAATGGCCGACCGTGTTAGTCGACGAGGCATGTTTGTATTGATCATTGTATTTTACTTTTACAACATCTTTCTAACAAACGGTTACAAACGCTTTTCAAAGACCAATTCGACCGATCTAAGGCAACGTGTTCCTTTAAGTTACAATGCTTAGCATATCTCTTGATCCAACTGTCCGTGTGTTTTTGTTCGTTATTTTTTTGATTCTGTTATATCCCAAATCAAATGGCATCTTGCCACTAGCCAATACTTCCAGAATACGTCTCTTTTTACAAACATAATTTGTGCTTCTTAATTTGATATTTGTGTTATGCCCCCTACGTTTTGTTGGATAACTCCATTTACTTCTGCATGTATTGTTTTCTGTTTGATTTACCTTTTCTATTTGGTGTGCTAATACATGTGAATTTAATTTGCACAAAGTGGAAATTCATCTCACTACAAGCCTAGCCTTCAAGAAAACAGCTGTCGCTTCTTACATCTTGTTGGATAACTCCATTTACTTCTGCATGTATATCTCTCTGTTTGATTTACCTTTGCTAATACATGTGAGTTTTATTTTCACATAGTAGAAATTCATCTCGCTACAAACCTCTAAGGTTTCAAGAAGATACATCTGCACGAACATCATTTGTCGCTTCTTGCATCTTGTTGGGTAACTTCTTTTACTTCTAAATGTATATTTTTCTGTCTGACTTACGATATCACTTGTTGTGCTAATACATGTGAGTTTGAATTGCGTAGTATAATACATCGGTGCTCATGTTTGAGTGGAAACGTTAGAAGGTGGTTTAAGTGGACACGCCATGCAGAAGGGGATGTTTAATCCGTTAAAGTTGAGATCGGGTTCACCACCTGTACAGTGACTTAACCAATGAAGGGCATGGGCGGTAACCCCCCCCCCCTTCCCCCCCCCCCGCTCAGAATTCCCACCTCCCCAAATGAGATTGAAAATGCACAAATGAATGTTTCGATACATATAAAAGTCCCTTCCCCCTTAATGTCAGGAATTGTATTTTAGCTGGTGTCTTTTTCTGGTAGTAAAGTCTGTCCGGAGCCAATAAGGCTCAGAAGGCCGGTGTTTAGCCCCGGTTTCATTGGCATCAAACAACTAAGAATCATTTATGTTCTTTCATAATGCTATTCGGTATCAGAGGAAGTGTTGTGGAAGTGCCGTGGCCGAGGAGGTTAAGAGCACCGAATTCAAACTCTGGTGTTTGTGATAAGCAGAGTATGGGTTCGAATCCCCAGCCGTGACACTTGTGTCCTTAAGCAAGATACTTAACCATTGCTTCGTCCTTCGGATGGGACGTAAAGCCGTTGGTCCCACGTGTTGTGTAAACGCATGTAAACTAACCCAGGGCACTTATCGAAAAGAGAAGGGGTCCGCCCCGGTGTTCCTGGCTGTGGCTGCTGTATGCGCCGTAGCACCTTGTCAACCGTTATAAGGTGCTAAATAATTGGGTCTCAGAATTCATCACTGCAACTTTCTGAAAGTTTGTATATACTCAGCGCCTTACAGAAAGCACGAAAATTTGCTTACCGCTAAGCAGCGCCATGAATTGGGCCCTGGTCAGTGATCGGTCCTATATAAGCATACGTTGTTGTGCTTATTAGCTAGCTCATGTGCCTAAAACCAAAAGTTCTGTAGATTTGGGCCCTTGCAGGAGATTGTTATGTGTTCCCTCTGCTGTGCATGCGGTGTCCTCATCACATGTATCAGCACTTGAGAGGGGGCAACAATCTCATCGTTGAACAGTTGTCGTGGCCATCAATAAAAGAGCAGTGCTCGGACTGTAGTGCTCATAAAACGAAAGTGATACTTACAAGTGAGTGAGCGACGTTAATTCCTGAAACGTACCGGCGTAAATTAGCTCCAAATTGTTGCCCGATAACTGACTGTGAACAAAGATAGAACATGTCGTGAAAATCAGCACAATTTTCATCAAAGGTGTTAACACGCAGCTATTATGACACTATGACCCCCTTTTGACAGTCGGAACCCACCAACAAATCTCCCAGGTCACAAGTGCCATTACAAATGAGGCTATAGTAGTCTTCTATTATAAGTTTTTTTTTTGGTCAAACTGTTCGCGAATTTAAGCGTAAGACAACCCTGCGATAATAATTTACCTATCCTTTTTTTTTATGAGTCAGGAAAACCCACCGACAAAACAAAATCGTAGAAGTGCCACATAACACAATATTTGAAGACGCAATTATACATTCTTCTGATCGCCTTTTTTTAGTTTTATTACTGTAACAAAAATAACGGGTCTATGTACTTCTTGTAGAACAAAAAACACAATGTCCACATATTTACACTAAACTTACACAGTTTGAAAATAATGATAGCATAAAGCTTCCCTGAAAATAATTATACTTGCTGAAGTGCTAAGTAAAACAATGTCATGAAAATAATTTTCGTCTCAGTGATCATGAGACGAAAATTATTTTAGCATTTAAAAACGTATTTCATGACAATGTTTTACTCATTTTCTCAAACACTGCAGCACCTCAGCAAGTAATATTTCAATGGAAGCTTTCTACTGTCATTATCTTCAAACGGGGTCAGTTTAATGTAAATAATATGTGGAAATTGTAATGTGTGTACCCAAATTATTTAAAGCAAAAGAAAGAAAGAATGAAAAACAAACTTACAGGGAGATAAGTGATGTCAGGTCTTGGAACGCTCCTTGTTCTATATACCGGAGTGGTATATCAGCTATAATCCTGTTAAGGGAAACAGAGAATTGGACAACAAATGAATCGAGTGACGAAGGAGAACACAAAGAATCAAAATAAAGAATCCAATATCCACCACAAGGGCTTAAAATATTGCAAGTTTCTTCCAAACCTTTATATTTGTGTTGTTGTAACACCCTTATAATGTTTAGTGTAATTCTTTGCATGGTTATATGTGACAACACCCATGTCGGCAATGTTAAAACCCTGGTTTTTGCAGTCACCCCCCCCCCCTTTTTCTGAAAAACACCCCCTTTTTTAGGTGGCAGGGCTGGTGTTACTTGGTTAATCTTAGTTTGTAATAAGACCCAATGTACACATAGAATAAGTAACCTGTGAAGCTTTAAAGCAATCGCACAACATTGGTAAACAGTATTATCCTAAGGCCAACACTTCGTGTGTCACAACTTTTATATAAAATAACAAAACTGTGAAAATTTAGGCTCAATCTGTCATCCGTGTCGGGAGAAAATAATAACGGGAAAACCTACCGTTGTTTCCGCACGTTTCATCGTGTCATGACACGTGTTTAAAATCAATCCGTAATGCTCGTTACTGATTGTTCAAAAAGTTTCTCAAAAAGTAAAGCGTTTCCACAAATAATATTTCAAGGGAAGTCTTTCACCGTTACCTTCTGTAAACCCTGTAAGTTATTTGTAAACCTCAAACTTTCTGTTCAGAAAGTGTCCAAAAGCTCACTCGGTCTTCGGAGTCACGAGAACTTACAAGAAATCCCCGTAATACGGTTTCGCTGATTTCATTTTCAAACGAAACATATTCTATAGTTTTTTATGCATTTAAGTATTTCAAGGTAAGTTTCCTACCACGATCATCTTTAAACAGTGTAAATGATGTGTAAATCTGTGAATATTTAATATGTCTAATTTGCAATGCAGCTGCGCGCTCCCTTTAAAGCCAGAGTAGAAACAATATTTTTAATTTTTTTTTTATTTTTTATATATCAGCGTCAATCTGTCTGGAACTTAATTCCTGTTCATGTTTGATTGATTACTAAAGTCTAAATTTGTCAGAACTATGACAAGACAAGGTTCTTCTTTCGTTTCCTGCCTCCATCAACGATTGACATTGTCAATAGTGCGCTGCCCGAACAGAAGGATCTCTTACAACTTTGACAGGTGGGATGTTGATATAGAGAGAGAGTACATTCATTTTCATCCTGCAGTTTTTCAATATAAGCGATCCAACGTTTTAGTGACATTGGTAACAAACTGATGCTTACGTCTGTTGAGGTATTTTGCGCACACGCTCTCAGACGTGTTTATTTCTATTTCGTCGATCGAAATACACAATGGTAAAATCAAAATGCTATTTTTCTTGAGGGATTTGTGAAAGTGTTCCATAATTAATTAGATTATCTTGAGGAGTGGCATGTTGTAAACTTTGTAGGTAAGCCGAGGGGATTTCTGATTAGAACGTTGTATTATGTTTTATTAAAATAAACAAATTGAAATGCAAATGCTTTTCTTCTTTCTTGACTCTGATGAAATTAAAAATTAGTTCTCTGGACGATTGTCACTGTTATGAGCATTGGAGAAAGGCCAAGTGGTTTTCTGATCGGAACTTGTGCATTTTTTTATTTTTATTTGTTCAATTGAAATAAACAACTGTTATGCATTTGCTTTTTTTTATCTTGGATCTGATGACAGTATCGCAGAAATTGGATTTGGGGATGGTTGTCATGTTAACATTTCAGGCAATTTAAGGGTTTTTCTGATTGGCCCTGTACTGACACTTTAGTTTCGGCAAATAAAATAAACAACTGTAAATGCAAGGTTTGTTTTCTTGACTTTGATGACAGTATTCGATAATTTAGTTTTCTTCAGGACTGACACTGTTATGAAAGTTGTAAGCAAGCCAAGGGACTCTCTAATTTGAACTGTAACTTTTTCAATTTTGGTTTCGGTAATCGAAATAAACAATTAGTGTTTTCTTGATCTGATGACTGTATTCGAGAAATTAGGTTTTGTGATGATTGCAATGTTATGGGCATGCAAGGCGAGTCAAGGGCTCTCTGATCGGAATTCGTACACTTTTTACTTTTGATTTCGGATATTGAATCAAACAACTTTTAGCGCACTTTTCTTGACTCGGGTGACAGTATTTTAGAAAAAAAAAAAAACGTTTTCTGACTGATTTTTTTCCTGATCGTTGGGGAATTTTTCGTTTGGGACTTATTAACTTACATGTCGACAATGAAAATAGCAAATTCCAAAGTTCGTTTATTGACTCGGATGTTAGTATTTCAGACAAATAGTTTTCTCGACAATCTGTACTGTTAAGAACGATGCAGACTTGCCAGTAAGTTTTCCGTTTGGAAGTTACCTCATCTCCTTTTTTTATTTTTATTTTTTTTTTATTATAGAATTACCTTTAAATTATTGCATTTTAACTCACTTTTAGAGTTATAAAATAATAGCTTAAAGGATTTGGGTACTTGTTGTTACACAAAACACAATGTCCACAGATTTACATTAAACATACACCATTTGAAGATAATGATAGTAGAAAGCGTACCTTAAAATATTAGTTGCTGAGGTGCTGTAGTTTTTGAGAAATGAGTAAAACAATGTCATGAAAATACGTTTTTACATGCTAAAATAATGTTCGTCACATGATCACTGAGACGAAAATTATTTTCATGACATTGTTTTACTCATTTCTCAAAAACTACAACACTTCAGCAACTAATATTTTAGGGAAGCTTTCTACTATCATTATCTTCCAACGGTGTAAGTTTAGTGTAAATCTGTAGACATTGTGTTTTTTTGTCCTACAAAAAGTACATACACCCTTTACTGTTGGATGTCAAGTTGTACTTAAGAGGCGTTGTGTGATAACACGACCAAACTATAATAATAATGGCATTGTCATAAATATATAGGTATAAATATTTTTCCTTTTTAATACTGTGCAATTTCTATTTCATAGCGCTGCTAATCGTAAGCACACGACACGAAAAAAGCATGCTAACCTTCCGATGCTTACCGCACGAAGATTAATGACGTCATATTTACTTACAGTTGAGTAAGCTGCGACAAACCTCTGAAGGTCCCACGACGAAGCGAAGTCATACTGTTTTCCAAAATATTCCTGGAAAAACAAAAGAACTAATGTAAAACAAAAATACATACATGACGTCACAATGCAAATCCACGCTAAACACGCAATATGGCCGCCCATTTTTGTCTGCTAACCTGTGAAATACGGTAAGGCTTAAGCACATTTTTCTGCTACAGTAAGCACGCAAATTTGCTTACCGTTAAGCACCGCTATGAAACTGGGCCCTGATCGCTGCGTCAATGTTTACGATTTTGTGAGTCAGGGGCCGATTTTCACAAAGCAATCAAATTCATTGCAAGACAAATTTTCAGTATCACCATAGAGATTTGTATTGTGACATCACACTTTACTTAGCAACTACGATTGATTTGACGTTGCGATCAATTTGAGACCTTTGTGAAATCGGCCCCCTTGTCATATGGGCACATAGTAGTGTCAATATTTACGACCTAGGAGCACAAAGTTGGGGCGATTTACACAGAGTAATCAATAGTATACAAAATACTTTTAGCTACCTTTCACAATTTCTTATACGGTCAAAAACAACGATAAGTCGTAATGTTCATGACTTGCGCGCAAGTTGCAATTCATGACTTAGAGCGAAATTCGTGCACATTTTCAAGTACCAAAATAATTTTAATGATAACAGCAATGAAGATGTAATCAACTGTCAACAAATACACTTGACGCTACTTGGCACGTTCTTCTAGACGTACGGTTTAAATGAAGAAGTCAGAAAGGGAAGGTTATATAAGATAAAAGCAATGACGGAGTAATCACATGTAAGCAAATACATACGAAGGTACCCGGCACGTTTAATTCTCGGCGTACAGTTACAAAAGAGGTGAAAAGAAATTTATCAGATCATAAACATGTAAATGGGATGACGGAGTCTTAATCAATGTAAACAAATACATACTAAACTACTTGGCACGTATTTATGCATTACCCAAAAAATAGGTTAAAAATGAGAAATAAAAAGATCAGATTGACTTCCGTGTTTGGAACAATTGGTCTCAGATCTCCCTCTGCCACTCGCCGTCGACTTCCTCGAAAAAAGAATCCCCAGATGAAAAACAAAATCTACTTGTTCCAATTATTCACAATAAAATGCTAGCTTTTGGTTACAGCTCGCGGCGACTAAACATGATTATTGAGTGTTCATGGCGCCAGCAATACATCAGTGTATTAGTAGTTGCACAAAGTCAGTATATCTCCAAATGGAAAACATGTCACGTTGTGACTTAAGGCCACTGAGTGTGCTGTAGCCTACATCTTATAACTTTCCATGTTCTGATCCTTCAGTATTACAACTTCCCAATGAAAAATGAGGTTTACGTTGTATAACATGGTTTTAGGGTGGAGAGTTAATTTAAGTGTTGTGGTTAAACAAAGTCAGTTTAAAATTTCCGAAGGGAACATAATGTCACGTTGTGGTTGAGAAAGTTGGGGGAGTATTGTATAGCCGCTTAAACTTTGTATGTTCTGATCTTTCAGGACTATAAGTAGATTTGAAAACTTGTTAACAACTTCACATGTTATAACATGATTTAGGGTGGAGAGTCGATTTGAGTATTAGCTGCATAAAGTCAGTATTTCTCCAAGGGAGAATGTGTGACTTAAAGGAACACGTTGCCTTGGATCGGTCGAGTTGGTCTTTGAAAAGCGTTTGTAGCCGTTTGTTATAAAATGCATTATGATTAGAGAGGTATTTTAAAAGTAGAATATAATGATCCACACAAGTATCACTCGAAATTACGCGGTTTTCCTTTTACCTCGTAGACTAACACGTTTGGCCATTTATGGGAGTCATTTTTTTGACTCCCATAAATGGCCGACCGTGTTTGTTCGCAAAGTAAAATGAAAACCATGCAATTTAGAGGCACATTTGTGTGGATCATTGTGTTCTATTTTTAAAATATCTTTCTAACCATCTGCATTTTATAACATCGGTTTCAAACACCTTTCAAAGACCAACTCGACCGATCCAAGGCAACGTGTTCCTTTTAGGCACGTTGTGACTTAAGGCGCTTGTGCGTGCTGTAGCCTACCTCTTTTAAGTTGGCATGTTCGTATCATTCTGTTTACAAGATAAGATGAGGTTACATTGTGTATGGTTTTAGGGAGGAGAGTCGATTTTAGTGTTATAGTTGCATAAAGTCAGTATACCTCCATGGGAAAACATGTCACGTTGTGGCTTAAGGCCATTGAGTGTGCTGTAGCCCACCTCATTTAGGTTTGCATGTTCTGATCATCCAGTATTACAAGGAAAACGTGAGCTTTATGTAGAGGTATACATTTTTATAACATGGTTTTAGCGTGGAGAGTCAATATTAGTGTTGTAGTTAAACAAAGTCAGTACATTTCCGAGGGGAACTTAATGTCACGTTGTGATTGAGAAAGTTGAGGGAGTGTTGCATAGCCTCTTATAAATTTGCATGTTCCGATTTTCCAGTACTACAAGGAAAACATGAGATTAAAGACAGTGGACACTATTGGTAATTGTCAAACACCAGTCTTCTCACTTGGTGTATCTCAACATATGCATGAAATAACAAACCTGTGAACTTTTGAGCTCAATTGGTCGTCGAAGTTGCGAGATAATAATGAAAGAAAAAAACACCCTTGTCACACGAAGTTGTGTGCGTTTAGATGGTTGGTTTCGAGACCTCAAGTTTAGCTCGAAATCAAATTCGTGGAAAATTACTTCTTTCTCGAAAACTACGTCACTTCAGAGGGAGCCGTTTCTTACAATGTTTTATACTATCAAGCTCTCCCCATTACTCGTTGCCAAGTGAGGTTTTATGCTGCTAATTATTTTGAGTAATTACCAATAGTGTCCACTGCCTTTAACATTTTCCTTTACACTTTATAACAATGGTGGAGAGTCGATTTTAGTCTTGGAGTTGCGCAAAAGCTTATTTCACACGAGAGCAACTTAGCAACGGTCCTTTGCTAAATTGTAGCATGGTTGTAAAAAGTGTACATTATTTGTAAACTGCACCTTTTTTGAAATGACAAAAATTATGTCTACTTTCTAAGTTATCTTGTAAAATCGTGTTATACATTGCTAAAATTGTACAGTCTTGCTAAAATTAAGCATGGGACCCCAGTTAAATTGCTGTCGTTTGAATAGCACTTTAGTCAGTTCAATTCCGAGGGGAAACATGGGTCCTGTTTTCCATGGATAGGCACTTGAGTTGAGGGAGTGTTGTATGGCCTCTTAACTTTGCATGTTCTGATTTTCCAGTACTCCACGGATACTGGACAACATGAGATGTACATACCTTAACATTTAGAACATGGTTTGAGGGTAGACAGTCGATTTTACTCCACGAAGTGCGATGATTTCTCCACACATTAGAATTGCCATCCACACGAATGTTCTTGATGGTTTTTCGTGAAGGATTCTCTTTTTGTAATCGATTCAGAAGAAAACAAATTCCCAATTGAAAAGCAGTACGACCATTTCGTAGTGCAAAACAAATATTGTCCCGGGGTGAAGGAAGTTGACATTCATTCAAACTGATTATTTTTGACATACTACTATTTCGACCGAGTTCTTGAAGAACGAGGGGAGCCAATGTTGACTCAACCGAAATGGAACCATGTTATGTTTGTTTTACATAAACACTCCATTTATACTTCACTTGTCTGGCATCATGTAGATTTGTAAAATGGGTATGGAACGTTTGCTACCATCGGAGAGGGCAGCTAATATTGACTGTTTAGCCGACAAACCATGTTATGTTTGTTTGACTCTACCCCGTACTTCACAAGTTTGGCATCAGTGAGTTTTTGTTAAATGTGTGCCGCCATCTTATCGTGTGTTTATATATGTGCGTTCGATTATCTTCCCTGGGTCGACCCCGGTGTGCTCATCCAAGTGGCATATTATTATATTTTTTTTCCTGGACGACCGTTGGCACTGATAATTACCTGGAAAATCGCCTATTTTTTTTTTCTTCAGGACGAACGTGTGCAAATATTTACCCACGTTCCACCTGGAAAAAAATACGTCGAGAAAGTTACAAGCTTTCATTTGAGCCATTGCTCGAAAAAGTCCGCTAATTATTAGTAGCAGTGAAATAAAGTGCTCAAAATTAGTTTTTGTCAGGATCCCGACAATATATCACGTGACTAATTCTTATGTGTTTTATAAGAAACGTTTTACAAAAAAGTCATGGTTCCTGACCCTTAAAAGTAAAAGTTTTTTTTTTTTCGTTAGAGCGGGTGATACTCTTTGAAATACCATTCACTCAAAAAAATATATTTTATGTTTGGGGCCAAAAATCTGACATAGCGTCTTTAAATATGCAAACAATGTTTGTTTGAAACGTATTCTATATATGGAAAGTGTAATTTTTTATCATGATTTCTCCGCAGGGTTTTAAAGTCCTTCGAAGTCATTTTGTATTCAACTTAACCTGGTAAGTCAATAACTTCTCTCTGATATTTATACGACTTCTCTAATTGTGTTGATTTTAGCATACATGTATACATGTGTCATCAATAAATCTCCATACCTAAGTATGTGGGTGGTTGGGGAGGGAGGAGAGAAGTATGTCCTCCATAAGTCAGACTGGGACATGAATAAGTTTGCATATTGGACGGCGCGGTCGGCGTGTGCGTAAAGCGCTCGCCTCACACCAAGGTGACACCGGTTCGATTCCCGGCCAGGACTATATGTGAGTTGAGTTGTGCGTTGGTTCTCTGCTGTGCCACGAGGGTTGTCCAGACCATCCGGTTTTCCTCCCTCTGGAATAATTAGACACTTTCGATATTGGCTGTGCGCTGTGGTCATAATGGTTTGCAGCTGAATGCGCCCTTGCATGCCTGCTTCTCGAACATGCTGTCTTTCGCAATTCAGCTCTAGCTGCGAGTAAGGATGATTATCCCCCAAATTATTATTATATGATGGTGGTGCCATTTTGGTACTCATGGCAGTACCCTGTATCTGTAGAGAAAAAAACTTGTCAGTAAAATAAATAAGTTTTTCTTAGTGAGATACCATGGGGACCCGGTGGGGCAAAGGATCTGAACGGGTAGGGGTTGGGCTCTCGCCCCGCCCTCTAGTTGCGACACTGTGTATGAGGAACAGGCTACAAACAGGACATTGTGTTCATTCATTTCACTTACAACGATGTGAGGTTTTTCAAGTTGTCAAAAAGTCCCGGCTCAAGATCCTGTATGTCGTTGTGGCTGATGTTTCTGAGGAATAAGAGCACAACATATCACAGTTACAATTGTTTTTTTTTAATATGGTGTCTATATCGGTTTGATACCATGCGTGTTGTTGATAAGTTGTGGAATGTCTGAACGAAAACGATATTGGGTGTATTTCCAAAAGATAGTCCTAAACTCGTATAGGACTAGTCTGATGTGACTATTCATGAACTATTCAAAACTAAAAGCTAGCTCGTCCTAACTCGAGATAGGACAAGTCTGTAATGTTTATGTGAATCCCTACCTGGCCTCGTAAAAACAAAATGTGTATAGGCTTAAAACACCAATACGCTCGGAGCTTTTGAGGCGTTTTTAAAAGTAGGACTGTGGTATCACCTTTGGTGATTATACTCCAAAATTGTACAGACATGTTAACCTAATTGATGAGAGTTACTGCGACTGATAACAAGTGACAAACAATTCCCTTGAATGGAAAGTGGGTTTAAATAGAGGGGAAAAAAAAAAAAAAAAAAAACTTATGTGAGAAAGATATCTGCATACAACCTTTTTCAGATTGTGTATTCTTTTTACGATTTCTCTTCCTGCAATGAAAACCTTCTCAATATTTACAATAATAAATTAAACGCTACCACCTTTTAAAATTAAACGTTCGTAGTTTTATTTTAGTAGAGAAGACTGGTCTGTGAAAATTATTATTAGTGTCCTCAGTGTCTTTAACTGCATAGACAAATCAGTTCAGTCTCGGGCAACTCAGAAATATACTAGTATAGACACACCTTTAAAAGTGTCTATTGTCGTATGTGCGGCACCTAAATGTAGCCCGAGCCCTAGTTGGGGCTACATTTAGGTCAAGCTACATTTAGGTCAGGCTACATTTAGGGCTCGGCTACATTTAGGTGCCGCACGGTCGTATGTCGTACGTGGTCACGTAAATAAATAGGGTTGGAGCCCTTTGGTTCTACAACAGTCGTATGTCATACGTGGTCACGTAAATAAATAGGGTTGGAGCCCTTTGGTTCTACAATTGTTACAGGTTGTATTATGTACAAAAAAGCCATTCACTTTTGTTTGAGCAGTCCTCTTAAAATAACTTGATATCTTGCTTATAACTGATGCGACAAATCAGTTTTCTCCAGTCGTTATACAAAACGACCAATGTGTCTTCTTGTCGTATATCGTACGTAATTGTATTATAAACAGCTGAGGTTGAGTACTTTGGTTCTACTTTATTTAGTTACACATTGTTGGCTTAAAAAGGGGGCGTTTTGCAGTCGCCGTGTAAACTTGATTTGTTACGTAACTGTTAAGACAAATCAGTTTAATGACATGCAAACGAATATAGAGTATACTCGTCGCATTTGTTACGTTGTAACATAAATAACCAGGGTCGGAGTACTTTGGTTCTACTTTAGTTACACACATTAATGTATACTTTTTTAGGAATTTTACTTTTGTTTTTGAGCAGTTGCCGCGTTAACTTGATATGTTGCCTAAAATAACAGCTACTACAAATCAGTTTCATTTCAGTCCACTCAGTACAAACGAATAGTCTACTTGTCGTTATTATGTCGTACAAAATCGGGGTTGCAGTACGTACATTCATGCTCTAGTGTTACACATTGTAAATTTGAAGAAGACAAAAATTGAACTTTCGTTTACAAGGGAAGGTACATGTTTGGTAGTTACTCTAAACAATTATAAACTTAAAAACTGACTTGGTAACAAGTATTGGAGAGCTGTTGATAGTATAAAACATTGTGAGAAACGGCTTCCTCTAAAAAATAACGTAGTTTTTGAGAAAGGGATAATATCTCACTAAAACAATAAACAACTTCTAGCTAGAAGTCTCTTTTTTTCTTTTTTCTGAAAGCACACAAATTCGTCCAACAAGGGTGTTTTTCTCTGACATCATTTTCTCGCAACTTCGATGACCAGTTTCGCTCAAATTTTCACTGGCTTGTTATTTTATGCTTATGTTGTGATACACGAAGTGAGAAGACTGGTCTTTGACAAATACCAATTGTGTACTTTCCCTTAATCAGTAATGCAGTACTTTATCAATGCTGTATTAATGACAATGTATATATTATGTAAGAAGGTACATTAACTACCGATATAAAAAACATTACTTTATGTTGGTTATGAAAGCAGTTCTGCTGGTTTGTCAGTATATGTTTATGGTGGATTACATAAAGTGCTTTCACTGTCAGCAGTTTGTTTGCTAGCAAAAACCAATTCTGTAATGTTCCTTTAAAGGCAGTGGACACTATTGGTAATTACTCAAAATAATTATAAGCATAAAACCTTACTTGGTGACGAGTAATGGGAAGAGGTTGATGGTATAAAACATTGTGAGAAACGGCACCCTCTGAAGTGCCATAGTTTTCGAGAAAGAAGTACTTTTCCACGAATTTGATTTCGAGACCTCGGACTTAGAACTTGAGGTCCCAAAATCAACCATCTAAATGCACACACCTTCGTGTGACAAGGGTGTTTTTTCTTTCATTCATATCTCGCAAGTTCGCTAACCGATTGAGCTCAAATTTTCACAGGTTAGTTATTTTATGCATATGTTGAGATACACAAACTGTGAAGGATAGTCTTTGACAATTACCAATAGTATCCACTGCCTTTCAGGCTCTTCGAGGAAGCCTCTGCCAGGGTATGCAATCGTCAGACCATTAACTTTTGTTTGCATTTATATCACGCATTTCCTTTTGATTGGCAAGCAGTTATTTATATTTACTAATACTTTTAAACCACAATTATGGCGAGAGAATCATCCAAAATGGACTAACCAACTCCCTCCAACTCCCTCCAGTCTTGAAAAGGGCAACCAAGTTGCAGGGCTTATATATGCACATATAATGCGATGACGTGTGTGTTTCCAGACGCCATTATTCTGGAATGGAAAAGTCATCTGTGTCAGACGAAAATATGTTCGTTTGAGGATATTGTATGACCACTAGGTTTGGCACAGATACATTTTGCTCCCAGCCATTCTGTCCCGCTTCGTTTGACCTATGACGCAATCAACGTATCATTATTTTTTTGGGACAACTTGGTTTGTACGTGTTTTTTTTTTTTTTTTTTTTTTTTTTCTCTCTTTTTTCACACGAAATTTAGTAATTTTCAAAAGGTTGAAATCGATACGGGTATTTGCAGGCAGTTGAATGCAGTTAGATTCTAAAGCCTATAAGGGGGGGGGGGGGGCAGTACTTCCTTCTCTCCATCTTGATTAATGAAGGAAATAGAAAACTCAAGATCCGGGGGACTCAAAATTAAAGTCCGGTAAAAATGATTTCCCCGGCGTGTAGTGGATTCAGTCATACTCCGGCATGGCATCCAATTAACTGTTACGAAGGAGCAATAATTTTCGATTACAAGATCCTTTTTTTCCCATCTTCTTTGACGTGATTAGAGTTTGATTTGAAGGCTCTTTTGTTTAGAGAACACGATGTTTATGTCTAGGGTTTGATGATTGATTACAACGAGTTCAGTCTTCAAACTTTCTTGATAAAAGACTCTTTATGCGGCATGAAACGTTTCTTCGTGATTTTTAGCTTTTATAAATACTTGAAATAGGCCTTTATTGTTATTTTTTTTGGCGAGACTATACTTTAAGTTAAATTATCTTTTTGTTTAGAGAACATGTTCTTCATTACAGAGGTTCAATGATTGATGACAATTATTTCAGTCTTCAAACTTTTTTGACAAAAGACTGTCTATGCGGAGTGAAACGTTTATGCGTGATTTAAGTTTTTATACAGATTTGAAGGAGCGCACCATTTTAATTTGCCAGACTGGTATTCTTTGACGACATTTGAGTCGAATATGAAGGCTCTTTGTGTTTAGAGAACTTGTTTTTGATAGCCACGTTTTATTGATTGATGACCCTTGATTAAAGACTTATGCGGAGTGAAACTTCTTGTAATTTAAGGGGTTTTTTTTGTTCATTAAGATTTGATGGGCACATCATTTTATACTATAAGAAATTGTCTTTCTTCCTTGAAGTGATTAGAGTTCATTTGAAGGCTCTTTTGTTTAGAGAGCATGTTGTTTGTGACTGAAGTTTGGTTGGTGACAATAATTTCAGTTATTGATGGAAGACTTAAAGACAGTGAACACTATTGGTAATTGTCAAAGACCAGTCTGTTCACTTGGTGTATTTCAACGTATGCATAACATAAAAAACCTGTGCAAATTTTAGCTCGATCGGCCGTCGGAGTTGCAAGACAATTATGAAAGAAAAGGAAAAACACCCTTGTCACACGAAGTTGTGTGCTTTTAGATGCTTGATTTTAAGACCTCAAATTCTAAACATGAGGTCTCGAAATCAAATTCGTGAAAAATTACTTCTTTCTCGAAAACTACGTTACATCAGAGGGAGCCGTTTCTCACAATGTTTTATGCTATCAACCTCTCCCCATACTCGTTGCGAAGTGAGGTTTTATGC